>NC_143558.1:60475625-60794218 GCF_054136105.1 Typopeltis vanoorti
TCATTAGACAACTTAAATCATTAGACAAATTAAATTGCATTTGCAAGTACAGCACAGAGACAGTTGTACTGTCTCTGTGCTGTACCTGCAAATGCAATTTAATAACGATTGGAAAGTGACCTATGAGAGGTTGGTGCAGAATTACTGCTTGGATTTTGTTTCTACTTAAAAGTTGTTCCAAATACATGATCTGCCATCATTGAATTCTCTTGTGGGGACATTAATATATTGTTTGAATCAATGCATGGCAAGTAAATCTATATAATCTTGAGAGGAGCCGCTATTCCTCAGCAAGTCAATATTCATATCCCCAATTATGAAACCATTGCCACTTCTAATCTCATCTAGACTACACTTGAGTTCTTGTATAAAGTTGGACTCTGTGTAGTAATGCAACCTATATACAGCCATTATAATATATTATAATGTTCTGAATATAAGTTGACATTATGAACTGTTTTCATTTTTATGTTAGTAATGTTATTAACAGTTTTTGACAGCTTTTTCTACTTGAAGTATTGATATGTACTCCTCTTTGCATTTCTCTTGAAAATTTTTGAGTATACTTCTGATCACTGGTTAGTTCATTTAGTAGTCTTTCAGAGCAGTTACTCCAGACATCTAGGATATCCTTATCTTCAGTTTCATCTAACCATTATCATCTTTGATTCCTTTTACAGTACTCTTTCCTTCATTTCTAAGCTTCTTCAACAGCCTCCAGAACATTTTGTCACCTTCCTGATATTTTTTTCCATACTCTTACCAAAGTCTTCCTAAGACTTTTGTTTAGCTACATTTACACATAGTTTAGCTCATTTGCATTTTTCTCTGTATTCTTTAAGGGCATCTGCCGACTTATTTGCTAGGAACTTTTGGTATACTTTCTTCTTTTCCAGGACTGCTTCTTTTGCTGAAAGTGTTGGCACATAACTCCATGAATATGGAGACTCAACTGTAATTTCTCATTAAATATAATATATTTTTTATGTTTATTTGAGATAACACTAATTTGATATATTTAGAAATGTTCATCTTCCTTGGCATTCTCTTCTGAGGATCTGATTTAAGTTTTAAAGATGATTAACAAAATATAAAACATTGTTCCAAGAGAAAAGCTGATCAAAATTCTGCAATTACTTGGTGTAAATGAATTGAGCAAGATATCTGCAGTTTCAGATAAGTTTTTTTCATTACTTAAGAGTGTTTTTTTTTAAGTTTTTATGTGTGTGAGAGTTACTATAGAAGTTGTGTACTTGTTTCTTTCAGTTTTAGACAGTCTTTAAATTTAGAAAGACATACACTAATGTGCATTGAAAAAAAAAGAGATAATAGCCATCTGTCTATTCATGTATTCATTGAATTATATGAATAATTTATGGATTTTTTAGGTGGATGGAAGGGGGAGGGAGAGAGAGAGAGAGAGTATGTGAAGTGTAACTTGACAGGTGAGTGATCTTGAAAGAAGCAACTGAAGGTAGCATAATTGATCTTGAGTGATATGAGCATAGCAAAAGTCAGGTTGGTTGGTTGGTTGGTTGGTTAGAAGTTTGATGTCACAAGAATCGCAAATATCATACTGTGCCAAACCAAAGGTTACAGCAGTACTCAACTCAAGGTGATAATAAACAGCAATAAAGAGAGTATACTTTATTGCTGTTTATCGGTAAATAACATGTTATGCACAAAAAGAAAATTTTAAAAAAATGTTAAGAAAAGTAGTATCTATACATAAATAAAATTTATAATCAGATGTGTTTGTATAAATTAATTCTTTTTTAAAAGTTAAAAATACAATTGGTCTGAGAGTAATAATAACTGCCCAAGTGTTTATGGCTCAACTAGAGTAGCAAAAAATTAATTCCTTTCTCCAGAGACATGTTGGCACTCCATCGGAACATGACAAATGGTGAGAAGGGTGTTACATTTTTCACACATAGGTGGGTTATCAGCCCAATTAAATCAAAATGTGTAAGATGACTGTGACCTGTGTGTAAACTACAAGAACTTCCTTTCTTCTAAGTTGATTTGACTGTCAATGCTTAATTTCAGGTTTAATATCAGGCAATTTATTTGTCAGTGCTTTCTGCTATGATAACTTGAGTTACTTTTCTAGCTTTGATCTTGTAAACTGTCTGTATATGGGACTGCCAAAACAGTAGTAAGTGAAAAATACAGCTGACCTAGCAGCTGCAATCTCATTTCATTTAATTCTATTGTAGCTGGGAATTCAGCACAGCTGAATGTCAAAATTAAGGACCTTCAATTTGTACAACAGTTATAGAACCTCACAAGGCACTGGATGTGTATTGTGAACAATAGACAAAATTAGCTGCAAAGCACTCAATGAGTCTGTATAAATTATACTCTTCTGGTAGCAGTTTTCTTTTAATATGAACAAGTGCAAGCTGAACTTAAGCAGCTCTTATAAACTGTCCGTATATATAGGATTGCCAAACAGCAGTAAGTGGACAATGTAGCTGACCTAGCAGCTGCAGTCTCATTTCACTTAATTCTATTGTGGCTGGGAATTCAGCACAGCTGGATATCAAAATTAAGGACCTTCAATTTGTACAACAGTAATAGAGCCTCACAAAGCACTGGATGTATATTGTGAACAGTGCACAAAATTATCTGCAGAGCGCTCATTGAGTCTGTATAAATCATACAATTTTGGAAGCAGTTCTCCTTTATATGCATAAGTGCAAGCTGAATTGCTTGCAACTCTGCTGTATAATTACTACAATCAAGTGGGATCTGATTGGGCATGATAAGTCAGGAAATACAGCAGCAGCACAATCAACAGAGGTGAAAGATCTTGAACTATCAGCCTAGATACAAAGAATATTGGTGTTCTGATCTGTGCACATTAAAAAACTGCATGTAGATGATGATGGAACATGAGAGTCCATGAGTTGGCTCAGTCAGATGTTGTATGCTGGAGTGCAAACCTGATGGAGGAATGCTGTTATGTTTGGTGCAGGCAATGTTGTCAACATTCATGCCAATAATTTGCATACCAAAGGAACGTATGGTAGTCTGATGTGTGTGTGTGTGTGTGTGTGTGTGTGTGTGTGTGTGTGTGTGTGTGTGTGTGTGTGTGTGTGTGTGTGAGTGAGTGAGTGAGTGAGTGAGAGAGGGAGAGAGACAGCATTCCAGCAAAGAGAAAAGATACTGGTCCATGTAGGATAGACTGGAAGACACTTTATTTTTTGGACCAAGTTAAGATACAACTGTTTCAGTTTAAGTGACAGAGCAAGTTCATTTGCTTCGACATAGACTTTATATGGTTGATGTGTGAAACACACTAGTAACTATCTATATTCCCTGATGATCAGTGGTGTAGCTAGAGCTTTTGCCACCCAGGGCAGTCCCTGAGTTTGCCGCCCCTCTCAATACACACGGAAAATACTAAAAAAGTCAAAACAATGTATCGGGAAATAAATTAAAACACTATGTTTATTTTTGAAGTAAAACTTTAATTTCAACATTCTAATATGTTATATTTCTTGCTTTTCTGTTCGCAAAATAATCAATGACATTGGCAAAGTCTATTTCATAGTAATGTAGGTAATTCTTAATCAGTTTTATTTAGAAAACTCCTCTCACAACTAGCAACACTTACAGCAATTGTTAGGAAAATTTGCAGTAGTATTACAATATTTGGGAATGAGTTCTCGAGACTGTATTTTAGAATTAACTGTAAAAGTTCAAGAAGGTTCAAAGTGCCGCCGGGGGCAGACCTCCCCCTCTAGCTACATCGCTGCTGATGATGTATAGGATTGCAAGTTCTTCTGCATGGCAGAGTCTTGAGACTAATAATCCAATTTTGAATGTACAAGTGCACAATAAAGGTGTAGCAGTGATAACTGATCCACATCCCATTTAGTAGAGGATACAGTGCAAAGGAGATTCATTGCTCTCTTGTATTTTTCCTTTACTTGACAAATATGTGCTAAGAACATAAGCTTTATCTCAAAGATAAGTCCTAATAACTTAACTTTCTGAGTCTGTATAAATTATACACTTCTGGTAGCAGTTTTCTTTTTATATGCACAAGTGCAAACTGAACTTAAGCTACTCTTATAAACTGTCCATATATAGGATTGCCAAACAGCAGTAAGTGGAAAATGTAGCTGACCTAGCAGCTGCAGTCTCATTTCACTTAATTCTATTATGGCTGGGAATTCAGCACAGCTGAATATCAAAATTAAGGACTTTCAATTTGTACAAAAGTTATAGAACATCACAAAGCACAATAGAATTCATTATCTGTTGCTAATGGAATAATATTTTGTCTTATTCTTACTCAGAATCTGGATGAAGACCACATTTTCATTAGAAGAGCAATATGCAGACACTTTTTTACGAGCATGCTGATAAGCTGAACCCACTATTAAGAGCCTATATATATAGGATGAGTCTCAATAGATCGCAGTAAGGTGGCTGCTCTTCTAAGCATGATACCCAGAACAGTACTTAGATTGTCTGTGGACGATTTGGTGCCCACATGTTACATCTGAATGGTGCGGCATAGGAAGCAGCAGCCAAACAGTCTCAACAACTGCCTTGTTGCCTCTATTCTAGTGGCTTCATCACCAGAGCAATCACACAATAGTAGTATGAAAACAACTCTGGCTAGCAATATGTTTCAACATGCAAGGCATGAATGATATCATTGCAGTGACTAGACAGGATCCTGACTTAGAGGCATTCAGTCATAATCCCGCATTAAGAACCTACAGATGTTCAGCTCTTAATATGCAGTAGTAAATGAACCTAAAGATGTTCAGTTCATGCCTTTAGAACAGTATGACTACTAGCCATACTTGCCACTACTTACTATTAATTCTATGCACTTGTATCTTTAAAATTATCACCAGACTGTTTGTAACCCCACCGATGCCAGGTCAGAGCCAGCCATGGATTTGGGAAATCAAACTACGCACCTTCTTTTTCTAGTAGTTTGTTCAGTCCCAATGTTCCTGTCTAATCCTAGCTAATATACTTGCTGGAAGCCCATAAGTCCACTAGTCTATAATTAGGCAATCTTTACTGTCTTGGATGGATCCAAATCTCTCAGTCAGAGGATGACTCTCGATAGATTGCAGTATGGTGGCTGCTCTTCTAAGCACAACACCCAGACCGGTACCTAGGTCACCTGCAGACGATTTGGTTCCTGCACGCCACACCTGAATGGTGTGGAATAGGAAGCATCAGCATAGTCTCAACTGCTGCCTTGATGCTTCTGTTCTAGTGGCCTCATTGCCAGAGCGATCACACCATAACACTACAAAAGCAACTCTGGCTAGTGCTGCCTTTCAACGCACAAGTATTGTTGCAGTGGCTAGACAGGATTCTGACTTAGAGGCATTCAGTCATCATCTCACATTAAGAACCTAAAGATGTTCAGCTCTTAATGTGTAGTGGTATATGAGCTTAAAGACATTCAGTTCAGGCATTAACCACAGTATGACTATTAACCATCTTTTCCACTACATCTCATATAAATAATTAAGGAAGAATGACTTTGGAAGGATAACTTTAGTAGGTGCTGATGGTATTGAGGTGACAGAATCAGATGTAATAGTCAAGTTACTGAGTGATCACTTTTCAAAAGTCTATCACCCAAGTGAGGATATCTCTGTACCTGTAGCAATAACTAATGTGAAAATTGAAGCTAAGAAATCAGAGGTATTTAATATATTGCAAAATTTAAATGCAAACACTGCTGTAGGTTTAGATGGAATATTCACGCTCAGGTGTTGCGTGAATGTGCAAAGGAAATGTCAACCCCCTCTTACTTGGAGATTTAACTTAAGCTTGAACTCTGGTATGGTGCCTAGGGAGTGGAAGTTAGGCAAAGTGGATCCTTTGCATAAGGGTGGCTCTAAAACTGCAGTCATTAATTACAGACCAATCACCATCTCAGGAGCAGTGGTAAAAGTATTGGAAAAGTTGGTTAAAGACAAAATTCAAGAATGGGTGGATCAGGATATGATACTCTATAGAGGCCAACATGGTTTTGTTAAAGGCAGATCCTGACTTAGCAATCTATTAACTTTTCATAATAGAATGACATCTGAGTTGGACAAAGGAACTGGCTACATAGTGGTACTTCTGAATTTTGCTAAGGCTTTTGACAGGATACCCCATGGAACACTGTTACGCAAATTGGAGCAGATGGGAATGGATACTAAATTGGTGATATGGATAGGAGAATAGCTCAGGGAGAGATACCAGAAGGTGGTGTATAAAGGAGCCGAATCCAGGATGAGGCAGGTGACCAGTGGTGTGCCTCAGGGCTCTGTGCTTGGGCCATTGTTGTTTAATTTGTATATAAATGATATAGGAAATAGCTTAAAGGGAGATATACAGTTGTTTTCTGATGATGCAAAGTTGGGTAGTGCAATAAAAAATCAAGCTGATGTTGAGAGTTTGCAGGATGATTTAAATAAGCTGGTAGAATGGGTAAAAGATAATGGATGTCAATTCAATGTGGAAAAGTGTAAAGTCATGCATTTTGGGATTAAAAGATTACCAGCTGTGTACTACATTGATGGAACAGTACTCCAAGAGATTGATGAGGCTAGGAACTTAGGGGTGTTGGTAGATAGGGAGATGAAGTTCAGGGGACACATTGCTAATGTGTCCAAGATTGCACATAGGATTACTTGGTTGTTGAGGAACACACTGACATCCAGAGATAAAGAGGTCATTATTCCCCTTTATAAAGCGTTGATACTTCCACATTTGGATTACTGTGCTCAGGTCTGGTCACCTGAATTCCTTGGAGATGAGGAGGCTGTGAAGAGTTCAGAGAAGAGTGACTAAGTTGGTGAGTGATGTAAAAAATGCTCCCTACATTGATAGATTGAGAGCTTGTGGATTGCAGAGGTTGGTTGATAGGCAGAGAAGAGGGGATATGATAGAAACATTTAAATTACTGAAAGGTTTTTATAGGATTGATGCAGGGGAAATGTTTCAGCTGTGTGATAGTGATGGAAGAACATGAGGTCATCCCTGAAAATTAAAGAAGAGTGTGGTTAACAAGGGTGTGAGAGCAGGGTTTTTTGCCAGGAGGGTGGTGAATGAGTGGAATTCATTGCCTGACTTAGTTGTGAGCTCTTCATCTGTAAATGAATTCAAGAAGAGATATGACAGATATTGTTTTGCTAGTTTGGGTCTCCCGCGATGAGTCTACTGACTCCATGGAGATACCCATAAAAATAATAATAAATAATAAAAATAATAATTACACAGACCTGTGTTGATAAAATTACTGCCAGATTGTTCGTAACCTTGACAATGCCAAGTTAGGACCAGACATGGATTTGGCCAGTCGAATGTTGCAGCTTAATCTGTTATTCACAAATTTTAGCCTTAATCCCGATAATCAGCCTACACTATACCCACATACTATTTCCCCCATTCCAAAACCCTTCTGTTCATGCATTGGAATTTCCACACAAGTGCATCCCCTGAGGCTAATCATGCAACTAGTCATCAGTAGAGTCGCCGGGTTGTCCCATCAAAGCCACCACCATTGTTCCAACAAGCATATCATCATTAGAGAGTCAGATAAGGATGGAACGAAAAATAACTCTCTCCTTCAGACAAGTGTTATAAGAGGGGGGGGAAGAGAGAGAAAGAGAAAGAATTATTTTTAGTTCCTTTTTAACAGATAGCTGATTGTATGGTTCTATAACCCATTTGTAGAAAAGCTTAACTGCTCTCTCTCTCTCTCTCTCTCTCTCTCCCCTGTTAATTCCATATTAAAAATTCAGGAGGATATAATGCTATTCCTGAGATTTCACCCAGTGTCAGCAATAGCTTGGGATCAGCAGCAACAACACATTCATTATGTTCAAAACTAGACAATGATGTGTTCTGTATCTACCTTGTATTTTCCAAATTTTATTCCGTACAATTTCTTCTCTTGATGTCTGTTTAACCGATGATGTAAACTGGATCCAAGATTGTTTTTGACTCTGACTCTAACATAATGTGCTCTGGCTTGAGCAAATTTAAAAGCTATTATATTTAATGTGGTAGGATATCTACAAAATATACCCCATGATATATACAAATTATACCCTCTGTCTTGATCGTTTTTGGTTGGTTGGTACTCAGGAAATAGAGATGATGTTTTTCGAATTTCAACTGTTGCTGCCTGTACAATTAGTCTGTTACATATTTCACTGCTTTATAAATGAGTGTTTGAATTGCTGTTCATCATCATCATCATCAAATTCCTGATATATATCCTCAAGGAGTGTACAGGATATGATAGTACTACATGAAAAATTTACATCAACACCAACTTCCTATCTACAATATCCTCCAAATCAATCTATTACCTGTCAAGGCTTCAACATTGTCAGATCTTATATTTCTATCTTCTAAGGCACTTTTTACCATATCAATCCACATATATCTTGGTCTTCCTCTGGGTCTTTTTTCCTGCCAACCTGACAGGGAACACTTGTTTTGCTAATCTTTCCTCGCTCATTCTGTTTAATTCTGTTTAAGTGATCATACCACCTGAGATTAGCTCTGCTAATGCATTCCTGGATACTGACAATGTCAAGTTCTTTCCTAATATCTTCGTTTTTAATATGATATTGCCATTGATGCCATCTGTTCATGCTCCTAATCTTTCTCAGGACTCTCATATCTGCGGTTTCTATTCAAGTGCTTTACTTCTAACCCAGCTCTCAGATCCATAAGTTAAAATTGGTTTAAACACTGTTCTTGTATACAACTAGTTTAGTGCTTTGGCTAATTTGTCTCTTATTCCATATAAATTTATTCAGTTGACTTCTTACCACACCAGCTTTGTTGATTCTGTTGTCTATTTCCATATTTAATTTACCATCTTCAGTAAAAATCATGCCTAAGTAGTTGAAATGTTTTACTTGTTCCACAGGTTCTCCATTCACAACACAGTTGACATTTTCAATGATTCTGCCTATTTTCATTGTCTTTGTCTTTTTATTGCTGACCTTCATACCATATCTATTACAACAGCTATTCAATTTAGTCAGAGAATCTTGCAGACTTGTAGCGGATTTATTTAGAAGTATAACATCATCTACATAAAGCAAAGAGCTGACATTAACATCTCCAATTTTGATATCAGGTTTAATACCACTTTCCTTCATAATGTGATCCATATAGATAATGAATAAGAGAGGGGATAATGTACATCCTTGTCTCACACCAGATTTAACATTAAACCACCTTCCTGTACTTCCTTCAATTCTAAATGCTGACTTACAACTCCATATAATGCTTGATATAATGCCCCAATGACACCATATAACTGTAGCGTATTGATTAGCTTCTCTCTTGACACCTTGTCATATGCCTTTTCCAGATCTACAAAACTCAAATACAGATCCTTGTCATAGTCTCATGATTTCTCAACTATCTGTCATAAAGTGAAAATCTGATCCTGACAGCCTCTATTTGGCCTGAATCCAGCTTGTTCTTCACCAAGCTTTTCATCCACAATCCTTTTAAACGGTTTTCAAGTATATTTGCATATATCTTACCAGGAACACTCAGAATGAAATACCTCTGTAATGCTCACATTCAGTTTTATTTCCATTTTTATACATATGAGTACTATGAGAACTCAACTCCAATCATCTGGAATGTGCCCCTCTGTCCAGGCCTTCTGAACGATGCAGTGCAGCCACTGTAACACTTTTATATCTCCATACTTAAGCATTTCTGGTCAAATATCATCTACTCCAGCTGCCTTTCCACATTTCAGGCTTTTAATTGCTTTTTCTACTTCAAGTATGGATATGTATTCCTGACTGCATGTCCGGTTAGTGTTTTTTATGATTGTTTTGTCATCACTATTTGTTTTATTTAGCAATTTTTTGAAGTAATTACTCCATACTTCAAGGATATCTTTTTCTCCTGTTTTCATGTCACCTTTATAATCTCTAATTCCTTTTACAGCACTCATTCTTCCATTTCTAAGCTTCTTCAACAACTTCCAGAATATCTTGCCACCTTCTTGATATTTATTTTCTATGTTCTTACCAAAGTCCTCCCATGACTTCTGTTTTACCCAGTTTTACACAGTGTTTAGCTTTATTGCTGTTTTAGCATCAAATTTTCCAAAATGGAAAAAATGTATTCCAGTCAGCATGAATCAACAATTTTTCTACATGGGCATCCATATAAGAGAAAAAGACAAGAGGACACAGTCGAAATAACAAGGAAAATGATCACTTACATAAATGTTCTCCTCGACATCTCATATGAGCAGTGGAAAAATGGTAGCGATGCCAATTGTAAAATCTATTTCAGAATACGAGCAAGATGGCATATGAAAGAAGGTATTGAGTCTATTATTAAGAAGGGAAAGGATGTTTAATGTCCAGCACTTGATCAATGATACAACCTCATTCATTTATGCTGCCACTACTCCACAGAGTGTCATGCCAATTAAAGTCACCCATGAGAAATTTGAGCTGAGGCAGTTGCATATAATATCATCATCAAGTAGGATCTCATTAAATTCTTAGCCTGTGGTACGAGGGTTGTCTGAAAAGTTCTTGGCCTAACAATGAAAAAACGAATTTATAATTTCAAAATTATTTTAATTTTTCCACATAATCTCCCTTAAGCCTAATACATTTATTCTATTGATGCTCCAGCACCATTACCCCATCCCTGTAGTGGTTCTCAATAAGATTTGCAAAATACAGCTGCAATCACCACTTGATTTGAAGAAAAACGCTAACCAGCAGGAAGATTTCTAGTTTTGGGAAGAGACAGAAGTCAGAGGGAGCCAAATCTGGGGAATAGGGTGGATGTTCCAACAATTCATAGTGCAAATCCCTTAATTTTCCCATTGCCAAAACACCTTTGTGCGCAATTGCATTGTCCTGATGAAAGATGATTTTTTTCTTCTGCAAACCGGGTCTTTTCTCATTAATTTTTTCATCTAGTCTGGTTAAAAGATCGGAATAATATTCCCTGGTTATTGTTTTACCCTTTTCAAGATAACTAATAAATAAAATGCCTTTAGCATCCCAAAACACTGATGCCATGACCTTTCCTGCTGATAGAACCAACTTTGTCTTCTTTGGTACTGAACAAATGGCTTCTGTCCACTGGTTTGACTGCTTTTGGATTCTGGTGTGTAATGGTGAATCCAAGTCTCATCCATAGTAATAAATTGACACATAAAACCAGTTTTATTCTTGTTAAAACACTCCAAGCACTGTTCAGAGATTTCAAGCGAGAGCATTTTTGATCTGCTGTGAGCAAGCACAGCACCCATCTTGTGCAAAGCATTTTCATTTACAATTCTTCATGCAAAATATATCCTATGCGTTCTTTTGAAATGCCTGGTCTCAGCAATTTCACACACTTTGACTTGCCAATCATTCAATACCATATCGTGCACTTGATCAATGATTTCTGGTATTGTTACACTTTTTGGATGTCTTTCACATGGAGTATACTGAAGGCTGGTACGGCTGAGCTTAAACTCTACAGCCCATTTCTTAATTGTCTAAAACGAAGGAGAAGAGTGCTCGTAAATGTTTATGAGCTTCGAATGAATTTCTTTTGCCGTTAAACCTTCTTGTACAAAGAATTTTATAACTGCACGAAACTCAAATTTATTCATTTCATGTGATACATGCAACACTTTTGCTTCAGGCAGCTGTATAAAACACACTACTTGATAGAATGACTTTCAATTTCACAATGATGCTTATGACAGATGTGCCAACTTAGAAAAAAAAAATCTTGCCGACAGTATTGCCATCTATGGTTGAGGCAAAGAACTTTTCAGACCACCCTCATAAATAAATGAAACATACTATAACAAGAAATCCTACAGACAGGAGCACAGCTACTACTTAAAGAGCAGTATTAAGCTAGACATGTTAGAAAGGAGTATGAATGCCCATTAGAAGAGCCACTCCACCACATGCAGGACCATCTCCAGTCCTGTTCTTATGAATAACAGTGGAATTCCTTAAGATTGGGTCTTATTGTGTTTTTAAATAGGTTTCCTACACATGGAAACATTCTTCATGAAAAATATATCCTACATGTTTTCTTTTGAAATGCCTAGTCTCAGCAATTTCACGTACTTTGACAGAAACAGAATGGCTTGTGTTTCTGTAGCAGATCCTTGATATCAATATTTTTGTGAAAACACACAACAGTTTCATTGTAAAAATTTTCCTATTGTAATGGCTTTGTAAACTTATCCAATTTTCGAGAGGTTAAGAGCTTACTTTTATCAGGTTTATATTTATCAATTTATTTTGTGAAGTATGGACAGCCAGTGTCCATCTCATCCTTTGGAAAAAAAATGTTCAATACATTATCTGATGTGTCAAGATAATTTCTTCATTTTCAATGGATACAGAAGTATCCATTTTTCCTGTTGGGATGTCTGGTGGTTTATATTTCAGTGATATCCAAACCATAATTTTATTCACAAGTGGGTTCTCACTGAAAGGGATCATTCTTAAAGTTGTTCCAGGAGTGAGACTACAGGTTGTGTTACTGATACATTCCACAGAGAAGTAGTCACAATCATAAAATTCAGGTATGGTGAGATTATCAATTTCAAAAAGAAAGTTGATATTCTAATATCAACTTTCTTTTATCCTGATATGATATTTGTTTTGTTTTTTATATATTTCTTTTATATTTCTTTTTTATCCTTCTACTGCTGACATGTTGGGAGCGGGTTGGATGACCTCTCTGAGAGTGGACACATTTAGTTTTCTTGCCAGTGCAAGATTTATTATTATGTTCTTTAGTGCCAAATCACACACACATGTAGTAGAACAGAATAGGCACTTTGAGCATGTCCACTCTTCTGACATTTACAGCATTGCAGCAGATTAGAGATGTAAATCTTAACAGGACAGTACAGTTACCCTGCTTTTACAAATGTTGGATATATCAAAAGTAAGGCTGATATTACTGGGGAACTAGTGACCATTTCTACATATCAACATGACAGAATTTCATGCCGGCTGGAGCGTCGCCCAGTTAAAGAAGGCCCCAGTTGTTTTCACCAGAGAACCAGGACAAACAGCAAAAAGTCAGCTACCGGAACAAATCTGAAATCACACACCAACTCAACATCACCAGAGTTAAAGATCGATACCATCAACATAAGAAGCCTGAATGGCAAAGAAATGGAGCTAGCTCAGGAATTAGACAACTACCAGATCAACATAATGGGGTGACTGAAACGAAAAAGACAAAAACTGGTGAGATATTTCTGAGCAATAAATACAAAATGTTATATTCAGGCAATGACAATCAAGGAAAAGAAGGAGTAGCCATAGTATTCAACACTATATACAAGGCTAATCTTATTGAATGGCACGCAGTCTCAAGTAGAGTGATGTGGGCAAATATAAGAATGGGAAACTGGACAATGAGACTTATTTGTACCTATGGTCTCACAGAAGGTTCTACTAAGGTAGAAGTTTTTTTTGAGGCTTTAGAGAAAGCAACTGACACAGTAAAAAAGGAAAAGTTGGTCCTTGTTAGGGATCTAAATAGCAGAGTAGAAAATGATTGTCAGACATACAAAAATATTTTGGGAAAATTTGGAGAAAAGAGCAAAGCTAATAATAATGGCAAATACCTGTTGGATTTCTGCTCAGGACATGGACTGGTTATTACTAACACAATGTTCCATCATAAAAATGTTCAGAAACTCACATGGAGAGAAGAGGCAAGGAATAAGAAAAGTCTCATTGACTATGTTATTGTTGATAGTGATGTTTTCCCACTGGTGCAGGACACCAGAGTGTAGAAAGGATTTGAAATTGGAAGTAATCACCATTTAGTCTTGAGCAGGATAAAATTGAATGTCATATTGAAAAGAAGAACATGTAAGAAAGTTTTAAAGTGTATAAAAGTTGAGCAGCTCTCAAATGTGAACTGTAGACTAAAATACATACAGAAATATTATTCAAGAAAACATGAAAGAATTTGAGAGCAGGAACCAAACCTTGGAGATTCATTTCTAAATCACTCAAGGAATTGAACAACGTAGATCCGAATATATTTTAAATTACACTTTAATAAATATTTCCAATATTTCAGCAACGTCACGTTGCCATTTTCAAAAGGAACTTACAAAAAGGCACATGCACGCAGGCACTACAACACAGTAACTGAGAATGAAGAGATGAAGCTATTGTTCTCCTAGAAGTCCTGATGGTTACCCTCTAGCGGGCTAAGTAGGTGTTCTTGGCCGCTGGGCTGAAGGTCTGCTGATGTATGCCTCACAAATTTGGGGCAGTCACATACAACCAAATTTGTTGAGGTTTGGAGAGTTTCTTAGGGCTGAGGCTGATTCCATAAACTTGGAGATTCAGTGGCAAGCTCTGAAGACAACACTGACTGATACAGCCAGAGAGGCATGCTGAAGTTGTCTGCAAGGATAGAAAAATCAGAACTCCATGGTGGACACAGGAAGAGGCAGTGAAGGAAAAGAAGAAAGCATATTAATAGTTCCTCGCAATAAGTCAGCTTATGCTCTTAGAAAATACAGAGACAAATGTAAGAAAGCTAAACACTGTGCAAAACTGGCTAAACAAAAGTCATTGGAGGACTATGGCAAGAACATAGAAAATAAATATCAAGAAGTGGCAAGATATTCTGGAGGTTGTTGAAGAAGCTCAGAAAAATAGCAAAGAGTGTTGTAAATGGAATTAAAGATGATAAAGGTAACATGAAAACAGGAGATAAAGATACTCTTGAAGAATGGAGTAATTACTTTAAAAAACTACTAAATGAAACAAGCAATGATGACAGCACAGCGGTAAAAAACACTGACCAGGCATGCAGTCAGGAATATATATCCATACTTGAAGTAGAAAAACCAATCAAAAGCCTCAAATGTGGAAATGCAGCAGGAGTAGATGATATTCGACCAGAAATGCTCAAGTACAGAGGTATAAAAGTCTTACAGTGGCTGCACCGTTCAGAAGGCCTGGACAGAGGGACGAATTCCTGATGATTGGAATAGAGCTCTCATAGTAGTCATAAAAAGGGAAATAAAACTGAATGTGAGAATTGCAGAGTCATTTCATTACTGAATGTTTCTGGTAAGATATATACAAGTATACTTGAGAAACAGTTGAGAAGGATTGTGGAAGTGAAGGTGAAGAACAAGATGGATTCAGGCCAAATAGAGGCTGTCAGGATCAGATCTTCACTTTACGACAAAATAGTTGGGAAATCATGGGAATATAACAAAGATCTGCATTTAAGTTTTGTAGATTTGGAAAAGGCTTATGACAAGGTGCCAAATGAGAAGCTATTCCAAATGCTACAATTATATGGCATTAATTGGCCATTATAT
The DNA here is from genome assembly GCF_054136105.1 of Typopeltis vanoorti. Taxonomy (NCBI): domain Eukaryota; kingdom Metazoa; phylum Arthropoda; class Arachnida; order Uropygi; family Thelyphonidae; genus Typopeltis; species Typopeltis vanoorti. Next base: position 60,491,005 of record NC_143558.1, read on the forward strand.
CAAGCAATACTTACTCTTTATTTGAGTTGTAAGTCAGCATTTAGAATTGAAGGAAGTACAGGAAGGTGGTTTAAAGTTAAATCTGGTGTGAGACAAGGATGTACATTATCCCCTCTCTTATTCATTATCTATATGGATCACATTATAAAGGAAAGTGGTATTACACCTGATATCAAAATTGGAGATGTTAATGTCAGCTCTTTGCTTTATGCAGATGATGTTATACTTCTAAAAAAATCTGCAAGATTCCCTGACTAAATTGAATAACTGTTGTAATAGATATGGTATGAAGGTCAGCATTAAAAAGACAAAGACAATGAAAATAGGCAGAAACATTGAAAAAATCAACTGCATTTAGAATGGAGAACCTATAGAAAAAGTAAAACATTTCAGCTACTTAAGCACAATTTTTAGTGAAGATGGTAAATTAAATATGGAAATAGACAACAGAATCAGCAAAACTGGTGTGGTAAGAAGTCAACTAAATAAATTTATATGAAATAAGAGAGATATTAGCCAAAACACTAAACTAGCTGTATACAAGACAGTGTTTAAACCAATTTTAACTTATGGATCTGAGAGCTGGGTTAGAAGTAAAACACTTGACTAGAGACCACGGATATGAGAGTCCTGAGAAAGATTAGGAGCATGAACAGATGGCATCAATGGCGATATCATATTAAAAAAGAAGATATTAGGAAAGAACTTGACATTGTCAGCATCCAGGAATGCATTAGCAGAGCTAATCTCAGGTGGTATGGTCTCTTAAAAGAATGAGCAAGGAAAGATTAGCAAAACAAGTGTTCCCTGTCAGGTTGGCAGGGAAAAGATCCAGAGGAAGACCAAGATATGTGTGGATGATACGGTAAAAAGTGCCTTAGAAGATAGAAATATAAGATATGACAATGTTGAAGTCTTGACAGGTAATAGATTGATTTGGAGGAAAATTGTAGATAGGAAGCTGGTAATGATGTAAATTTTTCATGTAGTACTATCATATTCTGTACTACCCCTTGAGGTTATATATCAGGAATTTGATGATGATGATGATGATGAGTATGTTTATTTACCTTGGGTAATGTATATTAGGGTTATTATTAACCCTGATAAACATTACCCAAGGTAAAAAACTTATTTACATCTATATTTCCTCCAGAGATTCTTATTCAATATAAAAACACCTTATAGCAGCTTGTATAGGTAAAGTTGATAAGGCTCTGTATTACTAAAACCTTGGTATTTAGGGTCTAGCTACTCACTGAGGAGACCTCAAAAAAGTTTGAAACCGGTCTGGGTAGTGACCCCACCCATAATGTATTTCAGTACGCATCTCTTAGTGAGATGCGCTTTACATTTTGGAAAATACTAAGAATAGTAATCAGAGTTTTAAACACCTTTACAATGAGTTGCCCTGGTGTTGCACCACATTTAGACCTCATAACTGCCATTCTTTGATCTTTAAGCTCAGAAGATATTTCCTCATCAGAGATTTCATTCTAATATCCCTCCTCTAGAAGAATTTGTTTTATATGGTGTCACTCTAATTGGTATTCCACCGAGTGATCTTTCTCTCAGTAGTTTTAATCAATGTGACATGTTTTCACGAGAATATTGCCAGATCACAGTTTACTAACTGTTTTTTAGAGATCCTGTCAGTCATTCTAACACACTTTTGAATGAAAAAAATTATTAATTGAATAATTAACGATTACGCTACCCGGCAGTAAGGAATGATGACGGATTCAGCAGCAGGCGCAAGTGGCATATCGCCAAGTCCTCCGCCACTTAAGAACTCAATTATTAGCAATATCATAAGGGACTCTGTGGCATGCAGTACTTGAGGCATGTATGCGTCTCGGGAATTAGATATGTGGCTTGTGAAAGAGAGCGGAGAGCGTATATGCGCAAAATGCAGGCAGTTGGAGGAAATAAGTGCATTAGAAATATTGATATCTGACTTTGTTGCTCCAGGAACGGGGAATGAATGTCGGAAGACAAGTAGTGTGATAGGAGAGAATGAAAAAAAGATATATATGAATGAGAAAATAATAGTTGATAGTGTGGAAGGTGTGAGTGACTGTGAAAGTTTAGGAGATGGTTTTGTTTGGGAGAGTCAATTTAGATTAAGAGTGACTGACCTGCAGACGGAGATAGATGAGTTGAAAGAGGAGGTGAAATATCTTGTGAATGAGAGCAGAAGTATGAAAGATAAGATTAGGAGAATGGAAGAGATAAATGCAAGGAGAATCAGAGTAGGAGAGAGAGAGAGAGAATTTATGGAGTATGAGTGAGAGATATGGAGGGTACTAGAAGAGGAGAGAATGGAAATAGAAGAGAGGGAATGAGAGAGAGGTATGGAAATGCTCGCAGACAAGAGGATGGAAACAGTAGGAGAGATGGAATGAGAGAGAGAGATATGGGAATGCTAGCAGATGAGAGGATGGAAACAGTAGGACAGATGGAATGAGAGAGAGAGATATGGAAGTGCAAGAAGACGAGAGGATGGAAACAGTAGGAGAGACAGAATGAGAGAGGGATATGGAAGTGCTAGAAGTGGAGAAAATGGAAACAGTAGGAGAGAGGGAATGAGAGAGATGTATGGGAGTGATAGAAGAGGAGAGAATGAAAACAGTAGGAGAGAGAGGTATGGGAATGCTAGAAGAGAGAATAGCAGTAGAGGAGAGGGAATGAGAGAGACCTATGGGAATGAAAGAAGAGGAGAGAATGGAAACAATAGGAAAGAGGGAATGGTAAGAGGTATAATGTATGGTGACTCAATGATCCGTGGAGTTCAAGATAGGATGTGTGAGGAGTGTTTGCCAGGAGGAACAAGAGAAAGGGTGGCTATGGCAATTAAGAGAGGTGAAAGGGTGGATGAGATGATTGTGATGGTAGGAACGAATGACTTGAGTGGTAATGTAAGTCGGGCAGCGAGAGATATGAGGTTTTTGATTGAGACTGTACAGAAGAAGACAGAGAGAGGAAAAATAATGTGTGTGTTGCCTAGGTATGATAATGATGAGCTGAGCAGAAGAGCGGTGATATTGAATGGCATAATAGCGAGAATGTGTGACAAGAGAGGACTGGTATATGTGGATGCTTGGAGTGCATTTGAGGAAAGAGAGGAATTGTATGTGAGAGACCGTTTACATTTGAATGAGGAAGGACGTAGGCATCTGGAGAGATTGTTGTTCTGAACGAGTCAGTGTGTCCCAAGGAGAAGGATAGCAGGGGTGGCCTCTTGTGGGAATGTATACTTGGGAGAAGGGACGCGATGTCAGGTAACACTGAGCCCAGTGGAGTCTAGAAGGGGATAATGCTGGGTATAGAAACAATGGCATTTATATGCTTTATACTAATGCCAGGAGTATCCGGAATAAGGGAGAGGAATTGGTGGCACAGATAGCAGCAGCCTGGCCAAAAATTATTGCGATCACTGAGACGTGGTTGACAGAAGGAGATATAATAACAGGAATAGAAGTCACTGGGTATAGCATTTGTCGTCAGGATAGGAGGGGGAAAGTGTGGTGGTGGGGTACTGCTTATGATAAGTGATGACCTATGTCATCTAAGAGTGGAGGCTTTGGAAGGAAGTGAGACAAATGATTTTGAGAGCATATGATGTGAGGTAGAGGTAGACAAGACAGGATACTTAGTGGGGTGTTGCTTCAGAACCAGGAGCACGGAGGATGGGGACCAGGAGATGTTTAGACAGCTAAGTTTGGCAAGTGCAAGAAGAATGATTGTTATGGGAGATTTTAACTACAGTAGTATAAATTGGAGAGAGGAAGATGCATGTAGCAATAATGGAATAGAATTTCTAGAATTCTTGAGGGACAAATGTCTTAGGCAACATGTAACAGAGGGAACAACAGGTTCAAGAGTTTTAGATTTGGTTATAGCATCAGAAGAGTTGGTAATAACTGAGATGACATCTCTCCCACCAGTTGGAGAGAGTGACCATATGGTTTTGACTAGGAAAATGAATAGACATGCAGGAGTATCAAAGAGACAGGAACTTATGTGGAATTATAATGCAGATGATTATAATAGTCTTAGACATCAACTTCGGGAAGTTTCATGGAGGGAGGAATTGGAAGGCTGGGATATCGCTAGTATGTGGGAAATTGTGAAAGAATATTTGTTAGCAGCAATGGTAAGTTGTATACCATGAGTGAAGAAGAGGACACAATTTGGAGTAAAGTGGATGACAAACAATATTAAACAGGAATTGCATGTGAAAAAGAGGCTATGGAAGAGGTATAAGGAGACAGGTGAAGAGAACATGCATGAAGAATATAAGACACAGGCCAGAAGAGTGACTAGTGTGGTAAGGAAAGCGAAACTGGAATATGAGAGGAGATTGGCCCTGAGATCCAAAGAAAATCCTAGGGAATTTTTTAGCAATGTGGCCAGTAGGAGGAGAAATGACTGTGGAAGAATGATATTGTGGGATAAAAATGGGAATAGAGTGACTGATGCAGAGGACATAGTGGAATTGTTCAATGACCACTTTATTGGAGTATTTCATCCTGGAGGAGTCAGTTTTAATGCTAGAGGGATAGGGCAGGTTCAAAGTTTAGAGGTACAGGAGGAGAGTGTGTTTCAGATACTGAGAACTCTGGATGTCAATAAAGCTTTGGGACTGGATGGTATTTCACCACGAGTTTTGAGAGAATGTGCTAGGGAACTGACAGTGCCTTTAACCTGGCTTTTCAATGAAAGTCTGGCTTTGGCAAAGGTTCCCAGGGAATGGAAGGAAGGTAAGATAGTGCCATTGCATAAGGGTGGTAACAGACTGGAAGTGTCTAATTATAGACCAGTCTGTGTGTCATCAGTAGTTGTTAAGATCTTGGAGAAAGTAGTGAGGGACCGTATACAGCACTAGGCAGATGAGGGTAATGTTATCTGTGAGCGTCAACATGGATTTGTGAAAGGGCACTCTTGTTTTAGCAATATGCTAGCCTTTTTTAATACAGTTACAAGAACATTAGATGAGGGAAAGGCATATACTGCAATTTTCTTAGACTTAGCAAAGGCATTTGACAGGGTGCCACATGATAAGCTAATATTTATGTTGCAACACATGGGTCTGGATGTCAGATTGGTCAACTGGATTCAGGATTGGCGGTCTGATAGGTATCAGAGAGTTGTGTATGGTGGAGCAATTTCAAGGAGACAGAAGGTTACAAGTGGGGTCCCACAGGGCTCAGTACTAGGACCTATATTGTTTAACCTTTATATCAATGACATTGCCAGTTGATTGCAAGGGGATATTCAGTTGTTTGCGGATGATGCAAAGCTGGGATGGATTATAAGTAATAGTGCAGATGTGGTAGCCCTGCAAGAGGATTTAAATAAGCTAGATAGATGGGCAAATGAATGGGGGTGTCAGTTTAATGCAGCAAAATGTAAGGTCTTGAGGTTTGGGAAACATCGATGGGATGCTGCATACTTTATGGGAGGAGTTATACTGGAGGAAGTTGTGGAGACAAGAGATCTGGGGTTGATGATTGATAGAAACCTGAAATTTAGGGGACATATTGCAAAGGTGGTGAAGGTAACACAGAGGATTGCTGCAATTATGAGAAGGACACTGACCTGCAGAGATAAGAGGGTTATCATTCCATTGTATAAGTCTCTGATCAGACCACACTTGGATTATTGTTCTCAGATTTGATCCTCAGGATTTGAAGGGGATAAATTAACTGTAGAAAAGATACAAAGACGGATGACAAAGATGTTCTCAGGACTGAACAAGGATAGTTATGAGAATCGGCTGAGGGAATGTGGACTGCAGAGTTTGGCGGATAGAAGAAGGAGAGGTGATATGATCGAGACTTTTAAACTGTTGAGAGTTGGTTACAGGGTTGACACTGGGGAATTCTTTCACTTGGTTGAACAGCGCGAAGTAGTGATGACAAGAGGCCATCCCTGGAAGTTACGAAAGGAAACTGTGAGCAAGAAGGTGAGGAGTGGTTTCTTTGCATGGAGGGTGTTTGAGCCGTGGAATGCATTGCCTGATAGAGTGGTGAGGGCGAGAACGGTCAATGAGTTTAAGGAGTGGTATTATAGACTTTGTGTTTCTTAGGGTAAACCTCCCTCTCGACGAGTCTTGACAGTATGTTCTTAGGAAGGACCTCCCACGATGAGTCTTTTGACTCCATGGAGGCCTGAATAATAATAATAAGGGTGACATTTTTCCTGTTGACATTTCATGGATAATTAGAAACATGTACATTTATACTGTCATCACATCCTTTGTTTCTTACTTCTGTTATCAAAAAATGTATCTACAATATCTGTAGTTGGTTGGGACCTTGTGAGTGATCTAAACAATTTAAAGATGATGAATTCATGCTCAAGGAATTTTTCAGTCCAGTGGCAGAGCTCCCCACCCATCATGGAACAACACAAGGATGCCCACTCTCTGGCAAGCAATGACTATGCTCAGGAGTGAAACACCAGAGTTATGATGGACACTAATCTGGCACTGGAGCAAGCCTTGAGTCCTGTTACCTCAGACCAAGGAACAGAACACTTACCACAACATATCTGACCCTTGCAGGCAAGACAAGACCACTAGCTGAATAATACTGTTCTGGCGATCCAGAACCACCCATCTTGCCGAAGTAGTGTAAGGACTATCAGGATCCCCAGTCCCTTTCCAGATGTCCATAGGTCATAGCACATGGCAAACATGGCAGAAGGACATTAGATCCCAGTCTAGAAGAGGAAAAAAAATGCATCTAGGACACAATAAGGAGACACATTGCTGCTTAAAATTCCCCTCCAGAAAACAAACAAGGTTTTATTCTTGCTCAAATGAAGGAGGATGAGTGAGCCAGTTTACTTCAAGAACTCAGGAAAATTACTTTGTGCTAAATGTAGTACGATATCGTGAGAGCTGCATTGTAGTTCCGGGTGGACATATTCCATACTGAAATGTCTCATACATAGTTTTCTGTAAGCACTTCATTAATTTCTTAACTACTTTATGTCCACTTCTGGCTGTAGTCATGAAAACTTTTTTCATATACAGGTAAAAATGTAGTGCATCTTTAACTTTTGGACAGTAGTGTATATAATCACCACATTCTGTAAACCCCATCAGAGTGTAGAACAGGTATTTTATGATGAAGTGTACTGCTATAATTCATTGCTATATGAAGAAATTTGCATTTGAAAAAAAAACTACCAGACCTACAAGGTACAGAATGTCACAATCTGAATTCTATCTAAGCTAGTTTGATTTTCTTTTTCACATTCATAACAATACTTAGAGAATTAAGATTCTGGAAGTCACATTAAGGGTGAAAGCTCATGAATGACTTGCCTTTATGTGTAATGTTAAAGAAGCAATAGAAAGCTGATGGCCAAAACAATGATCCCCCCCCCTCCCATATACATGAGAGAAAGGAGTGTTACTTACACAGTGACAAATTTTCAACAAGCCTTTGCCATAATCTTTGTAAACAGCTGGTTCACGTTCCCCACAGTTCACACAGATGAAATGACACATCGTTGCTAAATATATCAAGAAATAAGAAAATAAACTTATTACATAATAATATACATATTCAACTGCAATTCAAATTTCTGAAAGACTTAAGAATTCAATAAATTCATATTGCAATAGGTCATGCAATAAAAAAAATGAGAGATAGCAAAGAGAATATCAAAATATATATTTTTTAAGGCAAATAGTGCTATTTGGTTTTACAGCACTCCTGTAAAATAGGTCATTTTTATGTTTTATTGTTTTTTTCTTAGAATAATTAACTTTTTTATAGTATACTGCTGCTGATTTTCATGTTTTTATTGTATATGACATATATATCCTAATATATTTGTCGAGATAAAACAAAATTAAAGCAGTGCTGTAAAATGGTGCCAAAAAATACAAAATCAGTGTTGCAGGCAACAAAGAGAACTGCTAGTCTGAATATCTCAGATGAGAACAAAGAGGCATGCTTGAATGAACACAAACATGCAGGTACTGACATTAATGAGGATGTCAAAAATGAATTAACTTTCAAAATTACAAGACTAAGACGAATTATTACACAAATAATGTGGGAATCAGAAAAAATTGAGAAGTAATTAGATAAGTCATAAGAAAGACAAAAAATTAATAGCAAGCAGAGAAACAACAATGCACTGAAATAGACAAAATATTATTGTGATGATAAACAGAGTAGAACATATAAAGAAAGTTTTAAGTAAAATACAATATAAAAAAGGATATTATTATTATTATGGGCAACTCCAAGGAGTCCTTAGACTCATCGAGGGAGGCCCTGACATCATGTCAAGAACAACTATTCAACATTCACACACTATCTATCATTCTTCGCCTTGAACTCATTCACAGTCATGGAACACACAACAGACTCTGGCAGCTTATTCCACTCATTCACCACTCTCCAAGTAAAAAAACCTAGCTCTAACACTCTTGCCCACTTTCCATGGATGGCCCCTAGTTATCCCACTACCAGTCCTGCTCTCAAAAATATCTTCTGAATTAATCCTATAGAAACCCTTCACTAATTTGAATGTGTCAATCATATCACCCCACTTCTACCTATCAACCAATTTCTGCAACCCACAAATCTTCAACCTGTTCTCATAAGGTTCATTCCATAGACCTGCTATCATCTTGGTCACTCGTCTCTGGATCCTCTCCACCTCCTCTCAATCAAGAAGAAACCCTGGTGCCCAAATCTGGGCACAATAGTCTAGATGGGATCTTATCAAGACTCGATATAGAGGAACAATAACTTGCTTGTCTCTGCTCGTCAAAGTATTCTTCAGTAACCAAGTGATTTGATGAGATAATTTATTATTATTATTATTATTATTATTATTATTATTATTATTACCACCCCAAGATCTCATGGAGTCAAAGCCTCATTTGGGAGGTCCTTTTATCACACCCACAGATCATCATACCGTGTTTTAAACACATTCAAACTCTTTGCAGACACCACATTCTCAGGAAAGGCATTCCAATCATTCACAACTCTGCGCTAAAAAAACCTGCCTCTCACTCCCCTACTCACACCCTCTTTATACAGTTTCCAGGGATGACCTCTGATTCTCCCACTATTCTCTGTAAAACTTCTCCAGCACTGATCCTATAACAACCCCTTACCAACTTGTAGGTCTCTATCATATCTCCCCTCTTCCTCCTGTCTACCAGACTCTGCAAATTACATCTTCTCAATCTTTCCTCATACTCGACATTCCAGAGGTCAGAAACTACCTTAGTCAGTTGCCTTTGGACCCTCTCCAACATCTCTTCATCCTTCTAAAAACCCGGTGACCAAATCTGGGCACAATAGTCCATGTGTGGACTATAAGGCCTAATCAAAGCCTTATACAATGGAACAAGAATCTCCCTACTTCTACACGTCAGTGTCCTCTGCATCATTCCCAGAAGACTTTGTATTGTCTTCACAATTTTGGCGATGTGTCCTCTAAATTTTAAATCCTTATCCACTATCACCCCCAGATCTCTTATTTCCTCTACTTCCAACAATATATTCTCACCAAGCATAAATTCTCCATCCCATCTTTGTTTTCCAAATTTTAAAACCTTACATTTTGCAACATTGAACTCACATCACCATTTCCGTGCCCAATCACTCAATCTATTCACGTTTTCCTGTAAGGCCACAACATCTTCACTACACTTCATGGTTCATCCCAACTTTGCATCATCTGCAAACAACTGAATATCTCCATCCAAATCTTCACCTATATCATTAATATACAAGTTAAACAGCAATGGACCTAAAACAGACCCCTGAGGTACTCCACTAGTGACTTGCCTTTTCCTGGATATCGCTCCCTCATACACAACTTTTTGATACTTATCAGATAGCCAGTCTCCAATCCAATGCACTAATCTATTATCCAACCCCATCTGCTCTAGTTTGACTGTCAACCTATCATGAGGTACTCTATCAAAAGCCTTTGCGAAATCCATGAATATTACTGTGTATCCTTTTCCTCTGTCCAAGGGAAGCAGTCACTTTATTGTAATAAGTATGTAGATTTCTAAAACATGACCTCCCTTTAGCAAATCCATGCTGTCCATCAAATATAATACCATTGTTATCAACCCAACTCTGGATCCTAGTTTTCACAAGCTTCTCCAACAATTAACCACAACACCTGACACACAGATAGGCCTATAGTTTTATGCTTGAGTTCGATCACCTTCTTTATGAAGTGGCGCAATCTTGCTCTCATTCCACTCCTTTGGAACTTGACCGAGTGCAAGACTCATATTAAAAAAATATATCAAGGCAGGTGTCAACTCCCTGGCACATTCTTTCAGAATACGTGGTGATATATTATCAAGTCCCACAGCCTTGACGTATTTTCAATCTTGACAAGATGAAAGATCTTTATGAACTGTTCATTAGGTATCTCCACCATACATTCTGCATCAGCTGTCTTTATACCATTTTCTCCAATCAATGTCATCCTTCCATAATTATTCTTTCTTTTGCTGGCTACATATCGAAAACACTCCTTATTATTCTTTTTGGCTTCATTAGCCAACTGCTGTTCATACCTCTCTTTAGCTACCCTCACCAACCAAGTCACCCTCCTTGCTTGGTCTTTTTAGACCTCATGGAATTGGTTATTTCCACTTCTCTTATGCTGCCTACACAATGCTCTTTCTCTGTATCGCATGCTTAATCTCTTTATTCATCCATCTCACACCCACCTTATTTAACCTTCTCACCCTTGGAATACATTTAGACATTGCATCTACTAAACAGATTTTGAAAATCCCCCAAGATGCATTGATCTCTTTTCCAGTGAACTCCTCATTCCACGCTACTCATTCCACCCGCAAGCTGCCACTTTTTTTTAGCCACTTTTGCAATGTGCCCCCTAAACTTCAACTCCCTATTCACCAACACTCCCAAATCCCTGGCCTCATCAATCTCCTGGAGTTCAGTTCAACCAATGTGGTATACTGCTGCTAATCTTTTCACCCCAAAATGCATAACCGTACATTTTGCCACATTAAATTGACATCCATTCTCCTAAATCCAGTCCTTCAAACTATCCAAATCATTCCAAAATTTTGACATCCTGTGCATTCACTATTGGTCGACCCAACTTTGCATTGTTAGCAAGCAAATGAACAGTTCCTCTCAGATCCTTTCCTATATCGTTAATGAACAAATTAAACAGTAGTGGTCCAAGAACAGAACTCTGTGGCACACCACTAGTCATAGGCCGTCTTTTGGACTCTACTCCTGAATAAACTACTCTCTGATATCTCTCCATCAACCACCCTCCTATCCATCTCACTATATATCTACTATTATACTACTATAATCATACTATTATATAGTATGATTCAATTATAAAATATGTCACTGATGATCATGTTATTATTATTATTATGTAACACCTCCAGGGAGTCCAAAGACTCATCAAGGGAGAGCACCTACTCTACAACTGTCACTCAATCCACCAACCACAATGAACTGCAACCACCATCATCATCCACACCAATGCCATCTACCATCCATCCTCACCACTAGTATTTTCAGAGACAACCACAAACATCCATGCCCACAATGGGATTCGAATCCACAGCCTTTTGGCTGGAGAGTCGAAGTTACTATTTCAAGTTTTTCAGGTGTTTAAATCAAAAACTGACCTGTTTTCAACAATACTAAAAAAAAAAAAAAAAAAAGAAAAGAAAAGAAAAGTAAAAAAAGATGATAGTTGTCATAGGTACAAATGATTTAACTGGTGATAAATACAGTATGAAGGATGATATGAAAGTATGGATGGAAGAAGTGAGATTGAACAGAATAATCTATTAATAAGATGGCTGAGTGGTTAGCATATCTCTCCAAACAAAAGGTTGTAGGTTTTAATTCTGTCTTGAGCAATGATGTTTATGAATGTCTTTAGGTGGGAGATGAATTTCATCATCCAGTGTGAGACCACCACCCTGCTTATTGGAGGACTGAAGCGGCTGGAAAAACTTCCATGTTTAGTCTCTAGAGCAGCGTTTATGGATCTGGTAAAATAAAAAAAATAAATCATTAACCAACCCTATTAGTAAACTAATAGTGTCAGATAACGGAATGTTGGTAAATAGAGAAACAATGTCAAAGCTGACTAACATATCTGACTCTTGTATTTGGATATACAGCTGACAAAACTTACGCTTCTACAGTTTCTTCGCATAACATACCCGGAGCCCCAGCAGCCTGCAGCCAAAACCCGGCCTGGTTGGCCGAGTGGATAGCGTATCTGCTCTCCAGCCAAAGGGTGCGGGTTCGAATCCCGCCATGGCTATGGATGTTTGTGATTGTCTGTGGACATACTAGTGGTGGTAGGCGGTAGATGGCATTGGTGTAGTTGTGGTCAGTTGTGATTGAATGGTGGAGTTGGAGTTGTAGACCTGGTGCCCTCCCTCGATGAGTCCTTGGACTCCCTGGAGGTGTATAATAATACCCCCTTAATTTTTTCAAGAAAATGTGTGAAATTCTAGATCAGTGATGTGGATTGTCTGATATAAGCAGTTAATAAATATGAAAGAAATTTAGCAATTCTATATGTGAGAGAGTCAATACAATTCAAAATGAGTCTTACTAGAGAACTTTCTTTATGAATTTTTGGGAGACCCTATAAATGAATGGTCTTTCCATAATGGGTGAATAAATTCTACAAAGCATTTTGATTCCAGCAACAATTTATCAAGGAGCTTATTTAACTTTTTAATCTGTGTTATAACTAATATCTTGATAGGTGAAGGTATCCTGTAAACGGTAGTCTACTTCCTGTCATAGTTGGCCTTATCCATTATCGCTATAACTTTCCCTTTATCTGCTTTTAAAATAAATATAAATACATTTTGTTTCAATGGAAGCAGTGCATGGAATTCAGTAGTAAATAAATTACATGGAGGTAATTTGCTTCTAATGAGTGAAGCAACAACTTCAAAGAATAATTTATTAGCATCTTCGCTTTAAATTTCTGACAAATTGCATTCGATGTTATGAAAAAAATCAAGATATGGAATGGATTTAGGTATGACAACAAAATTATGGCCTTTAGCTTCAGACAACGGGCATCCAGAAATAACCCATTTAATTGTAGGAGTGTTTTCAGCAGTAAATTTTTGCTTACAAAATAATGATTCATATTTTTGCATTAGTCTGTATGAATGTCTTTCATAAGAATGGGTTAAATTACTGTTTAGAAACACATTTAATGATATCCAGTAATTTGTCGTCTAGAGTAGCTAAAATCTCTCTTTCAAGATATAAAATAGACTAAGTATTACATGCTAAATTATTATTATTTAGCTGCTTGAAGGCAGCTCCATATCAAGGAAAAACTTGTGTAAATTGAGTTTTAAAAGAGGTATACTATGAGTAGACATATCGATACAAAATTAATAACGGAAAAAAACTCATGTACAAAGATTATTTAATAGTATAATTTGGAATTGTCAGTTATTGTTTAATTTGAGCTTAATGTACTGAAGACGCCTGTGACACACAGGCGAAAATTATACTATTAAATAATCTTTGTACATGAGTTTTTTCCGTTATTAATTTTGTGTAAATTGATTGAACTCCAGGCAACCAAATTGTCTCTTTAAATAGTCTGCTGGCCTGGTTGGACCGAGTGGTTAGCACATCTGCTCTCCAGCCAAAAGGCTACAGGTTCGAATCCCGCTGTGAGCATGGATGTTTGCAATTGTCTGTGAAAATACTAGTGGTGGTGGTTGTGTTGGTGAGTGGCAGATGGCGTTGGTGTAGTTGTGGTTCATTGTAGTTGGTGAATTAAGTGGTGGAGACAGTGAGTTGTAGAATAGGTGCCGTCCCTCAATGAGTCTTTGGACTCCCTGGAGGTGTCATGAAATAATAATAATAAATCTAGCAAACATAGGAATAACTATCATCATACTTAAAACTGACAAAAGCAATAATACTGTTATCTTAAATACAAAAGATTATGAAGAGAAAATTAAAAATCTATTATCAGACACATCTGTCTATGACATTCTCAGTACAGATCCTATGCAAAAAAAGCATAATGACACCAATGAACTATTACGTGGAATGACTAACTGGCCCATAGACTTAATAAGAAAGCTAAAATCCATGCACCTGTTGACTCCAAGATCGTATGGCATTCCTAAAATACATAAAGAGGTTATACCATTATGTCCAATAGTTGATGGAATCTATTCTCCAACTTACCAACTGTCTAAATATCTAGCCAAGATTTTACAACACATTCACAATTCAGATACTTATATCAAAAACTCACAACATTTTATTGAAAAATTATAAAATATCCCTATCTCTGAAGATGATATACTAGCAGGCCTTGACGTCGCATCTCTGTTTACAAACATTCCAGTTGTGGAAGTCATCAACATCTTAGACAACTTGTTCCCAAGAAACATCACTACTTTGTTCAATCATTGTTTAACTTCAAACTATTTCGTTTGGCAAAAAACAGTCTACAAACAACTTACTGGATTAGCCATGGGTAGTCCCTATACAGTACACCACAGACCAGGATGACTTACAAAAAGAATTAACTACAATATCCAGAGAGCTATCCTTAAATGGTTATCCTAAAAGACTCTGCAACAAGATTCTCTTTTCGGATATACCACAAAGAAAACGTGATGACACCCAATACATCAGTACTATAACTATTCCATTTGTCAGCAGCATTTCCAAAAAATTGGCTATCCTTCTAAAACCACACAATATTGGAGTAGTAGTCAAGCCGGTCAACACTATTCGGAAATTTTTAAGATCACCGAAAGATCCTCATCCTTTATGCAAGTACTCTGGAGTATATAATATACCTTGCTCCTGTAGTGCTAGCAGGGCCAGCGGAAGCAGGCATGCAGAGCATGTGGGCACCGCTACGAAAGGGGGTGCCGCCACCGGCGCACCGTTCATAAGTTCATTTTTAAGAAACAAAATTTTTATCATAAAAACAAAAAATTTTTGTTGCAGAATGTTGTGTCTACTGCAGTCTATCTAAAGTGCAACGGTGAATGGTTTTTATGTGCAGATACGAATTTTTGTACAAAACATTTCTTGCTAGTTAACCAGTCATATGGTACGCATCTCAGTAGGCTACTGACAGTAGCACAGTGCAGACTATTATTTCGTCTCTGTGTCATGTTGTGTAATAATTTCTTGTGGGTATAAAATCGAAATGGAATCAAAAATTAAAAAAAAAGTTATCCGGTTCACAAAATCATAAGCGTCATGCTGCAAAAGAAGCTGATGTAAAGAAACAAACTGGGGCTCTTAATAAATTTGTTAATATATTAAAATATTCTGATGCAGATTGTAACCAACTTGATACATCAGAAATCAGAGTTGAAGAACCGTGCACATCATCCGGTTTGCATGAAAACACTATTGCAACTATTGAACAAGATAACAAGATGCATGATTTAAGTGAAAAACAGTTAGGAGAAGATTCAGTTGTAGTTAACCACGAAACTAACACATTGTTAGTTTTTGTAAAGTTAGAAGATCCAGATGAATGGAGAAATATTGATGAAAATTTACAAGTTGTTTTAAATGAAATGGGGCCTGTTCAAAAGAAATATATAATATATCCCAGAGATACATATGGTCATAAATTTGGCGACACGTATTATAATAGAAAAATGGAAAACGGTGAGCTCGTGCCAAGAACATGGCTAATTTATTCCGGAACTTTAAATTCTGTTTTTTGCGTTTGTTGCAAACCTTTCGCACCTACCGAACCAAGTAGTCTTGTAGAAGGTTATAACGATTGGAGAAATGTAAGCAGAACTTTGCATATAGATGAGACTAGTTTAACTCACATGAAAGTTTTCTTAAAATGGAAGGAAGTTGAAAAATATTTAAAAAACAAACCTACTATTGATTGCCAGACTCAATGGAAAAGAAACATTGGACGAGTGTTTAGAACGCTTGATTGAAATTATAAAATTCCTTGGTAGCCAAAATTTAGCTTTCATGGATCATCTGATAAATTATATGAAAGGAATAATGGCAATTTTTTTAAAATTAGTCGAACTGTTTGCGAAGTTTGATCCCTTTATGGAAAATCAGGTTGAAAGGACCCTACAATGAAACAATACAGTATACACTATTTGAGTAAAGACAGTCAAAATGAAATATTGGAAACTTTAAATAACGCAATCAGGGATACAATTTTATTATCAATTCGAAAATCTAAATATTATTCCATAATTTTAGACTGCACACCTGATGTAATTAAAACAGAACAAATGACTATTATTTTTCGCTTTGTTTCCTGTGACAATGGAATTGTCAAGATCAGGAAAAACTTTTTAAGTTTTGCAGATATATCAGATTCCACAGGACGTGGTTTATGTGCAACAATAATGGAACAACTGGAAAAATGGAACATTCCAATTGAAGACATGCGAGGTCAAGGGTATGAAAATGAATATGGGCTCCAAAATTGGCTTTTGAACAAAAAATCCTCGAGCTTTTTACGTGCCATGTGCTGCTCATACTCTAAATTTAATCATTAACAATGCAGCCAAAGTGAATGCAGATACAATTAGATTCTTTGCAATTATTCAAGAAATATACAATTTCTTTTCATTCTCTTACAAACGTAGGGCAATCCTTTTAAAGGATTGCCCAACATTTGTAAGAGAATGAAATGTCCTTCATGCTAAGTTCGTAAAAAAATTAACATTGAAACAGCCATCAGAAACGCGATGGGAAAGTAAAATTAATGCAATCTGCCCTCTACGATATCAGTTAGGAGAAATTTATGATGCACTTTTTGAAATTTTAAATAATGAAAATTTTAATAAAGAAACTCAGCATGAAGCACAAACATTATGTGCTAAAATAAAGGACTACACATTTATTTGCTCTCTTATAACTTGGCATGATTTACTTAACAGAATAAACCCTGTGAGTAAAATACTTCAAGACAAAAATATGAACATTACACTCGCTTTAGAATATATCAAAAACTTAAAAATATTCTTACAAGAGTATCGATCAGATACAAATTTTAAAGAAGTTCTAAAATGGCAAAAGAATTGAGTGAAGAGGTGGACGAGAACAAAAATTTAAAACTGATACGGAAGTCCGACGAGGAAAGAAGACACGACAATTTGACTACGAGCATCATAACGAAACATCACAATCGCCAGAAGATACATTTAGAGTGAATGTGTTTTATACACTTCTAGACGTTGCAATGTGTTCATTAATAGAACGTTTTGAACAACTAAAAACATATTATAATAATTTCAATTTCTTGTATAGATTACTACAAATTAATAATGAAGATTTACAAAAAAATTGTGACGATTTAGAGATTCTCTTGAAGGACTGCGACAATAAAGACGTAAATGCAATAGAACTATATGACGAGTTATGTGCTTTCCGGGATATTTTTCGGAAGGATAATTTAAATATTCAAAAGCCCTTTCGATATTCTTAATTTTATTGTGTCCAATAATTTATCTTTCCCTAACTTTTCAATTGCTTTAAGAATACTATTAACCTTACCTGTTAGTGTAGCGAGCGGTGAAAGTTCCTTTTCCAAGTTGAAATTGATTAAAACCTACTTAAGAACAAATATGTCACAAAAAAAGCTTGTTAGTTTGGCGTTAATAGTTAATGAAAATGATATATCTGTGGAATTAGACGTTAAGACCATTATTTCTAATTTTGTGAATATGAAATAAAAACCCTAAAATTTTAATTAAAAAAATTGCAAGTATATTTATGTAATTTAATTTTTTTTTTCTGTTATTCTGAAGATGTTATTTTTTGAATACTTATATTAAATGTTCTAATTATTTCTGAATTCTTTTCTTATTTTCTCATCTATCTTGAGTTTCTTTTATTTTCCTGAAAGATAGTTCCAGTTATAAAAATTATTAAAAAAATTTTACAAGTTACTAAGAATTTAGTAACTTGTAAAATGCAAGAATTTTTTAAACCTTAGTTCAAATAAATTTTAACTTTAATTAAAATTCATTCTAATTTTGTTAGCGATTCAGGTCAGTGAGAAGGCTGTAATATTACACTGTATCATTATATTCAACGGTTAAAGTGAAGTAGCGTTATCACAATTTGCTTTAACTTTTGAGAATTTTTTGAATATTCTGGTTTTTAATGATTATCCTGCCTAGTCAACAACCCCAGTTCGTTACATTTAGCGAACCAACGTGTGGCTGTTCTGTTAAAATTTATTTAAGAAATTTCAATTAATTTAAATTTTTATTATCGTGAAAGAACCACACATGCCCGGATCGTTACAGGGGCACTTAGATAGACATTGTATGTGGACGACAAAGACCCTAGCTCTGGGTGTTGGTTACATTGGTCAGACCTCTAGAAGCTTCGAAACGAGACAGAAGGAGCACATAGGCTATGTTAGAAACAACAGACAAGATATTTCAGGCCTTTCTTCCCACTTTGCCTCTACCAACCATCTTATTGAGTGGGATAAGTCATATGCCCTATATAGAAGAGAGAACTACCATTCCAGAACCTTCAAGGAGGCTGCTATGGTCACCCGTTCAACAGGAAACCTAAATAAGAATTAAGGTCTAATCCTACCGGAAATTTGGAAAACTTTAATTAGATCACTAAACATCAAAGAAATGAACTTTCACGCCAATTACGTTATGTCTCGCACAATACTAATTTTGTATGAATCAGAACTGTGAGTTAAAACCTAGTCTGTTACCTTCATATCGCTTACCAATTGTATCCCTGAAGATGCCGATAGCAAAAATCGGTGAAACTAGTAGGACGAAAAATTAAAACTCACTTGACTAACGTTCATAAAAAGTGTTATAGTTTATTATACCAGTAGTCAAGAAATGAAAATCACACTATAATAAATAATATTATTTATTAATATTAATTTATAGCATGTGGAAACCATTTTTAATTGGCAAACTGATTTTTGTATGTACCTTGTATTCCCGTTCTTTTATTTACACATTGTTTCTACACATTGATGATGTACTGTTATTTTCAGTACAAAATATCTTTACTTTCATTGAAGTTTATCACTATGGTCATTGCGCAATTTTGTCGTTTTATAATTATGCCACAGGTACCTTTAAAGATTATATCATGATGGGAAGAATGGTGAGAATGTATGTGTAAATGTTAGTAGGTTATTCAACTTAATATTTTAAATATGATAAATCATGGAGGTGATTATGATGAAAGGATGACTGTGTGTTCGTCTAGTTCAGACATATTAAGCATGTGTAAGGATGCCTGTATTAAGTGAAGCATTAGATATGAATAGAGATTTGAAATTTGTCCAACTGGGTAATGAAGACTATAGAGGTAAGTATGGGGGGGGGGGCATAGCGGTAACTTATGTCTGTATACATCTGTATATGTAACAAATGCCAGGAGTATCAGAAAAAAGGGACTGAGAGTATGTTGAATTGCAAATACCGTGTGGCCTCAGATAGTTGGCATTAGTGAAGACATACTAACTGGTATTGAATGTAAAGGGTACAGTATTTTCAGGAAGGTAGAGAAGATACAAGAGGAGGGATATGATGCTAATGACAACAGATAATTTGAGACCAGTTAGGACAGAAAGCTATGATTGCAATATTAGTAATAATTTTCCGTACAGCAAAACTATCTATTGTGTGGTGGAGTCTAAGCAGATCAAATACATGGTGGGGTGTTGTTACAGACCAAGTGGACAAGCTGCTTATGACAATAAAAAATGCATCGCCAAATAAACCTCATAGGTGCTAAACAAGTAATCATCAAGGGTTACGTCAATTATCTAAACACTGATTTGGTAATAGTGAAATCTCATGAGCACAATGAAGCTGAATTTACTGAAATGTTGTGAGACTCACTTAAACAGCCTGTGACAGAAGGAACCCGATGTCAAAAAGTGTTAAGGATTATAGTGTCAGAGGGGGATTTCAGTTAAATATGTGACTGTTCTACCTCTGGGTGATGACAGCAATCATGCTATAATTAACTGAGAAGTGGCTAAGTATATGGATGTTTCATCGAGATAAAGTTACATGCTGAATTACAAAGCAGGAAATTATGCCTGATTGAGGATATCACTAGGTTCAATCACAATGTATCAGTTGCTAGATGTGAAGGATATTGGCAGTGCATAGTACATATTAAAAAACACATCAATGATGCATATCAAAGTGTTTCCTTAAAATCTGAAGAATAAATAGGATAGGAGTGAAATGAATTCACAATTTTATAGCAAAACATTCTTATGGAAAGGATATGGAAGGAATATCATATGCATAAGGATGGCATCAGTTATGAAAATTATAATGGTGCAGGCCAGAAGGGTTACAGATACTGAACAGAAAGCTAAGTATGAAAAGAAACTGACTCTACAAGTTTTACTCTTCTCTTCATCTCATAGAGAAGAGAAGAGTAAATGAGATGAAGTTTATTTCCATGGATGAGATAATCAGCCTGCTTAGTGGAGAACCTGAAATAGCTTGAATAGGTTCCATGGTTGTGGGAACCTTTCACTAGAGAACCTCCATTGAGGATTTCTCAGATTATCTAATCCTTAGCTAACTTATGGAACTAACATATAATTTGTTTACAGCATTTCTAATATATAGGTGAGATTCACATACATAGACTGTGTGTGTGTGTGTATATAATATATAAATGAATATCGTCTGGCAATTCAAATTAAATATTATTAACAGATAAGGCGAACATAAAGTACCCAACAGAAGGCCTTGTTATCAGAACATAAACGAAAGGAACATAAAAAATATATTTGCTATGGACAACCAAAAAGTGAACTGGCACAACATGCCTCAAATGAAGACCACTTCATTATGTGGGGAAAAAAAAGACGTTACTACATGGATCCCGGTTTAAATTGTATATACTCTCCATAGAAGCAGTTCATGAGCTATAGAACCTAGAAGTAAGCTGCAATAAAAATGATGGTGTAATTCTGTATATATTTTGGCACATTGTCTTCTCTGCCTGTCAACAATAATCACCCAACATCATCAAAGAGAGTGACGTAGTCTTTATACATATGACTGTCCTTGTTATGGAAGTTATTGTAATTTTAGTCTTTCCCGAGTGTGTGTATCTTCAAAATGTCTTTGATAATGCCAGCTTAAGCTGGTGAAATATAAGATGTAAATACTTAATTTAGTCATTAAATTATTTATTTCGATCCTGTTTCTATATAGCTTATTCCAGAAATTTCAACATGAATCACCACAAATGATAATTTAAATACATAAATGAATGCAAGCCCTGTCATTCTTACATATATACTACAGACACACCAATGATGCCATTCACAATGACATCAATTAAAGATGCCAAGAAATTATATTCTTGATTTAATCCTTAATCCAGGTGCAAGCAAACAAAGTTTGCACATGAAGTAACCTCACAACAGGGCAACTTGTATATAGAGGCTAATGACTTCACATCACTTGCATTAGTATACCACAGTGCAAAGTACATATCCTTGCAGACATGTATAATGCTATGCATTATGGGAAAGGTTACTACCCAGACAAGTTTTAACCTTTATTGAAGTCTTATCAGTGGGAGCCAGACCCAAAAGTGATACAAGGTTGAAATAATGCAGAAGTCATATTTCATATACAAGTAGCCAAAAGGGGTGCTTAAAGGCCAAAGCTGTATAACTGAGAGGAGACATCCACATAGCCTTTAAAGGAATGCGGAAAACCGACCAGGGCTTCTGACCTAATGTCCAATCCTCACCTTCTCGTGGTGCACCCTGTTGGGTATCTACTTGGATACTGAACGGATGAGGATGGGCTGGCAATTTGGGATTTAGCCGACCAAATTGTATTCTTATTGGTTAAACCAAAATATAGAATGATGGTACAACATGACAAAATTTCATGCCGGCTGGGGCGTCGCCCGGTTAAACAAGGCCCCCGTTGTTTTCGCCAGGGAACCAGGGCGAACAGCGAAAAGTCAGCTACTGGAACAAATCTGAAAATAAACCCCAACTTAACATCACCAGAGTTAAAGATCGGTACTATCAACGTAAGAAGCCTGAATGGTAAAGAAATGGAGCTAGCTGAGGAATTAGATACGTACCAGATCGACATAATAGGGATGACAGAAACAAAAAAGACCAAAACTGGTGAGATCTTTCTGAGCAATAAATACAAAATGTTATATTCAGGCAATGACAATCAAGGAAAAGAAGGAGTAGCCATAGTATTCAACACAAAATACGAGGCTAATCTTCTGGAATGGCAGTCAGTCTCAAGTAGAGTAATGTGGGCAAATATGAGAATGGGGAACTGGACAATGAGACTTATTTATACCAATGGTCCCACAGAAGGTTCTACTAAGGTAGAAGTGGAGGAATTTTTTAACGCTTTAGAAAAAGCAACTGACACAATGAAAAATGAAAAGTTGGTCCTTGTTGGGGATCTAAATAGCAGAGTAGAAAATGATTGTCAGACATACAAAAATATTTTGGGAAAATTTGGAGAAAAGAGCAAAGCTAATAATAATGGCAAATATCTGTTGGATTTCTGCTCAGGACATGGACTGGTTATTACTAACACCATGTTCCAACATAAAAATGTGCACAAATTCACATGGAGAGAAGAGCCTAGGAATAAGAAAAGTCTCATTGACTATGTTATTGTTGATAGTGATGTTTTCTCCCTGGTGCAGGACACCAGAGTGTACAGAGGATTTGAAATTGGAAGTGATCACTATTTAGTCTTGAGCAGGATAAAATTGAACTTCATATTGAAAAGAATAACATGTAAGAAAGTTTTAAAGCGAATAAAAGTTGAGCAGCTCTCAGATGTGAGCTGTAGACTAAAATACACAAAGATTATTCAAGAAAAAATGAAAGAGTTTGAGAACAGGAATCAAACCTTGGAGATTCAGTGGCAAACTCTGAAGAAAACATTGATTGATTCTGCCAGAGAGGCATGTGGTGAGGTTGTCTGTAAGGATAAAAAAATCAGAACTCCCTGGTGGACACAGAAAGTTAAAGAGGCAGTGAAGGAAAAGAAGAAAGCATACCAAATGTTCCTGTCAAATAAGTCAGCTTGTGCTCTTAGAGAATATAGAGACAAATGCAAGAATGCTAAACACTGTGTAAAACTAGCTAAACAAAAGTCATGGGAGGACTTTGGCAAGAATATAGAAAATAAATATCGAGAGGGTGGCAAAATATTCTGGAGGTTATTGAAGAAGCTTAAGAATTTTTAGGAATCTATTGGGAACATTACCCCAAATGCAAGAACAATATTTAATGAATGGACAGATTTGCAATTTATATAGTTATTAACTGTTCACAGCAATGTTTGTAATATATTTATACCAAGAGAAATCTGAAGTTACAATAATCCCAAGAAGAGAGAAATCTTATCTTGTATAAAGATTTAGATATCGTCAAAAGTAAAAAATGGGTGTTATTTTTTGTAAGAAATAAAACAGGATTGAGCTTTACTAACACCGATATTAATACTATCATCAGAATGCTCAAGTTCGTTATGAATCTTTAGACTGTTCTTCAAACTGAAGAACAGTCTAAAGATCAGAATTTAAGATTGTAGAAACAGATATTCTGGAAATTTTGGAGGCAGAGACAACAAACATATACAGGGTGTTCGGGATAAATTTGACATATTTATAATTAATTATATTTTTCCGTAAGTTACATGTATTAACACACACTTCTCTTCATTTAAAAGTTTGGACCCTTCTTCATTCATATACAAGATGTCAGAAAGGATGGATAGCTGGAACCCACCTGAATCATGGAAGAGAATAACTTGTATCATGATGATTCGTGCCCGCCATCAAAATAAGGATATTACGACTGCTGCCCAATGCTCCCTGAATACAGTAAAAACAATCAGGCATGAACTAGAGACTTGCAATGGTGACTACGAGGATGTAGCAAGAAGAAAGATCCCTAGCAGACGATCTGATTGCGTTCGTACAGCAGAATTCCTCGCAAATCTGCAGGAACAGGTGTTGAAGAACCCTGGCATTGGAATTCGGGCTTTGTTCGTGGAGTTGCTAACTGTAGTCAAGCCCTGGATAACAAGGGTAGCCAATGGTAGGCCGTATGTATGGCAGCAGGATTCGGCCCCTTGCCACACCTCTGGGAAAAGTCAAAAATGGTTGTCTGAAAATTTCTACGACTTCACCAGTCCAAATGTTTGGCCTCCAAACTCGCCAGACCTTAACCCCATGGATTATTTTGTATGGGGCGCAGTTGAAAAAGACACCAATCGCACTTCCAGTAATACAAAAGCCCAGTTAATGGATAAAATTAAAACAGTTTTTGCGGCCCTTCCCAGGGAGACTGTAGCATCAGCTTGTTTGAGGTTCCGAAGCAGAATTGAAGCTGTGATCGATGCTAATGGTGGTTATTTTGAGTAAATCTTGTTGATAGTATTGTAATTAACTCTGCCTGTAATGTTTTTTTGTCAATTCATTAAATTTAATAGATACAAAGAAGATTTTCTTTTTCCTTACGAAACTGTCAAATTTATCCCGAACACCCTGTAAATAAATCTGAGAGAATGCAACTGAGAGAGATTCTTAACCAAAGAAGATTAAAGATGAATTGTGTCCACAAAGTGCTGAAGTTAACAATGCAGGCACAGATTTTGAATCTGTGGTGTGAGAGGGAATACAGAGAATACTGATTGACACATTAGTCACCCGCCTTTCAGATGGATCACTATCTTTTTCTATTTACAGGAAGATACCTACATAAACAATCACATCATCATCCAGTCCAACAGTACGGCATTTTAAAAACACTTACACACAGAGCCAGAGCCATTTGTTCTAACGATACAGCTCTGACCACTGAACTCCAGTACCTGCGCCATACGTTCTTAGCCAACAGCTACAATCCCTACATAATAAATAGAAAAAATACTACATAGGCCCATTACTCTGCCCCCCCCTAATACACAAGAATACAACATGACCATTTCTATTCCCTATATCAGAGGTACATCGGAAAAGATAGCCAAAGTATTGTTGAAACATGGCCTTTGCACCACTTTCAAACCTCATGTCAAGCTGGCAACTCTGATCTGCTCACCTAAGGATAAACTTTACCCTTTAGCACACCCAGGAGTGTATGAAGT
Source organism: Typopeltis vanoorti (assembly GCF_054136105.1). Taxonomy (NCBI): domain Eukaryota; kingdom Metazoa; phylum Arthropoda; class Arachnida; order Uropygi; family Thelyphonidae; genus Typopeltis; species Typopeltis vanoorti. Next base: position 60,516,209 of record NC_143558.1, read on the forward strand.
TCTGTGTGACTGTGACTTGGCCTATTATGGGCAAACAGGAAGATCAGTGAACATCCACCTGGAAGAACATGAAAGATACATTCGCTACTATTACTATGGCAAGTCGGGACTGGCAGACCATGCTTTGGACACTCCTTCACACAGGATTAGATGGAGGAAAACGAATGTGCTATTTAGGAATCATTATAGATCTGAAAGATTATTTTTTGAGTCAGCAATGGCTTTGAAGAATTCTCCCAACCTTAACAAATATGGTTGCATTAATTTGCCAAAAATTTGGGAGACGGTTATCCTAAGAATAACTCCTGGATAACTGCTGTTTTTTTTTTTTTTTTTTTTTTCGTTAGAGGGCGCCAAAAAATAGGACTTTAGATCTTAACGCCTAAGCTTATCTGTTAGATTATATTTCTAGATTATTTTTCATATAAGAACCATTCCTCATTAATGAAATTTTTATTCAGCATATCTAATACTAATAATATTGATTGAGACGGTATGCCCAAAAGTAATTGGAATAAGGGAAACTTGATTGTCTGAGAAGGATATATAATTTTCCAGAAGGATAGAGATGTGAAAAGAGGAGGGGGGGGGGGTGCTGTTAACGATTGCAGAGGAATTGTGTCTGCAAAGTATGGAAGTTGATGGTGCATGCACAGATTTTGAATCTGTGTGGTGTGAAGTTGAAATAAACAGGTTAGTATATCTGATAGGACACTGTTATAGGCCAGGGAATGCAGAAAATACTGATTGTGAAATGTTTAGGCAAATTAGTTGGGCATGTAAAAAGAAGGATATCCTGATAGCAGACTTTAATTACAGGAATATAGACTGGAAGGAGGAGATAGTGTATGGGAACAAGGAGAGTGAGTTTATGGAATTTCTGAGAGATAAGTATCTTAAGCAGCATGTGACTGAAGCATCTGGAGGCTTTAATGTTTTTGGATTTGGTGATAACTTCACAAGATGTAATTGTTAATGAGGTGTTCACACCGCTGCCAGTTGGTGAGAGTGATCATGAGGTACTTGTTTGGGAAGTGATGAAACAAGAAAAGGTCACTGCCAAAAATGGATATATGTGGAAGTATAAAACAGGTGATTATAGGAAGCTATGTAGCCAGTTAGCATCAGTACGTTGGGTAGATGAACTGAGTGGAATAGATGTTGACCATGTATGGAAACTCAAAAGGCACCATCTGATTAATTTACTCGCTTAATCCTCGGTATACAATGCATGACTGCATACTGAGGATTAAGCGAGTAAATAGAATGGGAGTGAAATGGATGAACAGTGAAATCAAGCAAGCTGTGCTGAAAAAGAAAATGTTACAGAGGAGATACAAGACAGTTGGTGGTGATCAGATCCATGAAGAGTATAAGGTGCAGGCTAGAAAGGTGACGAGCATGGTAAAGAAAGAAAAGGTGCAACATGAGAGGAGACTGGCTGGTCAGGCCAATGTTAACTCGACAAATTATATAGGCAAGTCTATATAATTGCAGTTGTAGTCAAGGTGTTGGAGAGATTGGTAAGGAATAGAATACAGAATTGGGTTAATGGACATGGCATTCTTTATGATGGTCAGCATGGATTGTAAATGGTAGGTCCTGTTTCAGTAATTTACTTGCATTTTATGATAAGTGACAAGTTTATTAGACAAGGGAGAATCATATACAGTGTTATTCTTAGACTTTGCAAAAGCGTTTGATAGATTCAGGGCCATCGCAGATTAGATTTGCGCCCTGAGGCAAACAATTAAATATTGCCCCTGATGGATTATAAGACAAAAATATAAGAAAATCTTCAATTGCTATTTTGTTTTTATTACCAGAGAAACATTAATGCAAAACAATTACATAATAATATTAATGAAATGTTTGCTCTACAGGGATATCGCACAATAAAACTGTTTATAAGCTCTTCTAAATTTAAATTATAAGCTATGTCTGCCTTTATCGATATAGTTGCTAGACCAACCAATCTTTCTTGGATCATTGCTATTCGCAAATAATTTTTAATCAGTTTAAACTTGGAAAAACTTCTTTCTGCCCTTGCTACACTAACAGGAATTGTTAGCATAGCAACGCCATATACCGCAATATGGCTGAACGAGCGGCCTTATTAAGACGAGCCGTGAGGTAGGCTGCCTCTATGCTACACCCTGTCGATGGTACTGGATAGATTACCACAGCTGATAAGTTGGTGTACAAGCTGCAGAGAATGGGAATAGACAGTATTTTGGTTACATGGATCAGAGATTGGCTCTCTGAATGATACCAGCAGGTTTTGTATGATGGAGCAGTGTCTCAAAAAAGAAGGGTAACCAGCGGTGTGCCCCAGGGTTCTGTTCTTGGGGCCCCTGCTGTTTAACTTGTTTGTAAACGATATATCATGTGGACTGACTGGGGATCTTCAGTTATTTGCTGATGATGCAAAGTTGGGAAGAATTATAAGTAGCGCTGCTGAATCTCTTAAGGAAGATTTGAATAGACTTTTTACTTGGACAAAAGAGAGGGTTATAGTTTTAATATCAATAAGTGCAAGGTGTTGCATTTTGGAGTGCAAAAATATAAGCTTTGTACTATATTGATGGTGCAGTAATGAAGTGGATGAGATTAGAGATTTGGGAGCGATGGTTGAGAGTAAACTGAAGTTTAGAGGGCATAGTTCTAGTGTTGCAAAGGTTGCACATTGTAGTGCTGCCATGATAAGAAGTACTCTAACATGCAAGGATAAGGAAGTGGTTATGCCACTGTATAAGGCACTGGTCAGACCTTATTTGGACTATTGTGCTCATATCTGGTCATCTGGTTTTCAATGTGATGTGGAGACGCTCTCCAATGTCTCCATTGGAGAGTGTCTAAGAGACGAGTGACTAAGACAATATCAGGAGTTTGGAATGCTGGCTATGGAGAGAGGTTGAAGAGATGTGGATTGCAATGTTTGGTGGATAGGAGGAAGAGAAGTGATATGATAGAGTTGTTTAAGTTAGTGAGAGGATTTTATCAGATTAATCCAGAGGGGATTATAAAAAGAGTAGAAGGTCAGAGGGGAAGAACCAGAGTCATTCCTAGAAGTTATGTAAAAGTGTGGTGAAGAAGGGTGTGAGGAGTAGATTTTTCACATGGAGAACTGTCAGTGAATGGAATGCATTACCAGAATGCATTGTTAATGCAAGGAGTGTTAAGGACTTTAAGATTCTATATGATAAATATGTTGTCAGTCGAATGAACCTCCCATGATGAGTCTGTGGACTCCATGGAGGAATAATAATAATACTGTAAAAAAAAAACATAATTAGTAAAACGAATAAGTGAGATTTTTACTCTCAAGTTCTGCATGATGTTACAAGGATGAAATACCATTATAAATTGCTCATTTAACATCTCAACTATATCCTCTTCAGATTATCATTTTCATAAACCAGTATCATCCATCCATAATCATTCTTTCTTCTACTTGCCATGTATCGAAAAAAACTTTAGGATTTCTTTTGGCCTGATTAGCTAAATGCTGCTCAGAATGCACTTTTGCTACTCTTATGAAGTCAGTTACCTTTCTCACCTGCTCTTTGTACGCCTCATACAACTGATTATTACAAGTCATCCTGTGCTGCTTCCATAATACATTGTTCTTCCAAATGGCATGGTTCACCTCTTCATACCTTAATACCTGAATGCATTTCATAATAATTTATGAAATGCATTCAAGCATTGTCTCTGCCAGATGGTCCCTGAGCACGGCCTAAGCAACAGTGATCTCTTTTTCATCCAATTCTTCATTCCATAATATAGCTTTAAACCACCTCCTGAGTTGTCATATTCACCTTAGTGTTCCACTTTCTCACAGATATATGAAGTCCTTACATCAAGATAGATGTCATACCCCCACCCCCAATTTACAATAATATCATCTGATGAGATAATCAAATCCAAAAACCTTGATCCCCGTGTGTCCTCTGTTTTGTACAACCTAAAGTAGTTCTCTCTCTCAAACACTCAAGAAAGTCATTCACTTCGATCCATATGCTGTCTCTTCATCCAATCAATATTACCATAATTAAAATCATCCATAATGATTACCCTTTTCTTATCTGACAAACTATGCCTATACATCTCCCTCTCACTGTCCTCCACATTACCAGGTCTACAGCAAAATTCAACTAAATATTTCATCCTGTTCACCTCTACCTCACCCCCATACTGACTTAAAACCACTGTTACAATTTGTTACCATCTCCATTTCAGATGGGCATAACTCTTCTGCTACTATCAACAGCACCTCCCATTCCTTTTCTACTCTGTTTGTCTTTAAAAAAAAAATCATAATTCTCCATCTCTATTCTTGTCAGGATTTCAGATATATATTTCTGAGTTAAAGCACAATTAGCATTAGGATATACAATTGACTCTCAGTATAGCAAACACTTCCATTATAACAAACTACTGAAAAGTCCTAAACAAAACCACATCAGTACAATGCTATGCTAAAAGAAATTCACTATTGCAAACTATTCACTATAACAAAAATATTATCACATTGTGACTGTGAGAAGTTTATATAGGGAGACTGCATATGTAGTATTTATTATTATTATTATTACTGAGTGACACCTTCAGGGAATCAAAGGACTCATTGGGGGAAGGTACTCCATTTGACTCCACTACACACACATCTCTCACTCTGCCTCCCCTATACTTAATTCTCAATCTATACACAATGCTACTACCATCAACGGCATCTACCACCCATCATCACCATTCACAACAGTATTTTTTATTCTTTTTTTATTTTATATTTTTATATGAAGATGAAGAGTTAGAGTTGCATGAAAATGAGGTCAAAGAGCTGTTGCATAACCTGGATCAATAGGGACAGATGGGATATCAGCAGATTTGCTAAAGGAATGTTCAACCGAATTGGCTAGGTCTTTCATGTTTGCATAACTTGGGTCAGCTCAGAAACGATACCACAGGAATGGAAGGAATGTATGATAGTTCCAATGAAAACATGTCAGTTTTGGTGCAAAGACATCAAAAGTCATCATGCACCAAGACACAAGTTACAGCAGTACATATGATAAATAGTAAGACAATCCCAAATATCCATGCCATTGGTGGGATTCAAACCCGCAGCTGCTTGGCAGAAGTGGATACGCTAGCCAATTGGCCAACCAGGTCTGCAGTTGGTAAGGGCTTGCATACAAAAATGGGTAGATAAACAAGCTATACTCTGCAAGAAGCAGCATGGGTTTACTAAAGGAAGGTCATCTTTTAGCAACTTGCTCGTATTTTTTAACAATGTCACAGCCAAGTTGGATAAAGGGAATGGATACACTATGATAATGTTGGATTTTTCAAAAGCATTTGATAGGATACCACACGAAAGGCTGTTGCATAAACCAGAAAATATGAGATTGGAATATAAACTCTTGATTTGGATCAGAGAATGATTGATAGACAGATATCAAAAAGTGGTATAGAGTAGTTGAATCTGCCAGATTTAAGGTGACAGGGTTCATCAGTCCTTGGGCCAATATTGTTCAATCTATACATTAATGATATCAGGCAGAGTCTAACATAGATGCGCAATTGTTTGCTGATGATGAGAAGATAACCAGGGCAATCAGGGATGCTACTGATATTTAACACTTACAACACAACATGTACTACACACCACACCATATTTTTTCTGTAATTGCATGTGTTCTCTGGTTGGTTCCTTGTTTCAAAGGGGGGGGGACTCCAGTATCCAGGAGGGGAAAAATTGTACTACCTCAATGTGAGAATGGCTAACTCACCTTGAAGTAAAAAACCCCATATAAAGATTCTTACATCACGATGAGAACTGCACTCTGGTGTTTTCACTCAAAGTATGAGTGTCCTGTTATTCTTCCTACTGTCATAAGGAGGCACCAGTGATGTCAATGTGAATGGAATGTCTACACCTTTCCTAGCTGGCAACAGTGTTCATGTCTTGTGTAAAATATCTGATATTTACTGGTGCAACATTAGTACTGTGGATGGGAAAAAGGGCAAAATGTACAGATTCATATTAGATTTGGTAATATTAGAAGTCCTTACCAATAGCAGGTGGTAAGGACTTGCATACAAAAATGGGTAGACAGACAAGCTATACTCTGCAAGGAGCAGCATGTGTTTACTCAGAGCTGGCGCTAGGGTCTTTGGTTCCCACATGCAATTTCTATCTAAGCGCCCCTGTAACGATCCAGGAGAGTGTGGTTCTTTTAAGATAATAAAAATTTTAATTATTTGAAATTTCTTAAATAAATTTTGATGGAACAGCCACACGTTGGTTTGCTAAATGTAATGAACCGGGGGTGTTGACTAGGCAGGATAATCGTTAAAAACCAGAATATTCAAAAAATTCTCAAAAGTTAAAGCAAATTTTGATAAAGCCACTTCACTTTAATCATTGAATATAATGATACAAGGATTATAGCCTTCTCACCGACCCAAATCGCTAACAAAATTAAAATGAATTTTAATGAAAGTTAAAATTTATTTGAACTAAAGTTTAAAAAATTCTTGCATTTTACAAGTTACTAAATTCTTAGTAACTTGTAAAATTTTTTTAATAATTTTTATAACTGGAACTATCTTTTAGAAAAATAAAAGAAACTCAAAATAGATGAGAAAATAAGAAAAGAATTCAGAAATAATTAGAACATTTAATATAAGTATTCAAACAATGACATCTTTACAGAATAACAGAAAATAAATTAAATTACATAAATATACTTCAAATTTTTTTTATTAAAATTTAAAGGTTTCTGATTTCATATTCATAAAATTAGAAATAATGGCCTTAATGTTTAATTCCATACATATATCATTTTCAATAGCTATTAACACCAAACTAACAAGCCTTTTTGTGACATACTTGTTCTTAAGTAGGTTTTAATCAATTTCAACTTGGAAAAGGAATGTTCACCACTCGCTACACTAACAGGTAAGGTTAATAGTATTCTTAAAGCAACTGAAAAGTTAGGGAAAGATAAATTATTGGACACAATAAAATTAAGAATATCGAAAGGTTTTTTGAATATTTAAATTATCCTTCCGAAAAATATCCCGGAAAGCACATAACTCGTCACATAGTTCTATTGCATTTACGTCTTTATTGTCGCAGTCCTTCAAGAGGATCTCTAAATCGTCACAATTTTTTTGTAAATCTTCATTATTAATTTGTAGTAATCTATACAAGAAATTGAAATTATCATATGTTTTTAGTTGTTCAAAATATTCTATTAACGAACACATTTGCAACGTCTATAAGTGTATAAAACACATTCACTCTAAATTTATCTTCTGACGATTGTGGCATTTCGTCATGATGCTCGTAGTCAAATTGTCGTGTCTTCTTTCCTCGTCGGACTTCCGTATCAGTTTTAAATTCTTGTTCTCGTCCACCTCTTCACTCAGTTCTTTTGCCGTTTTTAGAACTTCTTTAAAATTTATATCTGATCGATACTCTTGTAAGAATATTTTTTTAAGTTTTCAATATTTCTAAAGCAAGTGTAATGTTCATATTTTTGTCTTGAAGCATTTTACTCACAGGGTTCAGTCTGTTAAGTAAATCATGCCAAGTTATAAGAGAGCAAATAAATTTGTAGTCCTTTATTTTAGCACATAATGTTTGTGCTTCACGCTGAGTTTGTTTATTAAAATTTTCATTATTTAAAATTTCAAAAAGTGCATCATAAATTTCTCCTAACTGATATCATAGAGGGCGGATTGCATTAATTTTACTTTCCCATTGCACTGATGGCTGTTTGAATGTTAGTTTTTTTTTACAAACTTTAAAAGGATTGCCCAACGTTTGTAAGAGAATGAAAAGAAAAATATAAATTTTTGAATAATTGCAAAGAAACTAATTGTATCTGCATTCACTTTGGCTGCATCGTTAATGATTAAATTTAGCGTATGAGCAGCACATGGCACGTAAAATGCTCGAGGATTTTTGTTCAAAAGGAAATTTTGGAGCCCATATTCATTTTCATACCCTTGACCTTGCATGTGTCTTCACTGGGAATGTTCCATTTTTCCAGTTGTTAAATTATTGTTGCACATAAACCACATCCGTTCAAATCTGATATATCTGCAAAACCTAAAACGTTTTCCCTGATCTTGACAATTCCATTGTCACAGGAAACAAAGCGAATAATAATGGTCATTTGTTCTGTTTTACTTGCATCAGGTGTGCAGTCTAAAATTATGGAATAATATTTAGATTTTCGAATTTATAATAAAATTGTATCCCTGATTGCCTTACTTAAAGTTTCCAAGATTTCATTTTGACTGTCTTTACTCAAATAGTGTACCCTATTGTATTCGTTGTAGGGCCCTTTCAACATGAGTTTCCATAATCGGATCAAACCTAGCAAACAGTTCGACTAATTTTAAAAAATTGCTGTTACTCCTTTCATATAATTTATCAGATGATCCGCGAAAAGCTAAATTTCGACTACCAAGGAATTTTATAATTTCAATCAAGCATTCTAAAACACTCGTCCAATGTTTCTTTTCCATTTCATAATGCTTTGAGTCTGGAAATCAATAGTTTTGTTTTTTTAAATTTTTATCAAGTTCCTTCCATTTAAAGAAATTTTTCATGTGAGTTAAACTAGTCTCATGTCTATGTAAAGTTGTACTAACATTTCTCCAATCGTTATAACCTTCTACAAGACTCAGTAGGTGATTCAGTTGATTTAGTAGGTGCAAAAAGTTTGCAACAAAAGCAAAAAACAGAATTTAATTTAAAGTTTCGGAATAAATGAGCCATGTTTTTGGCAAGAGCTCCCGTTTTCCATTTTTCTATTATAATACGTGTCGCCAAATTTATGACCATATGTATCTCTGGGATATATTATATTTTTCTTTTGAACAGGCCCCATTTCAATTAAAACTGCTCATAATTTTTCATCAACATTTCCCTATTCACCTGGATCTTCTAAATTTACAGAGACTAGCAATGTGTTAGTTTTGTGGTCAACTACAACTAAATCTTGTTGTAGTTGACTAAATCCTAACTACTTTTCACTTAAATAATGTTCAATTATCTTGTTCAATAGTTGCAATAGTACTTTCATGAAAACTGGATGATGTGCACAGTTCTTCAACTCTGATTTCTGATGTATCGGGTTGGTTACAATCTGCATCAGAATATTTTAATATTTTAACAAATTTATTAAGAGCCCTAATTTGTTTCTTATTATTTGCTTCTTTTGCAGCATGGCGCTTACGATTTTGTGCACAGAATAACTTTTTTTAAATGTTTGATTCCATTTCTATTTTATACCAACAAGAAATTATTACACAACACGACACAGAGATGAAATAATAGTCGGCACTGCACTACTGTCAGTAGCCTACTGAGATGTATACCATATGACTGGTTAACTAGCAACAAATGTTTTGTATGAAAATTTGTTTCTGCGCATAAAAACCGTTCATCGTTTCACTTTAGATAGAATGCAGTAGACACAACATTCTGCAGGCAAGCATTTAGCTTGCTCTAGCTGCAAATTGTAAACAGCCGGCTGATCAAACAGGCGGCAATATACATTATTTAAAAATTTTTATTCAGTGTATCCAGCCCTATTTATTTTAATATTGATCACTCTAAGAATTTTTTGTTTTATAATAAAAATTTTGTTTCTTAAAAATTAACTTATGAACCGCTCCCTGGCGGCAGTGCCCCGCATCATAGCGGCACCTGCATGCTATGCATGCCCACTTCTGCCGACCCTGTGTTTACTAAAGGAAGGTCATGTTTTAGCAACTTGCTCATATTTTATAACAATGTCACATCCAAGTTGGTAAAAGGAATGGATACACTGTGATAATGTTAAATTTTTCTACAGCATTTTATAGGATACCACACGAAAGGCTGTTGCATAAACCAGAAAATATGAGATTGGAATATAAACTCTTGATATGGATCAAGGAATGGTTGACAGACAGATATCAAAAAGTGGTATACAGTGGGTGTGAATCTGCCAAATTTAAGGTGACCAGTGGTCTACCTCAGGGTTCAGTTCTTGGGCCATTAGTGTTCAATCTATACATTAATGATATCAGACAGAGTCTAACATCAGATGTGCAATTGTTTGCTGATGATGATGAGAAGGTAGCCAGGGCAATCATGGATGCTACTGATATTTAACACTTACAAAATGATTTGAATAGGCTGAAAATTTGGGCAAAACGAAAATGGCTATCAGTTTAATGTTAGTAAGTGTAAAGTTATGCATTTTGGTATGATGAGATTTCCAGCAGCATATTATATTAGCAGGGTTATGCTACAAGAAACTGAGAAGGCAGGGGATCTTGGCATATTGTTGGATAGGAATTTGAAGTTCAAAGATCACATAGCAAAAGTTTCAAATACAAAGGATAACTATAGCAAACCATGACATTTAAGGATAAGGAAGTCATTTTTTCTCTTTAAGGCTTTGATAAGACTACACCTGGATTATTGTGAGCAGATTTGGTCTCCCAGATTCCAAGGGGATAAAGAAGCTGTGGAAAGCATGCAAAGAAGAGTTTCAAAGATTATATCTGGATTATGGGATTTAGATTATGATTATGTGTATTTGGATTACAGACTCTAGTTAACAGGAGAAAGAGGGATGATATGATAGAGATTTATAAACTTTTGAATGGGTGTTATAGGATATCCGTCTGATGAAATTTTTTGTTATATGGAAGGTGGAGAGAGAGAACATGGGGGCATCCATGGAAGTTAAGTTTGTTCACAGTCAAGAAAGAGGTAAGAGCTAGGATTTTCTCTCACAGAGCAGTGAGTGAGTGGAACAGTTTGCCTTTACGGGTAGTGAGAGTATCCAGGGCCAGTTTTATCATTAGGCGAACCTAGGCAATCACCTAGGGGCGCTTAGACTTTGGGGCTTATGTTTGTGTGAGTATGACAAAATATATATATAGAGAGAGAGAGACAATATATACGGGCACCTAAGTTTTCTTTGCCTAGGGGCATCAGATACTCAGACCGGCTCTGAGTGTATCTAGTGTGAATGAATTTAAGGGAAGATATGACAGTTGGCTTGGGTGATTTATAGCATCCCTTGATGAGTCCTTGACTCCCTGGAGGTGTCAGATAATAATAATAATAATAATAGCCTCTGTAGCTCAGTCGTTATAGATGAAGCCATTTAGTCGCAAAGACCTGGGTTCGATTCTGTCAGTGACATGAGGAACCTTTATCTGGTCTCTTTTGACAAAAGGTGAAGTAGCTGGTCTCATCCAGAAACTCAGGTTTTTCGTCCCCCAGTACAGGAAAACTAGCCCATGAACACACATCTACAGACATAGGACACACCGGGAGGCATAGAGCCAATCACCTTGTCCTCAAGATGGTTAGGGTTATGAGAATAAGAAACCTCAACACCATAAAAGGTAGAAGAGGAGGATTAAGAAAGAAAGAAATAATAATAATATGTTTTTCTGCTGAAAATGTTTTTGAAATACAAAGGTTAGATGGGCAAAACTGAAACTGAAATTTAAATCCCAAAACTGCATTTACTAATACTATTTTGACAATAAATTTATTAATCCTGTTTTATTGTAAAGTACTTGTAAAATTATTATCAGATAACTTTCATAAGAGAATTTTCTTAGTATGGTATTCGTATTTTATAAGGTATGTCATGTTTGCCTGGTAAAACTTTGGAAATGCAAAATTTCTGTGCAAAAATAATGTACAAAAATTCTAATAATAATTTTATCATTTTTATTAATATTAATTTTAATATTTTAATGTTTGTTACTATATTACAAGTTTTTTAAAACTCAACTATATAGTAACATTAAGCAGTTCTTTAATGGTCAGAGTAATTTAGCTATAAATTAAACAAGAGTTAACATTCTAAATTGATTTTCATTTAACATTAATCTTGAATGTTAAATGAAATTCCAACCAGAGGGCAGCATCCGTTTTGACACTCATATTGAAAATATTATTATTATTCCTGACACCTCCAAGGAGTCCGAAGACTCATCGCGGGAGGATACCTACAACTGTCTCAACCACTACATCGAACTTCTACTACGAATCATCTCCATTAACGCCATCTATCGCCCACCACAACTAGTATTTTTTGTCTGTAAATTGCGAGTGTTCTGAAGGGCCGATTTGTCTGTATGCGGGATGAAAAACCCGAGTTTCCGGGAGAGAAAACCCTATTACCTCCATATGAGATCGGCTAACTCACCTTCGATTGAAATCGTCCAGATAAAGATTCCTCCCTTTGCGACGAGAATCGAACTTAGGCCTATTCCAATCGAAGGGCGCAAATTTGTTTCTGCACATAAAAACCGTTCATCGTTTCACTTTAGATAGATTGCAGTAGACACAACATTCTGCAGGCAAGCATTTAGCCTGCTCTAGCTGCAAATTGTAAACAGTCGGCTGATCAAACAGGTGCCAATATACATTTTTTTAAAATTTTTATTCAGTGTATCCGGCCTTATTTATTTTAATATTGATCATTCTAAGAATTTTTTGTTTTATAATAAAAATTTTGTTTCTTAAAAATTAACTTATCAACCGCTCCCTGGCGGCAGTGCCCCCCCATCATAGCGGCACCTGCATGCTCTGCATGCCCACTTCTGCCGACCCTGTGTTTACTAAAGGAAGGTCATGTTTTAGCAACTTGCTCATATTTTATAACAATGTCACATCCAAGTTGGTAAAGGGAATGGATACACTGTGATAATGTTAAATTTTTCTAGCATTTTATAGGATACCACACGAAAGGCTGTTGCATAAACCAGAAAATATGAGATTGGAATATAAACTCTTGATATGGATCAAAGAATGGTTGACAGACAGATATCAAAAAGTGGTATACAGTGGGTGTGAATCTGCCAAATTTAAGGTGACCAGTGGTCTACCTCAGGGTTCAGTTCTTGGGCCATTAGTGTTCAATCTATACATTAATGATATCAGGCAGAGTCTAACATCAGATGTGCAATTGTTTGCTGATGATGATGAGAAGGTAGCCAGGGCAATCATGGATGCTACTGATATTTAACACTTACAAAATGATTTGAATAGGCTGGAAATTTGGGTAAACGAAAATGGCTATCAGTTTAATGTTAGTAAGTGTTAAATATCAGTAGCATCCAAGTTATGCATTTTGGCATGATGAGATTTCCAGCAGCATATTATATTAGCAGGGTTATGCTACAAGAAACTGAGAAGGCAAGGGATCTTGGCATATTGGTGGATAGGAATTTGAAGTTCAAAGATCACATAGCAAAAGTTTCAAATACAAAGGATAATTGTAGCGAACCTTGACATTTAAGGATAAGGAAGTCATTTTTCCTCTTTAAGGTTTTGATAAGACTACACCTGGATTATTGTGAGCAGATTTAGTCTCCCAGATTCCAAGGGGATAAAGAAGCTGTGGAAAGCATGCAAAGAAGAGTTTCAAAGATTATATCTGGATTATGAGATTTAGATTATGATTATGTGTATGTGGATTACAGACTCTAGTTAACAGGAGAAAGAGGGATCCTGTCGAGAACGAGAACCTTTACTATTGTTATTATACTGGTATCTCCAAAGTCAGAAGACTCATCAAAGGGGACAGTTATTCACATAATACCTATCATATTGCTCCTTAGACGCATTTCCTGATGAAGCACTCACAATCATTCCACCAATTCACAACCCTCCAAACAAAATATCTAGTCATAATTACCCTTGCTAAATGCAATCTTACACAATTCAATGAGAAAACCCTTTCATTCTCTCCCTTCCTACCACGTACTGAAAAGACTTCAGCATCAATCCTATAAAACCCCTTTAATAACTTATATGCTTCTATTGTGTCTCCTCTCTTTTTGTCTGTCAGCTAGTTTTTGAAGTCCACAGACCTTCCATCTATTCTCATGGAAAGGCATTTCATAGATCTACCAATCTTTGTCACTAGCCATAATACACTATGGAAAAATTCCAAAACTATCCTATCAGAGCACTAATTAGGTTTCTAAGAAGCCAATTTACTCAGCCATAACAGACCACTCAGTGGAACATGCAAAGATATATCAGAAATTTAGGGTAATCAAACATTAATAAATAGAAAACAACAAATTCCTTATTGTTTTCCATGTTGAATAGCACAAACTAATGTGCTAAATAAAAAACATTTCCAGAAAATCTTGAAACTAAGTTTATACAAAAATGCAATAGTTTTATATACATAATCAATATTTCAGTCTTTTTTGGGATTAAAAAAAAGTGCAATAATTGTAATTTTTTTTAACAAAATCATTTATGTTTTTGAAAATAATTTTATAACTACAAGACTACTGAGAATGAAACGGTTTTAATGGTCATTAACTTACATCAGAAGTTAATCAAATACCAACTCTTTTTGCACAAAAGCACTAGTTCCTTCATGAGGACTGACATTATGCACATGGATTATAAATTAAAATATATTTCAGATAAATTGTTAGGATGATAATGAGAATAAGGCATAAGTGATATGCAGTGCATGTCATCTGTTCTCTAGGAGACTTCTCAGATTACTACTGGAGAAGATGAAATCAAGCACATCAAGGGATCATATTAATGACTTCCTGACATCATTTAAAATAAATTCCTGGTTTTGTGCATGAAGTCATATGAGTGAATGATAACTGGGATTCCTTAAAACCTAGTTTAATTCCCAAATAGGACAGTCAATAAAAGAAGTTGTGGACACAAGAAGATATAGCAATTTATGTGCAAAAATGCCAGAAACATTGGGTATAAGGGGGAAACAGCTTTGGACATGGTTAGTTCAACTTTCAGAATACAGAATGATACAGGAGTAGAATGTAAGGGGGCATGGCATTTTCAGGGAGGATAGAGAGATCAGGTTGGAGGAAAGAACATTTATGATAACAGCAACCAACAAGAGTAAAAATTATGTAGAAAGGTAAAATACATGGAAGAAGTGCATTTGAGGCTATATTATGAGACAGAAGTAAACTATACAAAATATAGTCAGAGGAAGTCTTAGGCAGTGGTGGTAGGGAGGAGAGGGGCAAGGAAGATATTATTATTATATTGAGTAAGGTCCTAAATATTATTCCCAGCACTATCTATATGCTTTTATATGCTTTATACTAATGCCATGAGTATCCGGAATAAGGGAGAGGAATTGGTGGCGCAGATAGCATCAGCCTGGCCAAAAATTATTGGGATCACCGAGACGTGGTTGACAGAAGGGGATATAATAACAGGAATAAAAGTCGCTGGGTATAGCATTTTTTGTCAGGATAGGAGGGGAAAGCGTGGTGGTGGGGTACTGCTTATGATAAGTGATGACCTAAGTCCTCTAAGAGTGGAGGCTTTGGAAGGAAGTGAGACAAATGATTTTGAGAGCATATGGTGTTAGGTAGAGGTAGACAAGAGAGGATATTTAGTGGGGCGTTGCTACAGACCCAGGAGCACAGAGGATGGGGACCAGGAGATGTTTAGACAGCTAAGTTTGGCATGTGCAAGAAGAATGATTGTTATGGGAGATTTTAACTACAGTAGTATAAATTGGAGAGAGGAAGATGCATGTAGCAATAGTGGAATGGAATTTCTAGAATTCTTGAGGGACAAATGTCTTAGGCAACATGTAACAGAGGGAACAAGAGGTTCAAGAGTTTTAGATTTGGTTATAGCATCAGAAGAGTTGATAATAACTGAGATGACATCTCTCCCACCAGTTGGAGAGAGTGACCATATGGTTTTGACTTGGAAAATGAATAGACATGCAGGAGCATTACAGAGACGGGAAGTTATGTGGAATTATAATGCAGGTGATTATAATAGTCTTAGACATCAACTTCGGGAAATTTCATGGAGGGAGGAATTGGAAGGCTGGGATATCGTTAGTGCGTGGGAAATTGTGAAAGAATATTTGTTAGCAGCAATGGTAAGTTGTATACCACGAGCGAAGAAGAGGACACAATTTGGAGTAAAGTATTTGACAAACAATAATAAACAGGAATTGCATGTGAAAAAGAGGCTATGGAAGAGATATAAGGAGACAGGTGAAGAGAGGATGCATGAAGAATATAAGACACAGGCCAGAAGAGTGACTAGTGTGGTAAGGAAAGCGAAACTGGAATATGAGAGGAGATTGGCCCTAAGATCCAAAGAAAATCCTAGGGAATTTTTTAGCAATGTGGCCAGTAGGAGGAGAAATGACTGTGGAAGAATGATATTGTGGGATAAAAATGGGAATAGAGTGACCGATGCAGAGGACATAGTGGAATTGTTCAATGTCCACTTTATTGGAGTATTTCATCCTGGAGGAGTCAGTTTTAATGCTAGAGGGATAAGGCAGGTTCAAGGTTTAGAGGTACAGGAGGAGAGTGTGTTTCAGATACTGAGAACTCTGGATGTCAATATAGCTTTGGGACTGGATGGTATTTCACCACAAGTTTTGAGAGAATGTGCTAGGGAACTGACAGTGCCTTTAACCTGGCTTTTTAATGAAAGTCTGGCTTCGGCAAAGGTGCCCAGGGAATGGAAGGAAGGTAAGATAGTGCCATTGCATAAGGGTGGTAACAGACTGGAAGTGTCTAATTATAGACCAGTCTGTGTGTCATCAGTAGTTGATAAGATCTTGGAGAAAGTAGTGAGGGACCGTATACAGCACTGGGCAGATGAGGGTAATGTTATCTGTGAGAGTCAACATGGATTTGTGAAAGGGTGCTCTTGTTTTAGCAATATGCTAGCCTTTTATAATAAAGTTACAAGAACATTAGATGAGGGAAAGGTATATACTGCAATTTTCTTAGACTTAGCAAAGGCTATTGACAGGGTGCCACATGATAAGCTGATATTTAAGTTGCAACACATGGGTCTGGATATCAGATTGGTCAACTGGATTCAGGATTGGCTGTCTGATAGGTATCAGAGAGTTGTGTATGGTGGAGCAGTTTCAAGGAGACAGGTTACAAGTGGGATCCCACAGGGCTCAGTACTAGGACCTATATTGTTTAACCTTTATATCAATGACATTGCTAGTGGATTGCAAGGGGATATTCAGTTGTTTGTGGATGATGCGAAGCTGGGAAGGATTATTAGTAATAGTGCAGATGTGGTAGCCCTGCAAGAGGATTTGAATAAGTTAGATAGATGGGCAAATGAATGGGGATATCAGTTTAATGCAGCAAAATGTAAGGTCTTGAGGTTTGGGAAACATCGATGGGATGCTGCATACTTTATGGGAGGAGTTATACTGGAGGAAGTTGTGGAGACAAGAGATCTGGGGTTGATGATTGATAGAAACCTGAAATTTAGGGGACATATTGTAAAGGTGGTGAAGGTAACACAGAGGATTGCTGCAATTATGAGAAGGACACTGACCTGCAGAGATAAGAGGGTTATCATTCTGTTGTATAAGTCTCTGATCAGACCACACTTGGATTATTGTTCTCAGATTTGGTCCTCAGGATTTGAAGGAGATAAATTAACTGTGGAAAAGATACAAAGACGGATGACAAAGATGATCTCAGGACTGTACAAGGATAGTTATGAGAATCGGCTGAGGGAATGTGGACTGCAGAGTTTGCCGTTTAGAAGAAGGAGAGGTGATATGATTGAGACTTTTAAACTGTTGCGAGGTGGTTACAGGGTTGACACTGGGGAGTTCTTTCACTTGGTTGAACAGCGGGAAGGAGTGATGACAAGAGGCCATCCCTGAAAGTTACGAAAAGAAACTGTGAGCAAGAGGGTGAGGAGTGGCTTCTTTGCATGGAGGGTGGTTGAGCTGTGGAATGCATTGCCTGATAGAGTGGTGAAGGCGAGAACAGTCAATGAGTTTAAGGAGTGGTATGATAGACTTTGTGTTTCTTAGGGGGAACCTCCTCTCGATGAGTCTTGACAGACTTTATGTTCTTAGGAAGGACCTCCCACGATGAGTCTTTTGACTCCATGGAGGCCTGAATAATAATATTAATAATAATAATCTAACATTTGCACAATATCTGTCATACATTGCTTTGAAATCATTCATAGTTATGGTATCCACGACAGACTCCGGTAGCCTATTCCACTGATTCATCGATCTTTAAGCAAAAAATCTACTTCTTACCCTTGCTCAATTTCCAAGAATGGCCCTACCTCTAAGACCTGTTCTGAAAAATTTCCTCAATATCGATCGTGTAAAAACTTTTTAATAAGTTGTATGTCTCAATCATACTACCCTTTTCCACCCATCAACCAATTTCTGTAGCTCACACATCTTAAACTTGTCTTCATAAGGTGTATCAATAGACATGCCACCATCTTGGTCACTTCTTCCTCGTCCCTAAGATACCAGGGTAACCAGATTTGTGCACAGCGGTGAAGATGGAGGCGGAGGGTCTTATCAAAGCCTTATAAAGTGGTACAATAAGTGTTTATTTCTGTTAATCAGAGGTTTTTCAGTTACTAAATAATCTGATGAGCTGCTTTAAGCACTTTTGTGATATATTCGAAACTTCAACTTCCCATCCACCAACATCCTCAATTTCCTGGAGTACAGTTCCATCAATATGGTACACAGCTGGTAATCTTTTTCACCCCAAAATAGTAATATTTTCACCTTACACTTTACCACATTGAACTGACATCCATTCTCTTTTGTCCACATAGCCAGTCTATTTAAGTCAACCTGCAAAATTTTAACATAATCTTTAATGACTACTTCTCTACCCAATTTTGTATCATTGGCAAACAACTGAATCCCCTCAGATCACTACGTGGGCTTCTCATGATGAGTATACTGATCCCATGGAGGTTACTGTACTACAAATAATAATAATGATGACACAGCTTGCAGGTGGCCAAAAGCCTCGATGACTGAGACTCAAACAATAAGAAACAGCTATGTTTTTTATTGTTTGAGTCTCAGTCACTGACCACGTGATGGCTAGCATCTTGTAGAGATTTCATTTGCATATTAAATTTTTCATATGAGATTTTCTCAGCCACATTATTTTTTCAAAATCAAAAACAAGCAATACAGTGAATCTTCTAGTGGTGTGGAAAAGAAAAAGAGGAAACTGATTTAAGAATGAAAGTGAAAATAATACAGTAGCATGAAAATGGAAAAGCTGATGCTGCTATAGCACATGACATGAAGGTTAGTTACAGGCAGTGGTGAGTTATGGAAATTTTAACAAAGGGCTCATATCGTCGAGCAAAAAAAAAAAAAAAAAAAAAAAAAACTGTATTTCATACAAAAACTTTTAACTATCAAAATATAATGAGAATGAAATCTTGTATAATCTTTTATAAAAGATTTAATTGGCTACTGGTTTTACCATATGATTGGCTACCAGAAGGAAGGAAGGATAAAGATAGCACATGCGCTTATTTTATTTTCAAACTTGGGTGCATTCGTTATAGAGGAGTTGAAACAATAATTCCAAATAATCTATACACTGCTGAATAGACTAATTTTTGTTAGGTTACCGTATGAGTTTGTCGCTTAATATGTTAATATTTTTTCAAAAAAAAAAATTTTTTTTTTTTGAAACAAAAAAGTACACAAGAAGAACAAGGGGGCTCGCAAATTTGAGAAAAATTTAACAAAGGGCTCACACAAGCCCCTTATAGCTCATTATAAGAGGCTCACACCTTACAGGAGGTAAAGGCAAGAGGAGGAGGTAAAGAAACTTGTTCACTGGTTACAGGATATAGTGATTTCTGGTTTACCACTATAATGACTTAAAACATTGTTTCACTTCTATGACCACATTGAAAGTCGAGTACAAATTGTAAATTCATTACATTCATTCTAAAAATAGAATGAATGTAATGTGTTTAGAGGGTTTTCCCCTCACCTGCCACCACTTCATGAGAAACTGATGACTAAGAAAAATACATCTTATGTTTCATCAGTTATTTACTATTTACAGTCATGCATCACTGGTAATATATGAGTTTTTCTTTATGTCACATAGACTAATAAACACACTAATATATATGTAGTTACCATTTTAACTTCAATTGGTAGTTGAAGTTATCCCATGTAACTGGTAGTTACATTGGATAAAAACTAGTCATGGCATTAACAAAAAACTTATAAATTAACCAGGTCTGAATATGCAAGTATGATTGTAGAAACTGAAGATGGAAACTCCTTATGTGGAAATAATTTTAATTGATATAAAATTTTACACTAACGATGGAAATGCAAAATAAAATGCAATAAAAATAATTATTTTTAATAAAAAAAACACGACTAAAGCATAAGTAAGACCACAGAAGTCAGTAAGTGTAGCAAACCATGCGTTGTGTAGCATAAGTGCTCTAGCAGTGAGCCCTTGGACACCATGACTTGCCAGAACAAAATTTTTAAGACACATAGAGAGAGGCAGCATAATTTTATTTAAAAAAAATTTTTTTATTGAGCCCATACATGAGAGGTTGGTTGATCAATCTATAGTATATTAGTACCGTATATGGGTAGTAAGTTGGGAGAGAAGAAACTTGTGTACATTTCATTTAAAAGCCTGTATATTGTATTCTTTGGGAAATATATCAGGGGGGAAGACTGTTCCACAGTAGTAGGGATGAAGGAGGAGGTAAAGAAACGTGTTCTGTGGGTTCCAAGATGTACTGTGAAAGAGTGTTGAGTGACACCTGTACATGTTCCAACAGGCTTAGTACTGAGTGGATGAATTATTGATGCTCTTTCAGATGAACATCTGCCATGGAATATTTATAGAATAAACAAATTGTAGAGACCAAATGTCTGTGTAAAAGTGGAGGAGTGAGTTGGTAAGAAATGGGTAATTTATCAATCTAATTGCTCTCCTCTGTATTGAGTCAAGCATTTTCAGGGAGCTTTTAGGAGACTCAATCCAAATATGAAAACAGTATTTGATGGGCAGATTTGTGATTTGTATTGGGTTAACAGCTGTTCTATACTGAAAGGATGTTGAGCAGCAGCTGTAAGTGTTCTAACAGGCTTAGTACTGAGTGGGGAATTAATGATACTATTTCAGATGAACACTTGCTGTGAAAATATTTCCAGAATACACAAGTTGCAGAGACCAAACATCTATGTGAGAGTAGGGGAGTGAGTTGACAAGAGATGGGTCATTTATCAATCGAATTGCTCTCCTCTGTATTGAGTCAAACATTTTGAGGGAGCATTTAGCTCCACTCCAAATGTGATAGCAGTATTCAATAGCTGGGATTGTGATTTGCATAAGGTTAACAGCTGTTCAGAGGTGAAATAACATCTTGAGCAAAAGAGAAATCCTAGTTTTTTGGAAGCTGAGAATGCAATGGTTGTGATGTGTTTGTGCCAGGGGAAGCTTGATGTCAGGATAATTCAAAGAAAAGATATCTCATCTTGTTTGGAAATTTCAGTGTTATTAAAAATAATATTGTGGGAAAATGTTTTTTTTGGTGAGAAATAAGACAGAACTGGATTTTACTAGCACTGAAATTGACGAGGTTATCTGAATCCCCACTGGAGGATGGCTTGGAGTCAGAATTTAGGGCAGTGGTGATTGATGTTCTGGTGATTGAGGCGAGTTGTGTTGAGTAAGGTTTATCAAATGAAAGGGAGGAGTGCAATGTGTCATCTGCAAATCTGTGTATAGGGTTAGAGGCCAACTGAAGTAGGTCACTGATATAGAAAAGGAAGAGGGCTGGTGAAAGAACAGAACCGTGTGGAACCCCAGCATTAGTTGGAGTGTGAGAGGATAAGGAACCATCTACTATCACATATAGTGTGAGTACAAACAGAAAGCTGGCAATCCAACTGCAGAAGTTTGGCAGTCTAAATTATGGAAGTCTGCTTAGAATGCATTTGTGCCAGACCCAGTCAAAACCTTTAGAGATATCAAGTGCAACCACTTGATATCTCTAAAGATATCAAGTGGTTGCACTTGATAATTTCTCCATGGCATTTGTCCAGAGATGGGTGGTATATGAGAATAGGTCTCCTGCTGATCTGCAGCAAATGAATCCATACTGGTGGTCACTTAATAGCTGGGTGCTTTCAAGGTAGTGTAGGAGTTGGGAATTGATGGTTTTCTCCATCACTTTAGATAGGACTGAGGCACACCCTTCTTGGGAATGGGTTGAATATAGGCCAATTTCAAGGCTGTGAGATAGATACCAGTGGACTAAGAGAGTATGTATAGATGGTATAGGATAGGAGTCAGTTCTGGTGCACAAACCTTCAGGAGAATTGGAGGAATACTATCAGGACCAGAAGACGTAATTTAGACAATAGGTTTCTGATCTCTTTCTGGCCAAATGATATAGAGGACATTATATGTTGGGCAGCTGGAATGGTTGTGCGACATTTACCATTGTCAGTTATGCATGCATTAGAGACAAAATGTGAAGCCAGGAGATTGACTTTTTCTCTGGATGATGATGCAATAGAGCCATCTGGGTATGATAGGGATAGGAATAGTGTTGGGCAAAAGTTACGACCGATTGCTTTGGCAAGAGACCAAAAGGGACGGCTGCCATTTGGGCAGGCTGCAAGTTTCCTGCTTATAGCCTGTTCAAATTCTGTTTTGGAGGCATTGATAGTTTTCTTGCATCTATTTCAGGCTTGGATATAAGCACTGAAGGAAGATGGAGTTCTTGATGTAAGCCAGTCGTGGTATGCTTGATTTTTCATTTGTACAGCTTTGGCACATCTTTTGGAGAACCAGGATTTAGTTAAGGGACAGCAGTTCAGAGAAGTGTGGGGAATGTGTGTTTCCATGCCAGTGAGGATTACTTTGGTTATATGTTCAGTGCATATGTTTGGATTACAAGACCGAAAACAATAGTCCAACCATGGTAATGAGGCATAGAAGCCATGGAGGCTGTCCCACTTCACACTGTTATAATGCCAAATTACTCTTGTATGGGAGTGAACATGTAAGCATTGTTGCATTGGGGAAGGGGGAGGAGATGAGCACTAGACTGTGGTCAGAATTACCCAGGGGACTCACTACATTCACTATGTATTTGGAAGAGTCATTGGTGAGGAAGAGATCTAGGGTGTTTGGGGAGTGGTTCAGGTTATCTGGTATTCTGGAATCTGTATAACTGGAAGAGGAAAGCCAGTTGATGTTGTGGACATTAAAATTTCCTAGGAGGATGATTTCACTGTTAGGAGAGTGGGACTGGAAAAAATTAATTTTTAAAGAGAGGAAAGTAAAGAGCTCAGAGTGGTTGGTGGCATTAGGAGAGCGATAGAGAGGGCAAATGAATTTGACTGAGTAGAGAACAGATATTTTCAACCAAAGAAGGTCAAAGTTGGGCAATTCTAGGTTAGATGCTCTCTAGCAAGGTACATCAGAGCAGATACATGTGCAGACATCACCCTTTTGTTGAAAAGAGTTAAAGAGTGTGCAATTTGGAAGGCTGAAATGGATATTGCTCAGGGAGGTGAGATTTGAGTTTCTTGTAATAAGAGTAGGTGGGATTTGGTGGACTGAAAATGGTAGTGAACACTATTAAGGTATGAGTTGAGGCCATGGATATTAGTGAGGGGGGGGGATGTGAGGTTCTGTGGGGCATATAATTGACTGCAATATTACTAACTATCTAGTTCAGTATCTCAGGAGAGAAGATAAGTATTGGAAAAGTTAGTCAGTAGTAGAATTCAGGAACAGGTGGATAGGAATATTGCACACTATGAGAGGAAACTTGACTTTAGATGAAACTGGATAATGGGAATGGTTACATGCTAATACTGCTGGATTTCACTAGGACATTTGACATTATGGCATGGTGAAATCTATTACATTTCAGAATGGGAAATAAAGTAATTTACGAGGGATAGATATGACTGTGGTGACTTGGATAGGTCTGCTGATGGACAGATATCAAAGAAGAGTACATGGATCAGTAGAATCCAGAAGAAAGTATGTGACTAGAAGTGTGCTCGTATTTGGATTTTAGGTACTTAATTTGTACATTGATATAAGAAATGATTTAAGAAATGTTTCATCAGCAAAATATTCAATATTTTTTCTCCTCCAAACTGGGTAAGACAATATTTAATAAAGGCAATGTAGAGATCCGCAACATGATTTAATAGACTGACAGTGTAGTCGATAGATAATGGTTTCCAATTTAATGTGCTCAAGTGTAAGATTATGCACTATGATATGAAAGATTACAAATTGTATGCACTCACAGAACTGTATGTGCTGTATGGGCTTAAGTGCTGAGAGAAACTCATATTAGAGGCTTAAAGGAGTAACAGCCCTGAGAAAGGAATAAAATCACGATGTGTGTGTGAAGGCACCTCATGAGGAGAGTGAGTATGAGAATGACCAAAAAGTGCAGAATCTAGTCTCTCGTGCAAAAATATTGAATTGGATAGTCAATTCAATATTTTTTTAAGTCATTGGGTTCAAGAAGTAAAGGTGGTTGAAGGCGTAAAGGGATGGTGCAGGTTCTATATACTAATGCCAGAAGTATTAGGAACAAGAGGGAAGAGTTTATGTCATTGATTAGTGCAACCTTGCCAAAAGTTATAGGCATTAGTGAGACTTGGCTAACAGCAGATGATATTGTTACAAAGATAGAATGTGACAGGATTAGTATTTCCAGGGTAAATAGAGAAGATAGGATTGGGGAGGGGTACTGGTGATGATAGGATGAATTGCAGCCAAAAAGAATAAGAGATAGGTGGGAGGGTGGCTGTTCATTTGAAGCAGACTGGTGTGAGATCAAGGCCATTAAAACAAAATATACGTTGGTTGCTGCTACAGGCCAAGGGATTCCAGGAATGATTTGGAATACATATATCAGCATATTAGTATAATGGGTGGAGGTTGAATGATTATTATGGGGGACTTCAACTATCGAGATATAAATTGGAAAGAAGAAAGATCAGATAGCAGGAAAGAAATTAAATTTACACACCTACTGAGAGAGAATTACTTGAGGCTGCATGTGATGGAGGGGGGGCTCTAGGTGGAACTCAAGAATGTCAGTAGTGCATGAGAGATAGTTAAGGGTTATCTAGAGGAAGCAATATTAAATTGTATATATATATATAAGGTAAGGAGGGTTAATCAGCCAATAGTTAGATGGATGAATAATATCTTTAAACATGAGCTTCAGAAATACAAAATGCTAACTGCGAACTCATGAACAGTATAATGATAAGGGAAGAAAGGTGACTAGTTGGTATGGAAGCCAAATCAGATTATGAGAAGAAACTAGCCAAGCAGGCCAAAGGAAATCTCAAAGATTGCTTTTGTTATGTTGTAAGAAAGAGGAAGAATAAGTTTAATGAGTGTTGATGGTCACAAGGTTACAGAAGCAGATAAAATAGTTGAGTTAGTAAGTGACCACTCTGAAAGGGTATATATCATGCAACTGAGGTTAATGCCATGACATATGTGACAGACATGTGGAAACAGAGGTGAATGAACTGGAAGCTCTTAGGATACTGCAGAATCTCAATGTAAATAGAGCTGTGGGATTAGATGGTGTATCAGCTCACATTTCGTAAATGTGCAACGGAACTGACAATGCTTCTGATTAGGCTCTTTAAGTCTCAGCTCTGGTAGTGTTCCAAGGAAATGGGAAGAGGGCAAAATAATTCCCTTGCATAAAAGAAGATCTAAGACTCTGTAGTACATATTATAGACTAGTCAGTATCTCAGAAGTGGTTGTAAAAGTGCTAGAAAAAGTGATCAAAAAGAGAATTCAGGAATAGGTGGATAAAAATATGATACTCCATAAGGAGTAACATGGATTTTTGAAGAATTTGTCATGCCTTACTCCAGTGGTTTTCAAACTGCGGGGCACGACCCCCAGGGGGTGGCGAATAGCTTGAAAGGGGGAGGGCGGTCCACCCCAGGTGGTACTTTGAACCTTTTTGAACTTTCGCAGTTAATTCTAAAATACAGTCTCGAGAACTCATTTCCAAATATTGTAATACTACTGCGAATTTTCCTCACAACTGCTGTAAGTGTTGCTAGTTGTGAGAGGAGTTTATCTAAATAAAATAGATTAAGAATTACCTACATTACTATGAAATAGACTTCGCCAATGTCATTGACGATTTTGCTAACAGAAAAGCAAGAAAAATAACATATATAAATAAATATAAAAAAAATAAATAATAAGAAAGAAAAATAACATTTTAGAATGTTGAAATTAAAGTTTTACTTCAAAAACAAACATAGTGTTTTAATTTATTTCCCTATACGTCATTTTGACTTTTTTGTAGTATTTTTGGTGTGTATTGAGAGGGGTGGCAAAAGCTCTAGCTACACCACTGCACGGCATACTTTCCTACAGATAAAAATGAAAACTGCCCTAAATCAGTTTTAAAAATAACACAAGCAAATAAAAATACAGAAAGAAAACTTTTGATGATACAGGTTTTAATTATCATGAATTTCAAAATAACTAATAATTATTTTCTTCACTCGCACTTATAAAACGTGTGTGCCAGAGGAAGTGTTGATAGTTCGCCAGTGGCCGCATCCTCTTCTAGGCAGCACTACATATTCCACGCACAGCTGAAAGCAGCAACTTAATGACATCTCATTGTCGCTTGTTTCAGTGCAATTGTGCTGATTTGTTTACCTCTTAAAAACTGTTAATAGTATGTAGAAAACACAAAATAAACTGAATAAAAAATAAAATAAAAATAATAAATTGAATAAAATAAAAATAATAAATTGAATAAAATAAAAATAAGTTTGATATACTATTTATCAAAATAGAAATCAAACTTAGTATGATTTCTATTTTGATAAATAAAACTGGCAGTGGGGGGGTGACAGTGTTTTCTCTTGTCAGGTGGGGCTCAGAGGTAAAAAGTTTGAGAACCACTGCCTTACTCTATTATACAAAAGTTAATAAAGTTACAGCTGATTTGGACAGAGGAAATGGCTACACAGTGATTCTGTTGGAGTTTGAAAAAAGGCATTTGACTAAATACCACATGGAACTCTGTTACACAAATTAGAACAAATGGTGATGGATACGAAACTGGTTATGTGGATAAGAGGGTTGCTGCTGAACAGATATCAAAAAGTGGTATACAGAGTGGCGGAATCCAGATGAAAGTTAGCATCTGAATTAAACAGTAGACCACTACTGTTTAATTTGTACATAAATGATATAGGAAATAACCTGAAAGGAAATATTCAGTTGTTTGCTGATGATGGAAAATTAGGTAGAGTAATAGTGAATCAACCTGACTGTATCCCCGTGAACACACACACACAGGGATACAGCCAGGAATACTTCGAGGCATAGGAGTGACCATTCTATCCTCATATTTCGGTTACGAAATCCAAGCATGCTTGGAGGGTTGTGGGCCTTAAAGGCCTGTTAAAGTCATTGAGATAGATAGATAGAATAGTAAATCAAGGTGATGTGGAGAGCTTGCAGAACAATTTAAATAAGCTGTCAGTATTGACAAAAGATAACGGATCTCGGTTTAATGTTGAGAAATCTTAAAGTTATGCATTTTGGGATAAATAGATTACAAGTTGTGTACCACATTGATGGTACTGTTCTCCATGAAATAGATCATGCTATGGATTTATGGGTAGTGGTAGATGTATAGTTAAAGTTTAGAGGACTTATTGCAAAGGTGCCAGCCTGGTTGGCCAAGCGTTTAGCATATCTGCTCTCCAGCTAAAACGGCTATGGGCTCGAATCCTACCGTGGCATGGATGTTTGTAATTGTCTTTCACCTTCACACACTTATTCATACAAGTGTATAAATACTCTCCCAAGATGGAATGGGTTACCATGGGAGAAGTAGATCCAAAACCTATCATGCACATGAATAAAAAAATAAAATAAAAAAATTGCTAAGGTGGCTGCGGGTGGACATGGATGTTTGTGATTGTCTGTGGAAATATGAGTGGTGGTCAGCAGTAGATGGCATTGGTGTAGTTGTGGTCAGTAGGTGATTGAATGGAAGACAGAGATGTAGAGCAGGTGCCCTCCCTCGATGAGTACTTGGGCTCCCTGGAGGTGTCAAATAATAATAATAAATTACTTAAAGGGTTTTATAGGATTAATGAGGCAGTGGCGGACTCAGTATTTACTCTTGGAGGGGGACGAGCACTCATGATTTAATCTTGGAGGGGGGGTGGACCGAGTTGAGAATACACACTACGCATCGCATACGACCTATGACTGGGCATCTGCAGTGATCGCCAATACATGATACCCGTAATCTCTGGCTGGCCAGGCTCGGGCAAACAAAGTATCACTCGAGCACTACTTCGTTTGCCTTGCTTTCACAACGGCTGTGATTCCCAAGAGCCAGAGGGTATTCTCACCTTATGTAAATGCTAATTCATAAGTTGTATAGCAATAGAAGACACGACACAACATAAATGAAAAAAAAAAAAAGAATTTTAATTAGGAAAAGATTTTTGGAAAATTTTCTAGTCTTTTTCCCTTTTTCTTTTGAGGGGGCACGGCCCCTTGGTCCCCTCCCTGGATGTGGAAATGAATGCAGTGGAAATGTTTCAGCACTTGGCTAGAGGGGCCAGAACAAGAGGTCATCCCTGGAAGTTGAATAAAGGTGTGATTAGCAGAAGTGTGAGGACTAGTTTTGCCTGGAATGAATAGTCAGTTTTGAGTGCTTTGTTAATGGGTTCAGAGAGAGGTGACATAGATTGTGTGTATAGTTTGGATCTCCTGCAATGAGTTTTTGGACTCCATGGAGGTGCCCAAACAATAATAATAAATTTAATTCTTCCAATATTTCATCTATTACAGAGACATCTTCAGAGAATGTAATATTAAATTCGTATAACACATACACAAAGGCAACATAGTGAAATAAGTGAAGAAAAGACTAGTCATAACTAGATAGGGCACCCTCTGGCGATGCTTGCTAGCAACCTTGGCTGTAAACTGCAATCTTACACCAAAGTTCATTACATATATCTATAAACTGCAAACTATTCCTCCTGCATAACTAGGCATTGACTCATCTGCTATTATGACCTTCAACTTGCTTCTGTCATATTATGACAAACGTCTCACTAACTTTACTCTCCCTCATTCTTCTTTTTAACTACTTCCAGTAAATCTTTCACAACTTCCAATGCATATGAGAAAAATGGTGACCAAGACATTGATGTTGATTGATATCAATGTGAGGGATTTAGTGTAGCATGCGTTTAATGTATTCATTTGTTGTCGAGTCCACTAAAGAGCTTCTAGATATGACTGTAGGGCTGTAGAACAGCTTTGGCAATCTCTTGAACTTTGATGGAGTAGTGCTTTTCTGTAGAGTTATTGTCAATTTTCTGTAGAGCAACAGCAATTGCTGGACAAGAGTAGATGTGTATTTCAATCCCTGGACAGTTCTTGCATGTTTCATAACTTCTAGTACCGTCCAGATGAATTTTCATGCCTTTAAAGTGTTTTTACATGGTGATGATTATGGTTATTTCTCTATTTTCATTTATTCGCAGATTTCATTCTTCTTTTTGATAGTTTGTTTTACCAGTCTTCTTTTTGCGACAAAGTTTGCATCAGTTAGTGATAGTGGATGTGATTTTTGAGGTAAGTATCTTGCTTCTTTGGTTAGCCTGTCTCCTCTCTCATTGCCTTCAATATTTACATGAGCTGGTATCCATTGCAGTGTACAGTTCTTATTTTTCAAATTTAAAGTTGTTAGTTGTTAATGATATTCCTGTGTGAGTTTTGTTTTTCCATTTTTTAATGCTTTAAGTGCAGATTTTGAGTGGCTGTAGATGTTATTCTTTCTGTACTATTTATTACTGGATTAAAGAGAAATTGAGAGCTGCTTGTATGGCTGTTAATTCACAAGTGAAGTTTGAAGCTATTTTGCCAGCTGTGGTTTTGATTTGCATTTCCTCAGCTCCAGGTAGAGTTATAAAAACCCCTGCTCCTTGGTTGAGTTATAAAAACCCCTGCTCCTTGGTTGAGTGCTTCATCAGATGATCCATCAGTGTAGGCAATGACATGATTCAGATTATTTAAGTCCTTTTCTTTAATTTACATGCTGCGAATCCTTTTTTTGAACATGGTTCTAGGAGATTTAAGTTAATCAATGTGTTTTTTTGGTAGTTTAGTGGAGGATAATGGCTTTATGCTTATTTCAGTGGACAGGTGCTCTAAGTCTATCTGTTTTCTAATTTCATGATCATATTGTAGAGTAGATGATCTCTTTAGTCTAAATTTAGCAGTCCAGGCATCGAAATTCCTGAGTGAGATGTGATCCTGTTGTTGGCTCCTGATAGTATTTGAAGCTCACACTTTTGTTGAGCTTTTAAATTATTTGTGGATGAGACTGCACCTATAATAATTTTTGCTGCTCTTGATTGTACTCTATCAAGTTTTTCTTTTGAGCTAGTGAAAGCTGAAGCCCAGATTGTTGAGGAATATTCCATAGTGGGCTGTATATGTAGTTTGAGTGCCTTAGGTTTTGCAACCCCACTTTGTTCCACTAAGCCTTTTGATGATATTAAGCTTTTTAAGAGTTTGATTAGATAGGCTTACCATACGTCCCAGTTTGAAGGTATGGTCCCAGTGTCCCGGCCAGTTTGTTCTGGTTATTTGGTAAAAATTTAAAAGTGCAGAATATACATGCAGTACAAAAAGTGCAGCCTCGGAAAATGGCGATTAGGCAACACGAATATCCCCAATTTGACTCTGGCCTGTACGCTGCATTGCAAGTCATTGTTGAGCATGCGCAATCTTAGTTGAGTTTAGATTGCGAGTCGGTGTTTCTTTTCGGCGTGTTGTTTGTGATTTTTTTACTTCATTAAATTAATTTAACCCCAAAATACCAAAAAGAAACTTTGTTTACAGATGAATTAAAAAAGGATTATCCGTTTTTGAAAAAAGTTTGTGGTCATATTGACAAAACGAAAGGTGAACAGTGCTCGTCAGAGTTTTCTGTGGCTCATGGTGGGCGTTCGGACATAAAAAATCACTTGACGTGTGCGAAACATAAGGCTAGTCTAGTAGTGACAGGAACTTCCTCAAAGATATTGTCATATTTTAAAGGTGCTGATCCAAGTGACAAAGAATTTTTAATAGCTGCTAAAGAAGCAACTTTTGCATTTCATGTTGCTATTCACAATCTCAGCTTTAACTCTGCCGACAGTTCATCTAAATTGATATCAAAGCTTTTTGAAACAAAGTTTAGACTGGGTAGAACAAAATATGAAGCTGTCATTGTTAATGTGATTGAGCCACTGTTGTTTCAGCAACTTTGTGAAGATTTAAATAAAACAAATTTTGTGACAATATCAATTGATTCTTCCAACAAGAAAGAAATTAAAACTGTGCCATGTGTTGTGCGGTATTTTGCACTAGATTGTGGAGTAAAAGTTAAACTTTTAGACTTTCAATCAGTTCCCTGTGAAACTGCAGAAATACTGACAAACCATTTAATGTCAGTTATGAAAACTCATAATATAACAAAAAAATTATTGGATTATGTGAAGATAACTGCAATACCAATTTTGGGGATGTAAAACGGAGGGGAGAAAACAATATTTACAGTCGATTGAAAAAGGAACTAGGAAGAAATATTGTGGGCATTGATTGCGGTGCTCACATCGTTCACAACTGTCTTCAAACTGCAGTTGATGTTCTACCTATTGAAATAGAAGCTTCAGTAGCCAAAATTTATAAATATTTCCACATTTATACAGTTCGAGTCACTCAACTAAAAGCATTCTGTGAATTTGTAGATGTAGAGTATAAAAAGGTTCTTCAACATGGCAACACCCGTTTTCTTTTGCTACTTCCAGCTATTGACAGAATACTTGAAATCTATGAGGGACTGAAATCATATTTTATTTCACAAGAACACTGTCAGGTGATGATAAAACAGTTCTTTGATAATGATTGTAGTGAAATGTATTTGTGGTTTGTGCACAGGCAATTCAAATTGTTTAACAAATCTATCTTGATTATGGAAAGTACAAAAGCAAGTGCAACAGATATTGTCATTGAATTTAGAAAATTAAAAACAAATCTTGAGGAAAGGTGTGATAATAAATTTATACCTCAAGAAGCAAAAAAGCTTTTTAGAATAGTGGAAAATAATGGAAGTATTAATATTAATACAATACTACAAGAGTTTACAAAATTTTATGACCGATGTCTTTCTTAGATTGAGCTTTGGGAAAACAGTTTTGGTGGAGCAATATCTTTTACTTGGATAAACAACAATGAATTAACTTAGAAAATTGAAGTCGGAAAATTGAATTAACGTCGGAAATTGAAGCTTCAGGTGAAAAAATTAATGAAACTCGTTCAAATAATGCAATAAACATGGATGAACTGTTTGATGAAATGGTGATTGCAAAAACTTTTTGGTCGGCAAATTAGACATTTTGAAAAATACAAGTTGCAAAGAAAAATGGATACAGCTATTCGGTCATTTCAAAGAAAAGAACATTTCATTGCCCAATCCCGTCCAAATTATTATTATTACCAACCCAAGACCTCATGGAGTCAAAGACTCATCTGGGAGGTCCTTTTATTACATACACAGTTCATCATACCGTGTTTTAAACACATTCAAACTCTTTGCAGACACCACATTCTCAGGAAAGGCATTCCAATCATTCACAACTCTGCGCTAAAAAAACCTGCCTCTCACTCCCCTACTCACACCCTCTTTATACAGTTTCCAGGGATGACTTCTGATTCTCCCACTATTCTCTGTAAAACTTCTCCAGCACTGATCCTATAACAACCCCTTACCAACTTGTAGGTCTCTATCATATCTCCCCTCTTCCTCCTGTCCACCAGACTCTGCAAATTATATGTTCTCAATCTTTCCTCATACTCGACATTCCAGAAGTCAGAAACTACCTTAGTCAGTCACCTCTGGACCCTTTCCAACATCTCTTCATCCTTCTGAAAAACCCGGTGACCAAATCTGGGCACAATAGTCCATGTGTGTGGCCAAATCAAAGCCTTATACAACGGAACAAGAATCTCCCTACTTCTACACATCAGTGTCCTCTGCATCATTCCCAAAAGCCTTTGTGTTGTGTTCACAATTTTGGCGATGTGTCCCCTAAATTTCAGATCCTTATCCACTTTCACCCCCCCGAATCTCTTATTTCCTCTATCTCCAATAATATATTCTCACCAAGCATAAATTCTGCATCCAATCTTTGTTTTCCAAATTTTAAAACCTTACATTTTGCAACATTGAACTCACATCCCCATTTCCGTGCCCAATCACTCAATTTATTCAAGTCTTCCTGTAAGGCCACGTCTTTACTACACTTCATGGTTCATCCCAACTTTGCATCATCTGCAAACAACTGACTATCTCCATCCAAATCTTCACCTATATCATTAATATACAAGTTAAACAGCAATGGACCTAAAACAGACCCCTGAGGTACTCCACTAGTGACTTGCCTTTTCCTGATATCACTCCCCATACACAACTTGTTGATACCTATCAGATAGCCAGTCTCCAATCCAATGCACCAATCTAATATTCAACCCCATCTGCTCTAGTTTGACTGTCAACCAATCATGAGGTACTCTATCAAAAGCCTTTGCAAAATCCAAGTATATTACTGTGTATCCTTCTCCTCTGTCCAAGGAAGCAGTCACTTTATTGTGATAAGTAAGTAGATTACTAAAAAAACATGACTTCCCTTTAGCAAATCCATGCTGTCCATCAAAGATAATATCATTGTTGTCAACCCAACTCTGGATCCTAGTTCTCACAAGCTTCTCCAACAACTTAACCACAACACTTAACACACAGACAGGTCTATAGTTTGATGCTTGAGTTCGATCACCTCCTTTATGAAGTAGCACAATCTTGCCCTCCTTCCACTCCTTAGGAACTTGACCAAGTGCAAGACTCGTATTAAAAAAATATGTCAAGGCAGGTGTCAACTCCCTGGCACATTCCTTCAGAATATGCGGTGATATATTATCAAGTCCCACAGCCTTATTTATATCTAGTTCACTCAACTCCCCAAACACCTCTTGCTCACTTATTACAGTCAGTCTCTCCTCCCCATCATCAACTGCTCTCAATCTCTCCATGAAGTCACATTCACAAGATTGAAAGATCTTTATGAACTGCTCATTAACTATCTCCACCACACATTCTGCAACAGCTGTCTTTATACCATTTTCTCCAATTAATGTCATCCTTCCATAATCATTTTTTTTTTTTTTGCTGTCTACATATTGAAAGAACTCCCTAGGATTCTTTTTGGCTTCATTAGCTAACTGCTGTTCATACCTCTCTTTAGCTACTCTCACCAACCAAGTCACCCTCCGTACGGAACAACTCAGTCAAGAGACCTGACCCAGAACCAGCCAAGACGAAGGATGACCCGATGAACACATGGCAGCTAATAGACCTTCGGAGGGACTTGGTAAAATAAAGATCCTTTTGTTTTATAACTTGAGATTGTTTGAAGGTAGAATTTGTGTCTTGATAAAGCAAGACTGAGGGCATTTTAGAGAACTTTAACAGGATAGAGTAATTAATACCGCCAATTCTATTAGACAAAGAAATGTACAGGATAAATCTCTAACTTGTATATTATTGAAGTAGTGAAAACCTTTTGTTAATCGAGTAAATTTAACTAAGAGAGAAATGAGTTGTGAAATATTAATTTAAAGTAAATGTGAATGAAGGAACCTCGACTTGAGTGTGACATTGTATAATTATCCATTTGTATTACATGATTTTGCATGTCAGTTTATGTAAGAAGGTTAGATTAGTATTGAACAGTTCATATAGCTTAGCATAAGACATTCACTTAGCTAGCAATTCAGAAGTTTTGATAACTTAATACAAGATTTAATGTACCTGTCTATAAGCATTAATAAACATGTTTTGTTACTTGAACCTGAGTCTTGCCTGAATTTCGAGGTGCCAAACTACCACTTGTGAAAATAGAACCAAATAGCAGGAAGGAGTTTAGATAACTATATAATTGAGATTAGATCTTAGGACATGACTGCACGGTACCGAGATCTATATACTCGTATGTGAATTCTAGATTAACGTATATATGCCTAAAACCTAGGAATATTTTGCTGAGCTTGAATTATATTCTTGTTATAGGAAGCTGGCTGGCGCAGTTAAAATATAAATTTGCCAGTTTCTGAAGAGGAAATATCTCTAGGAGCCAAACCAGGTTATATATTAATGAGAGAGATATAAAATTAAGGTAGAAGGATATAGAGAAGACTGGATCAATTTGGATCATACTTAAATAAGTACTCTAATAAGGAAACAAAAATACAGAGACGTAACAATACGCACCAGTAGGGTAGTGTGCTGGTAACATTGGGGCAGCGTCGGCATTGAAACGACGGCGTGCATAGAAAGTGAGATGGGCAAACGAAAAACGCAATCTAAAGTAAATCCTTTCAAATTGGAAGTTCAGAAGTGTAACCATAAGTCTGGAAAGATGGATAATGGGTTGGAAACGATTGCAAAATCTAGCAGTCCCTCTCAGCACATATTCATTCTTATTTTATAAAATTTATTTTTGTTAGTCTCACTTAACTGGCTGACCCAACAAGACGGGTCCCCCCTAATTCGGCTTCCAGGCTAGAGCCCTGTCAGCCCTACCCTTGTGGGGGTCATGATCCATCCCCATGTGCTGCAGTTTACTGATTAGAATTCTATGTAGTGTCCTGTCAAAGGTCTTTACAAAGTCCAGCAGTAAACCCATTACTCTTATCCAATTCAGCCATCACTGTATTATAAAATGTGAGCAAGTTACTGAGGCATGATCTACCTTCACAAAACCATGCTGTCCCCCCCCCCCCACATATAGTATCCCATTTCCATCTATCCATGCCTGTATTTTGCTCTTGACCAACTTCTCTAATACTTTGACAACTACTCCTGATATGCTGATCGGTTGGTAATTTGCAACAGCAGTCTTGGAGCCTCCTTTATGCAATGGAACTATTTTCCCCCTCTTTCCACCCCCTTGGAACTAACCCAGAGCTGAGACTTAGATTAAAGAAATATGGTCAAGGGCACCAACAATTCCTTTGCTGCTTCACAATAAGACTCGAGCTGGTATAACATTCCAATCCCAGAGATGTATTCACATTAAAGTTCTATAATATGCTATACATCTCCATTTCATACATCTCAGTTCCCTTATAAGTCATCAGTTTTCTCGTCCGAGCAATATCATTGCCTATATGATATACTCTTTCAAAATGTTCACTCAGTAATTCTACTATTTAGTTACCTTCCTACCATAGGCATTCCTTTAAACCATTCTGAGTATATCATTTTTTCTTTTACTTGCAGCATATCAAAGGAACTGTTTGGGATTCCCTTTACCTGCATTGCTAACTTCCTTTCTTAATCTGCTTTTGCTTTCCTTACCACACTAGTTACTCTTCTGGCCTGTGCCTTGTATGTTTGTGTGCCTGCAGGACACCATTCTCCTTAAATTCCATCTACAATTGTTTAATGGTATTATTCATACTCTCCTGACTCTGGGTATTCAGTCAGCCATTACCTTCCTCAAACACTCCTTTACCATTCCCCATGCACTATCAACATCCAGCCCTTGCAGTTTTACATCCCATGGCACTGATCCAAGCAATCTCCTAAGTTTGTCATCCTTACCAGCCAGGTAATTCCACATATACCCTTTCTTAATTGAAAATTCCACACATTTACATGGGATGAATGTCATTAGTGCATTGCATAGGGAAATGGTCAAGGATTATTTGATTGAGGCAGTATCAGAGTGCATACCCAAGGTCAGGAGGATAAACCAAGTAAATATTAAGTGAATGATTAGCAATATAAAGCAGGAGCTGCAAAAAAAAGAAATCAGTGCAGAAGGAATATAAACAACAAGGGGATCAGCATGCCCATGAGCAGTATAAAGCACAAGCAAGAAGGGTAACTAGTATGGTAATGAAGGCAAAATCAGGCTGAGAGAAAATTAGCTAAGCAGACCAAAGTAAATCCAAGAGTTTTTTCCTCTATGTAGCAAATAAGAAAAATAACTTTACTGCATGCTGATGGTAGGAATGACAGAAGCAGAAGAAATAGTTAAGTTACTAAGTAATCACTTTGCAAAAGTATATCATCCAGATTGTGACTTTGCAGTTACTGAGGTGACCAAGACTGATGTAAGAATTGAGGTGGATGAACTGGAGGTACTCAGTATATTAAAAAATATCAATGCAACTACAGCAGCGGGCTCGGATGGTATGTTTGCTCATGTGCTATGAGAATGTGCAAGTGAACTGGAAGTGCCTCTGATGAAGTAATTTAATCTAAGTCTTAGCTTTGACAAGGTTCCAAGGGAGTGGAAAGAAGGTAAGACAGAACCAACACAGAAGTAGCAAATTACAGACCTTTATCTTTATCAAGTATCTCTGGAGTGGTGGTATTGGAAAAGTGTTAAAAGCAAAATTCGGGAATGGGTAGATAGGAATATGATACTTTATAGAGGACAGCATGGCTTTGTAAAAGGTAAATCCTGCCTCAGTTTTATAATAAGGTGACAGCAGAATTGGATAAAGGAAATGGTTACACCAAGATACTGCTCTA
The DNA here is from genome assembly GCF_054136105.1 of Typopeltis vanoorti. NCBI lineage: Eukaryota > Metazoa > Arthropoda > Arachnida > Uropygi > Thelyphonidae > Typopeltis > Typopeltis vanoorti. The sequence goes on from NC_143558.1 coordinate 60,553,774, forward strand.
CTTTGCAAAGGCATTTGACAGAATACTGCACTGAAAACTATCACATAAGTTGGAGCAAATGGGAATGTGTAAAAATAGTCATAATATAAAATTATGAATGTTTCTACAAATTGTTTATGCTAGTACATTATTAGTTTTGGTTATTATTATTATTTGTCACCTCCAGGGTAGTCCAAAGTCCATCGATGATGGAGGACATCGACTCTACAACTCTGCTTCCACCACTCACAATCCACCAACTGACCGCAACTACACCAACGCCATCTATCGCCGATCACCACCACTGGTATTTCCACAGACAATCACAAACATCATGCCTACGGCGGGATTCGAACTAGCAGCCTCTTGACTGGAAAGCGGTTACGCTAACCACTCGACCAGCCAGGCTAGTTTCAAGATATGAATTGTCGGCACTTGCGATGTGTACGTTATTGATGTTATTTTGTCAAAATGAAATGTGAAGCATTTAAAAAAAAAATTATGTACTTACTGGATTTGGATATTTGAAATTTTATTGTGGTTTTAAATTATTAAGTGCTGTGTTTTGTAAAGACATTCTCGTAACGCTAACGTAGACGACACGTCAGTCATTATATACAACTTCTTGCTTGCCATTTTCATGGAATGCGCATGCTCGCCGAAAAGTTTCACGGGTGATTGACAGCTGACAGAGAGAGCGTTCAGTATTGAGGTAACGAAAACAACAAGAGAGCGTTCGATATCAAGGAACGGATGATAAACAAGAGAGCTAATGGAAGTTTAAGAACGCAGGCAGGCAAAATTTTGTTCTTAGGAAATTAAGTTATGCGACAGCCGGGGGCATATTAATAGAGGATTCCAAAAAAGGAATCGTAGAATTGTGAGCCTTTAAAGTGGAGGAGTTAAGACTGTCAATAAGTATTGCTAAATAAAAGAAGATATTGCGATTGACGTTCTATAGCAATGCTTCCCAAACTTCTGGCTGTCACGGCCCCCCTCGAAAAAAAAAATCGTAATATAGACATATATTATTATAATATTTATTGTATTTATATTCAATACAAAATATACGCAGCGAAATCTGCAAAAATCAAATTCAAATATTACATTTTTAGCATTTTATATACACATTTGATATATATATCGTTATTGCACATTTGCAGTACAAGCACATGAAACGTAAAACGATTAGTAATTAAGATTATGTAATGAATATTTACTAATATTTATTACGCGCCGAAATAAGCAGGAAGCAAAATTTGTGAACCCGCAACAATGTGATTTTTTTTCCATTTAAATATAAAAAATAACAAAAAAGAAATAATAAATACGTTTCTTTTAAGATAAAAAAATCTACTTAATCTTAAAACATTTTCAATTTGTTTTCATTATTTCACCCCTTCAACAAAACCTACGGTCTAAAACGGGGCCGCGGCCCACAGTTTGGGAAGCGCTGTTCTATAGAAATGTTCGAGGAAACGCTGATTGAAAATTCCATCTGTTTTAAGGACACCGGATCTATCTGTTATTTCTACTGAAAAAGGAGACGGAATTTACCAACTTAGATAAAGATAAAGCAGTAGAAGAAACTTTTTTTGCTGGTACAAAAAAATTAACAAAATTGAACTGCATGAGGTAAGAGTACCTATACTTAGGTAAATTCAGAATATCTTACTTCAGAATTAAGAGGAATAATGTGTGCTAAATAAGGGTGATGAGAAAGGATTCTACGGAAAAAGAAGAGAATCTTATATCTTCGGGAATTTGGAGCAAATGGGAATGGATATGAGACTGGGCATGGATACAGGGGGTCACTGATAGACATCAGAGGGTGGTGAATGGTGGAGAGGAATCAAGACGAATGACGGTGACTAGTGGAGTGCCCACTCTATACTAGCACCAGTACTCTTTAATTTATACATTAATGCTACAGCAGAATCAGGACCGGTTCGAGAGTATCTGATACCCATAGGCAAAGAAAATTTAGGTGTCCCTATACATTTTCTCTCTCTATATATATTTTGTCATACTCACACAAGCACATGTGAATCTGGCACTCCAAAGTCTTTTTGCCCCCCAGGCAATTGCCTAGGTTCACCTAATGATAAAACCGGCCCTGAGCAGAATATACGAATGGGAAATATCCAGTTGTTTGATAATGATTCAAAACTAGGGAATTGATAAAGGTGAGGAAGATATTTTTTATTACATTACAAGATCATTTAAATAAATTGGCAGTGTGGGCAAAGGACAATGGTTGTCATTCCAATATTGTAAATTGTAAGGTAATGCATTTTGGGATGAAAAGATTACATACTGATGGTACTAGTTTACAAGAAATTGATGAGGCTAAGGATCTGAGGGAGATGGTGGATAGAGATTTGAAATTCAGAGGACATATTGCAAGAGTTGGGACAGAGGATTACTTGGATGTGGAAGAGCACACTGACAAGTAAAGATAAGGAGATTATTATCCCTCTTTATAAGACTATGATTCTGCCACATGTTGACTACTGCACACAGATTTGGTCACCTGTGTTTCTTGGGAATAATCTTTCCTCATACCATATTTGTCACCTTTTAAATAATTTGTACTTACCAAAACTATCAAATCTTTCACTTTGCATCATAATTTCACTAATATCATTAATCTCTGTTCCTAAGAAACATAATTTCATTGCACCCTCCTAACCAGAGAATCATTACCACCCTCTTTGCAAAATTATCTCTCTCTATAAGGCTTAGATATTTCCATCATATCTGGACTATTATGCATAGAATTCATCATGTTGAAAGGTTAGCAGTTTACTAATTTACTAAATTCGGCCATCGACTGCACCATTTGTAAAAATAGGGTGCAAGTGTATATATCAATCTTAACTTCCTCAATAATTAAGTAAATTGAATTTTCAAGCTTCCATATGCAAAAAAGAAATTGTTTAATAGTAGTAAAAAAACATTTGTGAAAAGAATATACAACATTCTGAAATTAATTTTAACAGAAAATCATCTTACTAAAACTATAATTAAATAAATGATATCTTATATAGGCCCAAAATCTGCAGCTAAAAAGGAACATCAATGTCTCTTAACTGCATCTTTCTATAGTAAAAGCTGAAATAAATAATTTCTTTATCCAATCAGTGAAAACAGTTCTTTATCCTGAAATTCACTTTACTCTTATGAAAGTCTTGAAAATAACTATATTTCCTATTCATAGCAAGAGATATGAAAAGTTCAGACCTCAACAATAGATATTCAATTCGAACACACTGTCTGGCATTCCTCCTTTAATGCCTTCTATAAAATTTACACAAAACATTACTACTTCTTTCCCCTGTACCTATACAAAGTATTTCCATGGGAAAATAACCATTCAAAAATAAACTTGCTGTATCTATTTTATGAAACAGTCAATAAATCAGTACTGTTTAAATTGAACATTTAATATAAGATAAACATTTCTTCTTCTATATGAAAGATTTCATTTATCAAATTAAAAATTTCTGTAAATGTCTTATATAATTGTTATTCCAGTTACAATTTTGACACAACAGCTAGTAACGTTTAAAACATCTTTCTTTCTTTATGAAAGACTAGTACTGATGGAACTTTCCTGTAACCTGTTCCAAAAACTCTTCCATATAAAAAAGCAAACACTTAATTGTTCATATCTCACAATATTTTGCACTAACAACAGAATCTCGTAATTTGAAACAAAATATTTAAGATCTACATTTATTTAATTAAATTAAAATAAACTTCTTTATGCAAACAGTGATGGTCTACAATCACCTAGTTTTCTTGTGATGAGAAAATGGGATGATTCAAAGCTGAGTGACCAAAGCGATGACAAGTCTGTGGGTTGCTCGCAGTTAAGATAAAAACATAAATTACTAAAGGAGTTTCATAGGATTGATGCAAAAGATATTTTTTATTACATGACAAAAAGGGCTAGAAACAGAACTCTGTGGTCAAGGGTTATGAGGCGAATGGTTTGCCGGGAGAATGAGCAGTCTGCCAGTTAATGATTTCAAGGAAAATTAAGATTTGTGTAATGGTTCGACTGACATCCTACGATGTGTCTTTGGACTTCATGGAGATATCCATGTAATAATATATCGATGAGTTAGATATCTTATTTGGCGATAGACGATTCTGCTAAATAAATAAATAAAAAGGAAAAGATAACTTTGGTTTAATTATTTATCAGCAAAGGTTGGTCGATTGGTAGAGCCTCTGCTACTAATGGCTTAAGCAAGTTTGTGCGTGATTAATCGTACGATGCTGTTGGCACACTCTCCCTCGATGAGTCTTTAGACTCCCAGATTTCGCATAATAATATACAGCAAAAATGCAGTTTCAGTAATTAGAAATGTTTATATAAAAAACTTTGTATATTTCATGATCCGTCGCAAACTATTTAATTGCGATCGTTCTAGCCTTTAGTTTTTCATTTCTGTAATGTTCACTTGAGAGAAAAAAATCGAACTTTCCGACGATGTTTACACGCCATTAAAGAACTGTCTCGTTTTACAACAAGAGGTTGTTTCGCTCTCATCTAACTGCCATGTTACTTACCGCGTCAGGCAGTAGTGCGCTTGCGCGAAATTGATACTTCCGAGGAGGAAGTTAAATTAGAGAGAATAATAGAGCAGCTGTTGCGTTGATTAGAACAGAGACGACGTTCTGGAAAGTGAAGTTTAGGGGAGAAATAAGGAATTTTTAAGCGAAAAATGTGGAAAAGTGTGTTATGAGGGAAACAATAATGCCAACTCACCGTATTTCAATAATGAAATACGGTGAGTTGGCAATTTACAGACAAAAAATACTCGCCGGCAGAGAGAACCTAGCGTCACCGTGACGTCTATTCGATGTAACTTCCGTTTTCGTCACGTCCGGTAGCGAACGAAGACTAGGTACCCGCTCACGCATGAATGCATCCGCTGCGGTCTTCCATAGGCTACCATATTAAACAACCGGTCGTTGGAAGGGAAGGAGTCCGATTTTCGAAATGGATTAATTCCCAAACCTGAAATGAGGGGAAATTTTAGTGAGTTGCGCTGTTACCACTAAAAGGTAAGAAATTACATGATATGCTAATTTTTTAATTTCGAGAGGAAACATTAACTGCCACGCTTTGTCAAAATACTAGTGGGCAGTAGATGGCGTTGGTGTAGATGATGGCAGTGCTGTATTAAGTGGAGATTTGTAGAGTAGGTACCCTCCCTCTATGACTCATTGGAGGCGTGTCATGCAATAATAACAATATTGAAAAGAATTATAACACCGGAGGAAAACTCACGTAAAAATCTTTATTAGCGTAGAATTTTTGCCTAAGTATCAAAGGTATCGCCAGTACAAGATCACACAATGGCAATTAAATATTAACCGACAATGCTATAAAGCGACACCTGTGTCATTAATGTATGATAACTATAAAAGGTCAATTATTTCCTAACTTAATAAAAAAATGTTTAGGCAATATAAAGTTAGGAAAGATCAGCTGATTAGCCGAATAAAAGGAATAATGGGTGGATTTCTTTTAAGTATAGCTAATTTGTGGCATAGATAAGTGATACACAGTTTCCCCAGAAACAACGGACAGTTCTTTTTGATACGTTATGCAGCAAACGCATTTTAATTAAGCACTGTAAATCCGAAAGAGAGAGATTCTTTCTGTGTTCAAGAATAAGCAAGAAGTTTCCACAAGGAAAAATGGGAACTTTAAAATTATCTTTGTATTTCTAGGAGATAGAAAAGGGACTGATATTTCAGAGAAGATATTATTATGTGACACCTCCAGGGAGTCCAAAGGCTCATCGAGGGAGTGTGCGCTAACAGCATCGAATGATTGCGTCCCTTCCAAGTACTAACCGCGCTCAAACTTGCTTAACTTTTTGCTGCGCCATTAGTAGCAGAGGCTCTACCAATCGGCCAACCTTTGCTGGCGTATCAAAGAAGAAATGCACTCTTTCTTACGAAAAGTTGCGCAAAATTATCTTTATCCTTGCAAAGAAAAACGGTATGAGCTAATTAGATTTCTATGGCTCCTGTTAAGAGCGGTGGGAACTGTATACCTTATAAGTTTGAAGATGTACAGTATACAAGGCGTGTTCAAAATAAGATCAAACTTTTGCCATAATGCCTTTATTGCTCATTTTACAACATTTTAAGCACTATCCCCTTCAAAGTAGCAGGAGCGAATGCTGGCCTTGAAATTCACGCTTGCTTTTGTTATCATTCATGGAGTGAGAGGTGTGATTGAAGCAGTACAGTAACGAGGATATGAAGCGCGTGTGGCAAGTGTCTAACTTGCGCCCCCTAATCCAAAAATGACAAATTTTGTCATGTGCAATATGTTAAATACTTACTATTAACCCCATCAAAATGAGTTGCAGTGTGTCTAAAGCGGCGTATTGCCGAAAATTAAAAATACAATATAAAATAGCGGACTTTTGTATTTATTTATTTATTTTTATTTTTTACGTTTTGCGGCCGCCTCGCCCTCGTTACGGCACTGGATTGAAGTCTGATTAGCTGAATAATGAATTACTGACTATTTAAAACTATATATTTAGAAATTTATGTACATTTAATCATACAAATACATTTATTTTAAAAATGATATTCTATCTCTTTCAATTTAGCTACTTGAATACAAATTCTACCCTACGGTTCTTCTTTATGAACTGGTCAATAACATCGTCATAAAAAGTTGGTTGTAACTTAATTTTCCAAAGCAACACACCCACTTGTAAAGGCTGGCTAAAGCTCACTGGCCAGAGCTACGTTGACTGCGTATGGCCTGTGTTTAAGACAACGCGAAGGGAGCAGAAATGGCTATGCGCGCGCATGAAATCACAGTGCTGCAGCGAGGACCTGGAAGCTCCCACAACCGAGCAAGCCTAGGTAGCTATGACTAAACAAGCAAGGCATCGGCCTTCGATACGCAACGCAAAGCTCAATTATTGCGTGCAAGCTTAAGACGTCTTGTCTACAAAAATAAAAGTCTAAATGGAATGCTTATAAATGCATGCATTTATTAACAAATAAATATCACTTCTTGTGATATTAACCCTCAGGCAGATCAACTCCAGTCTATTTGCTGGCACGGTTGGCTGAGTAGTTAGCATATCTGCTCTGCAGCCAAAAGGCTGCGAGTTTGAATCCCATTGTGGGCATGGATGTTTGTGATTATCTGTGAAAATATTAGTGGTGGTGGTGGGCAGTAGATGGGGTGGTGTAGATGATGCGGTTTGCTGTAGTTGGTGGAAACAGAGTTGTAGAGTAGGTGTCCTCCCTTGATGAGTCTTTGGACTCCTTGGAGGTGTCACGTAATAATAATAATAATATAATGACAACCAGTCTACGGAAAACGAAGACATGGATGGAAGAACTTAGAAAGAAAGAGAAATAAGCAGTAGTACTGATGACAGTGCTACTGCTGATTTTTGCAATGAAACTAATGTTTGATTGCAGAATGTAGTGTTCTTAAAAGACTAACTGGACTATGCTAAGCTACAGCCTGACTACAGTAATCTTTCAAGACAGAAGAGAATACGAGAGAAAAATGTCACTGTTACTCCGCAACTATTCGACTTATAGGCCCCTCATCACTTGGGACCTCCTTTGGGCACCCACCGAGATTATATGGTCTTCCAAAAGTATTGTACATAAGCCAGGAATTCCATTAAGACCTGTTGTAGGTCACAGGGTCAAATCCTGCAGTTCTGGCATGGATGTTTGTGATTGTCTTTTCTTTAGACTAGAGAAGAATTTCATCATCTGGTGTGAGTCTACTGCCCTACTTATTGGAGCCTTGAAGTGACTTGAAAAAGTTCCATGTTTGGTCTCTCGAGCAGGGATTCTGAACCATGTAAAAATAAACAAAAAATTACAAATATATATATAAAAATTGATAAAAATGAGGGGGGGGGATCCTTAGCCCATCCACGGTACAAATGTACTACAGGTTTACTAATAACCTTTCGTAGGTGGGAACCACATAAATAAACTGGCAGACATTTATTTTTGTTCATACTGCCAGTCTATTTAAATCAGCTGCAGAATCTTTATATCATTTTCATTGATTATTCTTCAATTGCTCTTCCCAGCTTTGAATCATCAGCAAACTGATGATGCTATTTCCCCTTAAATCACTTCCTATATCACTGATGTACAACTCAGAGAATCTATACTTTGCAATGAACAGCAGCATTACTGAAGGAAGGTTATATCTGAGCAATCAACTCATATTTTATGTTACTTTGAGCTAAACAAGGGGAATGAATACACCATGATGCTTTTTGGCTTTTCACAAAGTGAGTATGGAAGACTGTTGCATAAATTGGAGTATATAGGATTGGATTATTAAATATTATGTACCACAGGGATGAATCCTTGCTTGTTGGAGAAAAATTTGAAAGGATATATACAGCTATTTGCTGATGATGCAAAGGTAGGCAGGGTAATCAGGAATACAGCTGATATGCAGTACTTGCAGAATGATTTGAATTAGATGAAATTTTGGGCATGTGAAAATAACTATCAATTCAATGTTAGTAAATGTACTCATAAAGTTATGCACTTTTCTTTAATGAGATATTTATCATCATGTTATATTTGTGAGAGTATGCTTGAAGAAGCAACTGATAAGGCTAGGAATCTTGGAGTTTTAATATACAGAAAGTTGAAGTTCATTGGCTATTGCAAATACAGCTCAGAGGATAATTGCAATGCTGAAATGAACTTTGACATGTAAAAATAAGGAGTCATATTGCTAGTGTCTGGCCTACTGGTTTTCATGTGATGCTGATACATTAGAGAGAGTGCAAAGGAAAATGTTAAAGATGAAGTTGGGATTGTGGAATACAGATTAAGAATTTGGGGAATGCAGACACTAACAAATAGGAGAAAGAGGGGTGATATGATTGAGACTTACAAACTTCTGAAAAATTCATACAAGATACCAGTACAAGGAATTTTTCATTTTATGGAGGATGGGGAGTAAACAAGAGGGCATCCACAGTTGAGAACAAATGCAGTCAAGAAGGGATGAGAACTAGATTTTCCCTCATAGAATGGCATGGGACTGTAATGGTTTGCCACTGAAGGTGGTGAGTGCAGGTAGTGTGAATGAATTCAAGAAAAGGTATAACAGGCTGGTGCAGGTTGATGAGTTAAACAGAGAACTAAAAAATAAAAACATTGATATAGCAGCAATAACTGAGACAAAAAACACAAAGAAGGGATCTCAAATTCTGGAAGATTATGTTATGATCTTCTCAGGAGTTCCAGAAGACAAACAGGCTTCATCTGGTGTTGCCATTCAGATTAATAATAAATGGAAAAACAAAATTTCGGATTGTACTTGTGTATCAGACAGAATAATCAAAGTTAGAATGAAAATTATAAATCAAATATTCGATATTTTCGGAATGTATGCACCAGTAGATGGAAAAGAGGAAGAGATAGAAGAATTTTACAGAAAACTTCAGGAATGTGTTGAAGAAACAAATAAAAATGAAGCATCAATTGTGATGGGAGATTTCAATCCTAGAGTGGGAAATAACCCAATAACAGGATGTATTGGATCAGAGGAAGAATCAGTAATTAATAACAATGGAATTTTTATTAAGGAACTTCTGCATATTTAACAATCTAAAAATCAGCAATACTTTCTTCAGGCAGAAAAATATACATAAGTACACATGGGAAGCAAGAGGAACCAAATCAATAATAGATTACATTATCATTAACAACAAAGTAAATAATAATATCAAGGATACAAGGGTTTTTAGAGGGAGCAAAATTGATAGTGATCACATGTTAGTTGAAAGCAGATTTGAATTCATAGAGAACAAAAAAAGATAAAGAACCAACATCTAATAAACAGTTGAAAATTCATCTCCTAGAACAGGAGAGTGTTAGAAATATATAAAAGCAGAATAAGAGATAAAATAAAACCAACCACAAATAATATTGAAGCTGACTGGAAAAATATAAAGGAACTCATACTAAAAGCAGCAGAAGAAAGTTTAGGATACAAATCACAGAAAAACAAAAAATGGCTTGGAACTTGGAATGATGACTTAAAGGAATTAATCAAAAGGAAAAAAAACAGGCTTTTAAAATCTATCTGCAGAGCAAAAACACTGCTGATTATATACAATATAAGAAACTATAGGCTGAAGTCAGAAAGCTTTCCTGGAGTAAATATGTTAAATCATTAGAGCATGATATCACTGGACCACAAAGAACAGGTTTTAAAATTTTCAGACAATTACAAACAACAGAAAATGACCAATTAAGAAATAATTTAATTTCCAAAGAGGATTGGATACTACAAAATATTACGGAATGAAAATCAAGAAAAACAATGACAAAACTGAAGATATCAATATAGGAAAATACAGAAGAAATATTATTATTATTATTATTACTACCCAAGACCCCATGGAGTCAAAGACTCATCTAGGAGGTCCTTTTGTCAAACGCACAGCTCATCATACCATGCTTTAAACACACTCAAATTCTCTGCAGTAAATAGTAATGGAAGAATTAGAAAAATAATTTTTTTAGAAAAAGCCTAGGCCTGGATGGAATATGTGTTGAGCTCCTTAAATATGCAAACAATAACTTAAAAGAAAACCTACTTAAACTCTTGAATAATATCTGGAAATATCAAAAGAATGGGAAACTGAAGTAGTAATACATATTCACAAAAAAGTTCCCAAGGACAAACGTAGAAATTACAGAGGCTTGACTCTTTTAATAACAGCATCGAAATTATATGCATATATCTTAATGAACAGATTAATGGAATGCTGCTGAGTGCTTTTGCACAGTCCAGTAGTATCACTGAACAGCCATTTCCTTTATCCAACTCATGAGTCACTTTATCTCTAACCCAGAGTATTTTAGTATAAAGGTGTGACACTTATGACTGTTTATTAAACTTCATACTGAGAGTGCAGTATTACACGTACAATCTTACTAGGTCGAAGCCTTTACAAGAGATCACCTGATTCCAGCACGAGGCATCCTAACGGTCATACGCTGATGACAGCGCCAAGACACCAGCGTGCCCTGCAGAGCACGCAGAGACAGAATTTTAAAGTCTCCATATGACAATCGTAATAAAGAGAGGTCTTTATAACTAGTGGAGTACCAAACCCCACAAAAAGAAATAGTAGCACCGGTAAAGTGAGGAGTTGACCCAAACTGCTCTTGTATTAGCCTTACAAGGTCTTGGTTCTGCTTGTAGTATTTCACCTTGTTAAGATGGCTAGAGGTGAGTGGGTGCCCAGTACCCACTACCTGGGCATCAATAACCCAAACTTCTTTTTCTTTCTATTATCAAATCTGGTTTCCTTATGCCTACCTCTGTACGGAAGCGAGGTTCTACCATGGTCTCCCAACCTTTATTTCTTAAAAGGTTATTTAATATGGAGACCATGGTATCATGCCTCCGTACATGGATTCCATGTGTTCTAAAACAACACTGAGAGATGTGAGATAGAGTTTCACTGTAGCAACAGCCAGCCCTACAGTTAATGTCATCTCTACCCCAGAGAGCTGTACAGGCCCTCATGGGCAGGGCATTAATTCTAGCACTAATAATGTCTAATACTCATATCTTGGTAGTAATCTGATACCATCCCTAATCCACATGTTGAGGGGGCACCTTGTAAGATTCACAAAGAGAGGCGCCATCGACAGAGCCATGAAGTAGAGATGCTCATCTCTTATGCTCTGCTGATGCTGTCACTGTCCAACCCCTAATGCGTCTGTATAGAACTATGGAGCCTTCCTGCAGATGGATGAGGAGGAAGCTTCAAGCTTTGCTAACCAAATGAAACACAATCGCAGAATCAACCAGCAGAGAGATGGAATACCGAGCCCTTTACTCTAGCATGAAAATATGCCACTGGAGTGTCAGGAGGTAGGCGGAGCCAAGATCTCACCACAGGGCGAACAGCCTTATCCATTCAGGATAGTACCAAAATATATGTTCTTCTGAGCACCAAATTGTGGTAATACCTCGGAAGTAAATAGTTAGACAGAATAAAGAACCTCTGCTGTGGCTTAAGCAGAGCTTTCCTCAAAAGAGTAAGCCCAACAACCAAGGCTGAAGAGACAGAAGACTTGCCTTTTAAAGTGACAACTATCTCCACTCTTCCAGAATGGTCAAAGAATGTAATGACCTATCATGCAGGGAAAACTCAATGTTCTTAAACTTAAACTTCTTGTCACAGCCTGAAGGGCTAAAGAGCAGGACTTTTTTACATTAATATTAAGGCCTCTACCATGAAAGAAGTCAACTGCCCAGTCGAGGAGTTCCTACAGGCATACTTTAGTAGAGGCCACGAGAATGAGGTCATCGGCAAAGCCCATCGCATTAAAAGAGTGTGCACCAAGGGAGTAACCAGTATGGTTAGGAAGAGAGTGAAGAAACTCATCAATGATGCAGTTAAAGAAAAGAGAGGATACGGGATCACCCTGGCAAACTCCCCGAACAGTGGGAATAGAGATTACACAGGATCCTGTAGTGATAGAAAGGGAGATACCAGAGTAAAGCTCCAATACATATGAAAGAAAGTGGTCTGGACATCCGGCAATAGACAGCACTCTAAGAATAGCAGGAAGGGAGACACTGTCAAAGGCCTTTTGGAGGTCCAGGGATGCCATGTAGAGAAGCCTAAGGTGGCGTCAGGAATCAGAGAGAAGAGAGGAAAGGACATATATGTTTTCGGCACATCCATCTGAAGAGATAAAGGCTCCTTGACGGAAGTCATGCTTAATATGTTGTTGCAGTCTCTTAACCAAAACTTTATGGAACAAACAGAGAATCACTGGGAGAAACTGTAATTGGTCTGTACTCTGCTGCACTAGTGGCTGTGTCCTAATTGGGAATAAATATAGTTTTGGAATTGTGAAGATATGGAGGAATTGTTCTGGAGGATAAGGGGGGGGTATCAAGCAGATCTTGCAATATCTGCAAAGGCACCTTCTGTAGCCTAGATGCTGGGAATCCATTAGGTCCAGAGGCAGATGAGCAAGATAGGAGAGCTGCTTTAATTTCTTCTGTAGAATTGGATGAAATAATGAAGATACAGGGATGAACCTGGGGGGGGGTTGATCTTGATCTGTAAGATGAGGAGGTGGAGTAGAGAACACTGTTTTCCAAAACTCTACGAAGTCCTTATGCTGTTCTTCAAGAAGAGGAGAGGTGCTATCAAGGATGGTTTTGGTGCACCTCCCTCTATTCTTCTTGTAGAGTTTCCTTTGCTTCTGTCCAGATACATCATTTGATGAACTAGGCTGAGGCTGATGTTGTACTGGCTATTGGTTCAAAGGAGAGAATACATCCTGGATATGGATACTTGTACATGGAAATATGACTTCTGCATATCACTTCTGGGTCTGGCTCCTACTGATGAGACCTCAATAAAGGTCAAAACTGGTCAGGGTAGTGGCCCTTCCCATAATGCATAGTATTATATGATACACGTCCATAAGGATGTGTGTGTGTGTGTGTGTATTGTAAGGCGATTTATGTGAAGTCATTAGTCTCTATATACCAGTAACCCAGTCATGAAGTTACTTCATGGGCAAGTTTTGTTTGCTTTTTTTTTTTAAAACCCATACTGAGTTGTGTTGAGCCCATACATGAGAGGTTGATTAATCAACCTATAGTACATCAGTACCATATATGGGTTGGGTTGGCAAAAGAGGAACTCGTTCACATTTGATTTTAAAAGCCTATATATTGTATTCCTTGAGAAACACATCAGGGGGAAGACTGTTCCACAATACAGCAGTAGCAGAAATGGAAGAGGAGGAAAAGAAACTTCTTCTGTGGGTTTCAAGGTGTACTGTGAAGATGTTGGGCAGCAGCTGTACGTGTTCCAACAGACTTAGTACTGAGTGGGGGAATTATTGATGCTGTTTCAGATGAACATTTGCTGATCATCATTTTCTTATTCTGCAACTTCTGCTTAATGATGCAATTCATTTATCCAACTTCTACCTGATTTATCCTCCTGACAATGGGTATACAGTCTGATACTGTCATCTTCAAACATCCCTCTTGACCATCACCCATGCACTGTTAACATTTCTCACCTCCATACTCTTATGTCATGGCACTGATGAAAGCTGACTCCTCAGCTTATCATAACCACCTGCTTTGTAATTCCAAACACACACACCTTTGTAACAGAAAATTCTGCATATATGGCACTTTTCCAGGTTAATATCACATGATCACTTTCACTAAGCAGAGAGACAGACTGGTTAGACTGGTTAGAGACTACATTCTCTGATGCTATGATCCAGCACTATCGAACTCATATCCCTCCATTATATGCCATCTTCGATAATTTTTGCCAAGAAGCTGTATGGCCTATTCCTGGTTCCAATTTATGTCCACATAGTTGAAATTCTCCATAATATTTACTTAACCAGAAAATGTAGATGGCACACAACCAACTTATTGTGTGCATTTACATCCCCCCCCCCCAATGGCCCTAGCCTATAGCAACAACCAAATGTGTATTTCACCCTGATGACATTTACATCCCCCCCCCCCAATGGCCCTAGCCTATAGCAACAACCAACTGTGTATTTCACCCTGATAGCCTCAAATGAACTGTCCTCTGCATCCTCATCCTTCTGATGTACTGGTACTCTTTCTGGCTTCAATTTTTAGTTAAAGCTAATTTTTATATTCTTCTTCTTGAGTATTCTGCAATTGAGAAGGTTCTTCTTTTAGTAGCAGAAACTTTCCTTCCACTCTGTTCTGAGCCTTCTCTTTCAAGGTTGTGTACCTGTCTCCATTCAGCATGTCATCTAGCATTGTTTTCCTTACTCTTCCTCTGGGTCTTTTTCCATCTATTTTTCCTTCAATGGCATCTCTGATGATTCCATTCCCTCTCAGAATATGTCCGATCCAGTTTCCTTTCTTCTTTTTATCCTCCTTAACAGACTTCTTTCTTCTTCTACTCTTTTAAAGACCTCTTCATTAGTTATTTTATCTGTCCATTTGATTTTTTCCATCCTTCTCCAAATCCACATCTCAAAGCTTTCCAAAATCTTAATTTCTTCTTTCTTCAATGTCCAAGTTTCAGCTGCATAGAGGGCAACACTCCACACATAACATTTTATTAGTCTTTTCTTTAGGCTTCTATCCATTTTACTTCTGAATAAATTCCATTTTCTATTAAAGACATCTCTTCCCATCGCTATTCTTGCTTTTATGTCACTTTTACATCTTCCATCACTGCTCATAACACTTCCTAGGTATTTAAATGTCTTTACTTGATTCAATTTTTTCCCATTTATTCTGATATCCATGTTTGCCTCTTTCCTTACTATTTTCATTACCTTTGTTTTTCTGATGTTAATTTTCATTCCATAATTGATACGGCATTCCAGTAATCTGTTCAACAGGTGTTGTAGTCCTGTTTCAATATTTGATAATAATGCCTTGTCATCTGCATATCTTATTGCAAATATCTGTCTACCTCCAATCTTTATTCCTTCTTCCGAATTCTCCAGTGCTTCTTCAAACATTGCTTCAGAATACATGTTAAACAAAATTGGTGACAGAGAACAGCCTTGTCTTACTCCTCGTCCAATGATACTTGGTTCTGTTGTACCATATATGTCTCTCACCATGGCAGTTTGTCCCATATATAGTGAAATAATTAGCCTTCTGTCTTTCCAATCTATACCACTCTTTTCCATTACTTCCATCATCTTATCACATTTTATAAAGTCAAAAGCTTTTTCAAAATCTATATAACAGATATTAACTTCTTTATTCACTTACTATTCTTAAGAGTCCAATCGCATCTTTTGTTCCCCTACCTTCCCTGAAACCAAACTGATCTTATCCAAGAAGTTCAGTTTGGTTTTTTTTCTATTAGCTTTAACTAAATCTCTCCTCCCTTTCTCTTCCCTCTGAAAATATTATATCCTTGCATTCTATCCCTATATCATCCTCAGTCAACCAAGCCTCACTAATGCCTATAAATTTTGGCCAGGTTGAGCTAACCAATGCCAAAAATGTCTCTCCTTTATTCTGAATGCTTCCAGTATTAAGATGCATTACAGTAAATTCCAATTAATTGGACCACATCGGGAGCAGCATAATCCAGCCCAAGTAAGCAGCTGCCCCAATTACACAAAGTTGCATATAAGGAGTTTAAAAGGTGTATGTATAAGACAAAATACAAATTTAGACAAGTTTTTGTTTACTGATTTTATTATTTTTTTTATTATTATTCAGGCCTCCATGGAGTCAAAAGACTCATCGTGGGAGGTCCTTCCTAAGAACATAAAGTCTGTCAAGACTCATTGAGGGGAGATCTCCCCTAAGAAACACAAAGTCTATCATACCACTCCTTAAACTCATTGACCGTTCTCGCTCTCACCACTCCATCAGGCAATGCATTCCATGGTTCAACCACCCTCCACACAAAGAAACCACTCCTCACCCTCTTGCTCACAGTTTCCTTTCGTAACTTCCAGGGATGGCCACTTGTCATCACTCCTTCCCGCTGTTCAACCAAGCGAAAGAACTCCCCAGTGTCAACCCTGTAACTACCTCTCAACAGTTTAAAAGTCTCAATCATATCACCTCTCCTTCTTCTATCCACCAAACTCTGCAGTCCACATTCCCTCAGCCGATCCTCATAATTATCCTTGTACAGTCCTGAAACCATCTTTGTATCCCTTCCACAGTTAATTTATCCCCTTCAAATCCTGGGGACCAAATCTGAGAACAATAATCCAAGTGTGGTCTGATCAGAGACTTATACAACGGAATGATAACCCTCTTATCTCTGCAGGTCAGTGTCCTTCTTATAAATGCAGCAATCCTCTGTGTTTGTTACCTTCACCACCTTTGCAATATGCCCCCTAAACTTCAGGTTTCTATCAATCATCAACCCCAGATCTCTTGTCTCCCCTACTTCCTCCAGTAAAACTCCTCCCGTATGCAGCATCCCATCGATGTTTCCCAAACCTCAAGACCTTACATTTTGCCGCATTAAACTGACACCCCCATTCATTTGCCCATCTATCTAACTTATTCAAATCCTCTTGCAGGGCTACCACATCTGCACTATTACTAATAATCCTTCCCAGCTTCACATCATCCGCAAACAACTGAATATCCCCTTGCAATCCACTGGCAAAACAAATGGCTTTAAAATCATAAAAATAATTTTTTTTTACGATTTTTAAAGCCATAAAAATCTTTTTTTTTGATTGACTACAGTTGAACAAACAGCACAGGTATCTAAATGCTGATATTATACTACCTAATTGCCTTCCTGCATGAAATAGAACCGTAATCTAGCAATAAATTTTCTAGTGTCCTGGATAGTCACTTATTCAAGCTCATGAAAGTCATCTTCATCACTTTCTTAAGAGTTCTTGTCATAAGACAGAAGAACTCTTAAGAAAGTTATTCAATACTATAATGAAAATCTTTATTTTTCTTATAGTATTGAAGACTTGTCAACAGATGCAAACTTCTTTAGTTTCTGATGTAGCTCACATCTAATGGGACATCATTTTCACTATCAGCCATATCTGGTATATTAATGATTGAATGCTTAAAACGTGTGCAAAATAATTTTGAATTGTCTTATTGCTTACTCCTTACCATCTAGCAGCTTAAATTGCATTGCTTGTAAAAATTTTTTCCCATGACTTTAACAGTTATCAAGAACCAGTAATTTTTTTTTAAAATTTCAGTAAAATTTATGTTAATTCTATGTCCCAAACTCATAAGCCAATTTTTAAAATATTCAAATGTCAACCATGCATTTTTATTTGCATGGTAGTGACTATATGTAAATTCCCTATTCTAATCCCTTTAAAGGCATCAAAGATAGCTCTTTTTTCAATAACTAATAGCTTTTGTTTTTCAGTTCCTGGCACATTTGAATCCCAAATATTTTGAAGCAAAATTTCGTTATTTTTCTAACACTCCAAGTGGTTGAAGTTACTGGGTGGCCTAATTAAAGAGAATTGTAACCCAAATAAATGAAGCAAATTCTTTTTATGATCTCATTTTGTTTTTGTTCTAGACTTGTCCCAACAAAATTGCTTCCCCAATTAACTGGAATCTACTACATTGCAATGCCCCCTTCCTCTCACTATCTCTCTTATACCTTGTGTTGAATATCCCACTAAATTTAAGAATCCTGGCACCACATTCAACTTCATCTGATCACTCTCCCCACTTACTTTAGGTGAATGGACCAAGTCACTGTACAACCCCCCCCCCCCTCCAGGAGACATGATTTTGTCACTATCCTCACTCTTTTCATGGAAAATCACCATACAAAATTTGATCTTTATTCTTACTGTTTTGCAATTTTCATACTCTGCTTTCTTTCCTGTACATCTCCCCTTCTTTCACTTGTGTCAAACCACCCACCAGACATTTCTCCAACCATTCAACCTGACATTTTGCTCTGTGAAGAACTCCACTCTCTCTCTCTCTCTCTCATTAACACCTGGTCATTCTCTTCATTTTCCATTTCATTCTTGCTGTCACTCTTACTGCATGCAACATTAACCTTGTTGGTCATAATTGCATTTTCTCACTTTCTATCATTCATTTCACGGCTATCATTCTTCTTACTCTCCCCCACACTTCTGGTGTTTCTGGTTTTCATAAAGTAGAGCGATCCAAAGGTAAAACAAGAGGCCATCCCTGAAAACAATATAAGGAAGTACGAGTAAAGGAATAAGGAGAAGGTTCTTTACATAGCAGTTGGTGGATGGAATGTGTTGTCTGTGAGTGGGTTATTATTACGTGACACCTCCAGGGAGTCCAAAGGCTCATCGAGGGAGGGCATCTACTCTCCAGCTCTCTGTCTCCACCACTCAAATCCACCAACTACAACTATCTTCATCGTCTACACCAATGCCATCTGTTGCCTACCACCACCACCACTAGTATTTTCACAGACAATCACAAACATCCATGGCTGGATTCAAACCTGCAGTTTTTTGGCTGGAGGATGGATATGCTAATCACTCGGCCAACCAAGCCGGGTTTAAGACATAATTTGATGATCTGTTTTAGTGAGTGTGTGTGTGTGTGTGTGTGTGTGTGTGTGTGTGTGTGTGTGTGTGTGTGTGTGTGTGTGTGTGTGTGTGTGTGTGTGTGTGTGTGTGTGTGTGTGTGTGTGTGTGTGTGTGTGAACTTCCCATGATGATCTGAAATCCAGGAGGTCTGATGCTAATAGGAATAATACTTGTTTAATTCTGTGCTCTATCAATTCATAACCTCAAAATCATAATTATTATTATTATTACGGGCAACTCCTAAGACTCATCAAGGTAGGCCCTAAACATCATGTCAAGAACTATTCAGATTCGCACAGTATCTATCATACTTTGCTTTGAACTCATTCACAGTCATGGCACCCAACAGACTCTGGCAGCTTATTCCACTCATTCACCACTCTCCAAGTAAAAAAAAAAACCTAGTTCTAACACCCTTGCTAACTACACTCTTGCTCAGTTTCCATGGATGGCCCCTAGTTCTCCCACCACCACACCTGTTCTGAAAAATTTCTTCTGAATTAATCTTGTAAAAACTCCTCAGTAATTTGAATGTCTCAATCATATTACCCCTTTTCTGCCTATCAACCAGTTTCTGTAACCCACAGGTCTTCAACCTGTTCTCGTAAGGTTCATTATATAGACCAGCTACCATCTTGGTCACTCCAGGAAGATTATGTCAAAACATAATCCTGACAAAAAAAAAACAAACAAAAAAATGAGAAAGACTGTTAACATAAAGGTCTGGGTATAATCAAAAAAAATAATAATAAAATAAAAATAAAATAATAACATGAAATAAACACAAACAAACATATCATGGGACTATATACCACTTTCATATGCAGAATAGAGATGCTAGATTAAGTGGCATAGACAATGTAGAGTGGTCTCCCATAATGAGTTTTTGACTTCATGGGGGGTGTCATGTAATAATAAAAATAATAGCGTAATATCAGTGGACTACTGCTATAATTCAATATATTGTGCAGTAATACCGTCTATCAGAAACTTCACATGCCCTTCCTCAGGATCAAGTTGTTACATGTCCAGATTTTAACCAATATTCATATCTGGTATGAGGTTTTAAGAATAAATTTTGTATGTCATCATCACTTATTTGTTTATGACAAATGAATATAACTGTGGTATATTCGATGATAACATAATAATTTATGAGGCAAAATTTCAAGCTAATGATTTTTTGTGCTGGGATCAAACATTCATAAGCTATTCAGGAACCTAATTAATCTACAGTTGCTTTCTAACATCTTGGAAGGTGGGCTACATTATCATCTTAACATAATAATAAGTGTCATCTGTGTGCATGTATGTGTGGTGGGAATGAAGTTTTATGATTCCAATTTCACAGAAGTCAAATAAGAATACTGATAAGTGTCGGGAAATTTCCACTCGATCTGCAAAATATTTGTTTTAGTATTAGAAAACAGTGGATTTCAATCATAATTCACCCGTGATAAAATCTAAGTAACTTCTTTTAAGTAGCCAGCAATATCACAAAGAGCTGTTAGTGAATAAATAAAAGTAAAATTTCATTTTATTACCCAACATACGTCAATTACCATAGCGTAATTATGCTAACATGCCACGCCTAAGAGACACTAGACAGTTTGCCAGAACCTAGGCTGATCTGCCGTTACATCCGGTTTTCTAGAAAGGATTGCATCCATCTGGTATTGGAAGGACTTTTCTTATAAATTAAGCATCAGTCAAGTAAAACATTTCTTATCAGTCATGTGTAAAAATCGTATCTAAATAGTAATAAGAAACGACACTTAACATTTCTTCTCAGCGCAAATTCACAATACTTAAAAAAAAAAAAACCACAATAACATCCCTCGATGAGACTTTGATGTAATAAAAGTTGATGTATAATAATAGTGTGCGGAATAGAACGAAGTAATTAGTGATGCATATTACTGCTGATCGATTCTACCTGGAAATTTCTTTTGTTACATAATTTTTTTGGTGTTTGGCTGAGGTTTCATACTTGAAATCGTGTATTTCCATAACATTCCTGTTATGGAAGTCTGATTCGTAATGTTTCTCTTTTCCAGAACGTACTTAAACTATGAAATACTGCCAGAATAGTGAAGTCTGCATAAAACTCCCAGAACGTCTGTTTGGGAGAGTGCACCTAAAAAAAGTTATATATTTATTTAGGTTTGGCTCGCAAATAGTAAAAATCTACAACGATTAGGTCGGTTGTATATTTTTATTATTTGCGAGCCAAATGTTTATAAACGTGATAAACATGCTGACCCTTGATGTGGGCTGTCAGCTGGAATCCCATATCACATGAACATTTCTGCAGAGATGACTTGATAGCTACTTTTCATGTTTGTTAGTAATGGTTCAAGGAATTGGTGTTAGTGGGGTGATTATTTAAGGATAGCTTTATCTGTAATTCGACAAACGCTGAACTGATGCGACAAAGTATTTCATAAGTGTTTGCGTATTATTGTTATTGCGTATGCAATTTAATTTGGATTTGTAGCTATGGGTTGTATTGAGTATCTTTTTTGTGTGCTGCTACTGATGTTTATTGGCTTTATTCTGTGGTTTTTAAAACGTGCTGATGGCGACTTAACATTACTTTTTGCTGAGCGATTTGGAAGATCGCTGGGTAATCCTCTTGTCTGTCTAACCTAATTATATATCAGTGGCATACAGCTGAGGTCGAGTTAGGTAATATATATATAAGTTTGTCTCCATAAATAAAAATGAACCCAGAAACATCATCCTAAGAAATTCTTGGTATGCCACTGATATATCAGTTGATAGGCTGATATCAGTCTATCAAGAAATGTATAGTTATGTATAGATGTTTTTATTACAATATATTTTATGTGTAATGAAATCATTGATATTTTGTTATATTTTTTTTAAATTACCCCACAGCACCGTTTTATAGAACAGCTGGAGGTACAATCTTTCATGAACAGTGTCAAAGGCTGTTTTGGAGGAGAATGAGAAATAGGTCCAGTAGGTTTGAAGATGTATTGTGAATGGATGTTGACCAACAGTTACTCAGGTTTCTAAAGGTTACAAGGAAAGTGAAACTGTTGTTGTTGTTGCAGGAAAGGCTAAAAGAAAAATCGTCTTGTCTAGAGATCTGAATAATATGAAAGGTAAGGAGAGATGAAATTAAGTTTTACTTGAAAGAAACATAGGGCTGTTGAGGTCCCCAACCAGTTGTAAAATGGGAATGAAATCAGAGAAATATAGATTATGGAAATATAGATTTTTATAGAAGAGGAAAGGTGAAGATACAGAGCCTGGTATAATCTGGTGTTTTTATAGAAAAATCTGAAGAGAGGGAGCCATCCAACATGATAGTGAAAATTGGAAACTCTTATGATATAACATGCATTTGCAGAAGTGAAGGTAAATCATAAGATAGTGGTTTGCAATGGAGGACATAGGTCTGACATTAACATTCTGAAAGTGTAAGAGGACACAAGTCCTCCCCCCCCCCAAAAAAAAAACCTTTTTATTTAAACCAGAATATGAATGTACCTCCAGTGAAAACATTCATTGTTAATGAGTTTTTCTCCATTTTCAAGCAAATTAAGGCAAAGACAATGATGTAATGGCTTGTCATTATCTTTTTTTTTTTTTTTTTTTGAAATGGGCTGAATATATTGAAAGTTTATTTTGCACTTGGTTAGACCATAATAAATTTAGTTTAATCCTTTATCCAAGTATGAGCAAACAAAGTTTGCACCTGAAAATATCTGCAGGACTGAGGAAAGGTAGTGTAACACCAGGCAACTCGGAGCAAAGGTGGACCAAGCTATCATCACTCCTACCTATCTGTAAGGAGATGTGTTTTGCATTATGGGAGATACTGAGATAGGAGTGATGATAGCTTGGTCCACCTTTGTTCCGAGTTGCCTGGTGTTACACTACCTTTCCTCAGTCCTGAAGATATTTTCAGGTGCAAACTTTGTTTGCTCACACTTGGATAAAGGATTAAACTAAATTTATTATGGGCTGAATATAGGCTTGCTTTCATTCCATTGGGTAACTAGATAAATATTATAGAAAGCAGAGATTTATGATGAGGGTGTTAATTGTGGAGCTTACTTTTTTGAGCACAATTAGCGTTTATCATCAGCATCAGAAGACTTGAATGTACCTAAGCTGTTCAAGTTTTTATTTTTATGTTATGGTCTTTAAATGTCTGTTTATGTGGAAACATTTAGAAGTGGGCTTCTAAAAATGTGTTCTGATTCCTAGAACACATCTACCTTAATCCAGTATTGAATAAGGTAGTTTAGAAAGTACTGGAAATCTGAGAATGTGAAAAATGAGAAAGAGAGTAGAGTGGAGACCAGTACTTATTTTCACTGGTAAGTATTGGTCTTGCTAAAGTCTTCTATGCTTAAATGCTGGTATGCTTCTGTACTTTAGTGGGATTAAAAACTTGATTAATTATTCTAAATGCTCTACTGTTCTTTGGAATTTTGTTATTAATATCAATTTTTTTGTAAGTTAGACTATTACCAAGATAGTTAAATTAGCTTACTTGCTTAACAGCTTTATTATGGAAAATAAAATATGCCACTAGAGTCTGGGACTTTGAGAGATCGTGGCATGGATATTAGATTTTGCTCTTCCTCTTGTTAGTGTCACTGAATATCCAGTAGCGCACTCAGGATTTAATCTTGTGGGGGAGTGGGTCAAGTTGAGTAGACGATTTGAGAATACACACTATGCATTACTTATGACTGAGCATCTGCAATCATCGCTAATTCATGAGTAGTATAGAAATAGAAGACACGACACAACATAAATTTAAAAAAATGAATTTTATTAATTAAGAAAAGATTTTTGGAAAATTTTCTAGTGTTTTTTTCCTTTTTCTTTTTTGGGGTGCAGATCCCCCCCCCCCTCTGGATGCACCACTGGTCATATCTAAGAAGTGGCATCAGCAGAACTTCATAGAACCAGAAATGAGCTACTATGTTTGTTTATAAATGCCAAAAGTATCTAAAATTTGGAGGACAGATTTCTTACATTGATTGAGTTCATTGCACAAAAATTGTTGGAATAGGTGAAACATGGTTAGATGAGGATTACATTCTGACAGAAATAAGAGATGGAGGGATGTGATGTTTTTTTTAAAGACAGACAAGGTGCTGATGATAGCAGACAACTTTATCAAGTAGCATATGAAAGAAGCGGCTCGAGGACAAATTTAACATCTTTGTCCTATTTGATCATAGTATCAGAATATGTCTCAGTTAAGGATGTGACTGTTTTGCTACCAGTTGGTAACAGGGAACATGTAAAAAACTGATCTAACTCAGGAGAATACTATCTTTGATTCTGTGCTGGACCATTTTAGGGTATATGATGTCCCTAGGCAAGTACTATTTTTCCACCTCTAAAATTCTAAATTCAAGAAAATATGCAAAATTAAAAAATAAAAAAAATAAAATAAAATGTTTTTATAACAAAGATGCAATTTTGCCACTCTCCAAACCTCGATACCCCTAGGCATTGCTTTAGTTGTTAGTTGCATAATCGGTGACAGCCCTGTTTCCATAACACCAGTTATTGAATGGGAAGAATATTAGCAGCACGTGCGGGAAGCTTTGAAAAGATACTTAGTGATGTATCTGAATGCGGCCCTAGTGTTTGAAGAAAAAATACGATGAGAGGGAAATGGATGTGCAGTCGTATTAAGCAAGAGATCCATAAGAAGACATACATACATAGCTCATGGCAGAAACATGATGTTAAAAAAGAGAATCATGATGTCATTATATATTACCAAGATTGAAGAATTTAAAATATTTTAAGTTAAAAACTTTGAAGGAAAACATAGATCTAATCCAAGGAGTTGGAAAATTAAAATAAAAGTTAAAAGTAAAATTCTTAATATGTTATAATAAGGAAAAAACATATATATCATTATAAATTCAGATCTAAGTTTGTAATCCAGGTCACAGCTTCAGGAGCTGCTTGTAAAAAGTCATTCCAGTCATTCTGATAAGCACAGAAGGTGCATGTTTAACAATATGTTGCATAGTCTGTCGTGGAGCACCACAGTCACATTCTGGAGATGATTGTCTGTTCCATTTATAGAGAGTATCTCCACATAGATTGGCTGCTTCGCCTATACAACAATAGTCTGAAACAAGGAAATGTTCTGAAAGACTAGAAGACAGCCACAATCATAACAAACTGCAAGACCAACCAGGAAGTTATAGACCAATTACACTGACTTCAACTCCAGGCAAATTAATGGAAAAAATGATACTCCAACGTTTAAATTACTGTCTAAACAAAAATAGTATACTACCACATTTTCAGGCTGCCTTTAGAAGAAATCACTCAACAACTGATCAACTTTTCTACTTAACCCAGACAATTCAAGATAACTTCCAGACCAAATCCACCATTGCAGCTTTTATAGATTTTAGCAATGCCTTTGACAAGGTGTGGAGGCAGAAACTCTTTTCCAAACTTTGTCATATTGGAATAGAAGGGAAAGTCCTTAACTGGATCTATGACTTTCTAAGAAATAGAACAATTTGAGTTAGAATAAATAATACCTTTTCCAAGAAAGTGAAAATAAGACACGGACTCCCTCAAGGTAACATTTTGAGCCCACTCCTTTTTTCCATCTACTTAAATGACTTAGATAAAAATATAAATAAAGAAACAGAGATAGCTATGTTTGCTGATGATTTGGTCCTGTTCTCAGCTCACAACAACCTAGAAACAGCAGAAGGTCACTTAAACAAAGGCATTGAAAGTTTAGCTATATACTGTGAAAACCAAAAAATCAAAATTAACCCTACTAAATTAGAAATCTGTGTTTTTGCTATTAATAACCACCTCAGAAAGTGGAGACCAAAGATTAAGCTAAACAGTCAACTAATTACATTTAATGAAAATCCCAAATACCTTGGAATTACTCTGGATCCATTGCTAAGCTTCAATAAACATATCAACAATGTTGCAGTCAGAGCAAAAAGAAGACTAAATATCATGAAAAGTATCCCAGGTAAAGAGTGCGGAGCCGATGCTAAAAACCTTAAAAGTCACATATACCTCTATTATCTGTCCCATAATGGAATATTCTTTGCCAATCTGGATGCAAACATCACAAACCAGTTTAGATAAGCTTATAAAAATTCAGAAAAATGCAGCTAAAAGCATATGTGGACTAAGGAATACAACTCCTGGAAAAATAGCAGAATTCGAATCCAACCTTGTTCCTTTAAAAATTAGGTGGCAAGAAAATCTTACCAAATTTGTAGAAAAAAAGAGCCAACCTTGGACATCATAGAACAAGTGAACTTTTTAAAAACTGGAAACCAACAAACTGAATACAGAAAAAATCAACAATGCATGAAATCATAGAAAATAAAATTCCTTTGGATTGTCCAAATAAAATAGCCAACATTTCCTCCAAATCAAGACAGGAAAAATAGAGTTATCAACTCTGAAATAGGGAAACATGAGAAAAAAGCCTAGAAAACCCTGAAATCTTGAGATCATTAGCCCTTTCAAAAATAATGGAATATGGACCTGACTCAATAAAGATCTACACAGATGGCTCCAAAAATCCAAATGGCAATTCTGGGAGTAGCGTACTGATCTATGACTCTCATAATATAGAACTAAAAACAACTAACAGTATTGGATGTAACTCATACCGTGCAGCATTAATAGCCATTAACACAGCACTGCAATATTTGGACAAACAAAACCCGAAGGAGTTTATATTTTTTACAGATTCCTTAGCAGCCCTTCAAGCTATCAAGAACTGCTACACTAGCCATCAAGAAATACTTACAGACATAGCAAAAAACATAAACAAACTACATAAGGATTCCGAAATAATCTTCCAATGGATCCCATCCCATGTGGGATTAAAGGGAAACAAAACTGCAGATGCATCTCTCGCCTCAAGACCAATCAAGTTTAGCAATGGCATAAAAGTCTTCCCCACCTTCAAAATCTGTAACATCGAGGAAGCATCACCAATGCATTTGCTAAACTGTATGAATATTTCCAAATGTGGACTCTATAACAACCCAGAAAAGGTGCTGTATAAAATACAAGAGCTTGACCTCTATGATCTGATGTAATAATACCATGGGATAATAATAATAAAATAATAAAAAAAAAAGATTGAAGAATTTAAAATATTTTAAGTTAAAAACTTTGAAGGAAAACATAGCTCTAATCCAAGGAGTTGGAAAATTAAAATAAAAGTTAAAAGTAAAATTCTTAATATGTTATAATAAGGAAAAAACTTATATATATCACTATAAATTCAGATCTAAGTTCGTAATCCAGGTCACAGCTTCAGGAGCTGCTTGTAAAAAGTCATTCCAGTCATTCTGATAAGCACGGAAGGTGCATTTTTTACAATATGTTGCATAGTCTGTCGTGGAGCACCACAGTCACATTCTGGAGATGATTGTCTGTTCCATTTATAGAGAGATCTCCACATAGACCATGGTTTGTCTGAATCCTATTTAGTACTGATAACTAATAATTAAGGAATTGACAGCGTACACTAGAAATATAAATTAAATAAACTTTAATATATACTTTCCAATATTTCGGCAAACGTCACGTTGCCATCTTCTTGGGAACTTATTACAAAGACAAGCGCAAATATCAGAATCTCAGAACACAAGGATTACATCCGATTTCACAAGTACAGCCACTCTGGGCTTGCAGACCACGCTCTGGATACTCGCCACAGAATAAGATGGAAGAAAGCCACAATAATACACCGCAGCAAGTTCAAATATGAAAGACTATTCATGGAATCAGCCTCAGCCCTTAGGAACATGCCAAACCTCAACAAATTTGGATGCATGAGACTGCCCCAAATTTGGAAACATTTATCAGAAGAACTTCACCCCAAAGGCCAAGAACTACCAATATAGCCTGCCAGGGGGCACCATCAGGACTTTTGGAAAACGTTAACTTCCTAGCTTCGGTTCTCATTTGCTGTTATGTAGTACTTGTGTGCACTTGTCTTTGTAATAAGTTCCCAAGAAGATGGCAACGTGACGTTTGCTGAAATATTGGAAAGTATATATTAAAGTTTATTTAATTTATATTTCTAGTGTACGCTGTCAATTCCTTTATTATTACTTAAATATAAAGAGCTAATAAGCTTCATTTCGGCGATATAAACAATAATTTAAATGAAGGGGATATAAAATCCACATTGTTTTAAAACCGAATAAGAAACTCAAAGATTGGAATCAGAGAGTTTCATGCCGAATATAGTAAACTATAAAGTATCGGCGATCACTAGCGTGAGCTAATGCAAGTAACCCCTAGTACGTAGTACAATACCGGACAACTCGTTGCAAAGGTGGGGAAAGTTCAGATCGCTATTCTTAGGTATTTTCCATAATGTAAAAACACATTTCCTAGGAAATGTGTTTTTACATTATGGAAAATACCTAAGAATAGCGATCTGAACTTTCCCCACCTTTGCAACGAGTTGTCCGGTATTGTACTATGTACTAGGGTCACTTGCATTAGCTCATGCTAGTGATCGCCGATACTTTATAGTTTACTATATTCGGCATGAAACTCTCTGATTCCAATCTTTGAGTTTCTTATTCGGTTTTAAAACAATGTGGATTTTATATCCCCTTAATTTAAATTATTATTCCTTAATTATTAGTTATCATGTATAACCAGCGTATAAGCCTCTCAACAACCTATTTAATACTGTCCAGGTTTTGCAAGGTAGATCCGATCCTGTAATGATTTGATCACCTTTAAAGATGTTATGCAAATGTTCTTTCGTATTTTCCTTCCATGTTTCCTCCCACTTTGATAAAGGATTAAAATTATTTAGCACTAGTTCTTCTGCTGCTCGTAGTAGAAGGAATATTATGAGACTAAGATTGAGAGGAGTTATGAAATATATAAAACACAGGCCAGAAGAGTTACTGGCAGTATATGGAAAGCTAAGTATGAAAACAAATTAGCTGTACAGGCAAAAGGCAACCAAAAGAAGTTTATCATTGTGTTGTAAGTAAAAGAAAGAATGCATGTGGAAGAATAACTTTACTGAATGCAGAACATGGTTAAAGGGAGGGCATGTATGAGCAATTTGCTCATATTTTATAATGTTACAGCTGAGTTAGATAAAGGAAATGGATACACATGGTACCGTTGGACTTTACTAAGGCATTTGATAGGATACCACATGAAAGACTGATGTATATCAGTTCAGGTGATGAGTGCTCATTTTGTCAAGATCTATCTAGTGCACACCGTTACCATTACATTGGATCAAGAGACAGAGGTGCATGAAAAGGAGGTTTACAGCCATTGCATAACCTGGATAAGAATTTGGAAATAGGGACAGATGAGATATTAGTATGTATGGTAAAGAAATGTTCAGCCAAACTGATTAGGCCCTTGACATGTTTGTATAATTTGAATCTTAGTTCAAGAAAGATACCACAGGAATGGAAAAAATGTAATGTCATGTCTAAGCAATTTCCTAATATTTTATAATAATGTTAAGGCCGAGTTTGATAAAGGGAATGGATACACTATGGTACTGTTGCTGAACAGATATCAGAAAGTAGTATGTGGAAGATGGACAATAGCAGACTGCTAAATGGAAAAAGAAGAATTGGAAGACCAAAAAAACGATGGCATGAAACTGGAACAGACCACTTGGCCTAAAATCCATGATAGGAAGAAGATGACAAGATTAAGGCTATATTGAGAGTATGTGGACTGCAGACACTGGTAGACAGGAGAAAGAGGTGTGATCTGATAGCGGTCTATAAACTTGAGAAGGTGCTATTTTTTGTTAAAATTTTTCATTATACGGAAAGTGGAGGAGAAGGGGGGGGGAGTATTCATGGAAGTTAAGTTTATGTGCAATTCAGAAAAGGATGAAAGGTCAATTTTTTTTCTCACAGAACCATAAGTGAATGGAACAGTTTGCCTGTTGAAGTAGTGAGTATATCTAGTTTGAATGAGTTTAAGAGAAGTATGACAACTGATGTGCGTCATGTATGGTCTCTTTCAATGAGTCCTTGACTATTTGGAGGTTGAATAATAATATGTGAAGCATGATTGGATGGTGATTACATTCAAACAGAATAGAGATGGAGAGATATGATTTTTTTTGGGAGGTGGGGGGGAGGATGCAGGACAGAAAGAGAGAAGGAGTGCTGTTGATAATAGCAGAGTAGTTATGCCCAACCAAGGTGGAGTAGCAATGAACAGATTGCTGCAGCAGTGGTTTTGTGGTAGAGACGGATAGGATGAAGTAGTGATTTGCACATTGCTGTATACCTGCTAATATGGAGGACGGTGAGAAGAAAATTATATGACATAATTAGGTTGGCAAATGAAAAGATGATTATCATGGGTAATTTCAGTTATGGTAATAGAGATCGCATCTTGGCAGAGATGGATGAGTCTTGGATTTGATCATTCATCTTGTCAGAGAATGCTATTTCAAATGAGGGGTGTCAAATCTCCCTCTTGTTGGTAAGAGCAATTACCTGGGTGGGTGCCACATTTCTGAAGACCTTCTCAGTTGTATGATTGAGATATGTAGAACTATAAAGTTTCTGATTATGAAACACTCAGAGAAGGCTTGCAGCTATATCATGGAATGTAGAATAGGATGGAAAAGAGATTCATTGCTGCTTGAGCCCTGTTCAAGAACTATCTGGCAGAGGCAATGTCTGAATATAATCTAAAGATTAGGAGGTTAAATAAGGTAGATGTTAAATGGTTGCATAAAGAGGTGAATGCATTATGGTTGTAGGATATGGTGAGCGGTAGCAATTAGTTGCATGAGGAGTACAAAAAGCAGGTGAGGAAGTTTCCTTGCTTGTTAAGGATAACAGCAGTCAGCTAATGAGGCCAAAAAAAAATCCCAGGGAGTTCTTTCAGTACATGGCCAGTAGAAGAAAGAATAATTATAGAAGGATGATATTGGTTAGTGAAAACAGTAGAGATTACAACTGCAAAGGATATTATTATTATTCAGGCCTCCATGGAGTCAAAAGACTCATCGTGGGAGGTCCTTCCTAAGAACATAATGTCTGTCAAGACTCATCGAAGGGAGGTCCCTCCCTATATAGTTGAGATATTAAATTTACAATTCATAATGGTATTTCATCATTGTGAATGTGGCATCATATAGAACTTAATTGCAATGGAAAGGAGGGAGGAGACACTGACTGTGAGTGAGCAGGAGGCATATGAGGAACTAAGTAAATTTGTTAATAAGATAGGGTTGATGGTAGATATGTCACCATTGTTTTGAGGGAAATGCTCCACACAGTTCATGTTGGAGGTTTAATGGAATATTTTCAGCACTGGGAAAGGATTAAAACTAATTTTTAATTCTTCCAATATTTCGTCTCATTCACTAAGACATCTTCAGGGATTACAAATAACTTTTGCAACAACGCACTCAAATATAATACAATACTAAGTGAAACACATGAGTGATTCTAGTCTTGTCTAGGTGGTGCGCCCTCTATGGGCGTTTGTAGGTGGCCTAGGATGTAGCATGGGATCTCTGATAATTAAAGTTTCCAAAATTTTGGAAAGTTTTATGCAACCATATTTATTTAAATTCAGTTGATTTCTGAGTGCCATGCAGATTCTAAAAACAGTCTTTCTTTGGTGAATTTACTGTCGTGGAGCATGGTGTTTTTTTTTTCCAGGAGATCCTGTGTGGTGGTATCCAAAACATGGTCTGCAAGACCAGATTGATCATAGTCATGATTGCAGATGTATGATTTGTGTTCTTCTAAATGGGTGGTTGCTGATCTACCTGTCTGTCCAAATTAAGCCAGCTTGCAGGAACAGGGTACTCTATATACTCCAGGCACTGAGAGAGGAGGGGAGCTGATCATTGGTGGAACGGATAAGGGTAATAAGTTTACGGTGAGGCTTAAACACTGTGTGGAGGTACTTTTTAGTACCTCCACACAGGATGAATAGTTTTTAGTGCGAAAGAATATTAGGAATCATGACAGACAGCAATGTACTGCTGCCAAACAAAGGATGATAGACACATTATTATTATTATTTGTCACCTCCAGGGAGTCCAAAGACTCATCGGGGAGGGGGGGGGGGCATCCACCCTACTACTCTGCTTCCACCACTCACAATCCACCAACTGACCGCAACTACACCAATGGCATCTACCACCGACCACCACCATTAGTATTTCCACAGACAATCACAAACATCCATGCCCATGGTGGGATTCGAACCCACAGCCTCTTGACTGGAGAGAGGACATGCTAACCAATCAGCCAGCTAGGCTGACATATATTTCCTCATATGTTATATATAATTTTTAAAATAGTAAATAAATAACAGATTATCCCTTTGAGGCATGCTGTATAGACTGTGATTCATAGGCTATAAACTCATTACTTAAAGATATTGTGCTTCTTTATCACCATGTTTCATATATGTTATCCAGTAAGAACGAGAAAATTGCCAGCCTTGCAATATAGTGATTTCCTCATTCATATTTGATTTCATAATTGAAACATGATGAAAAAGTGCATTAAACCCTTTTACAAAAATAATATATTGGCATAGGAGATTATTGAGGGTGATTAGAAAAAAATTTACTTAAAAAAATCCTTTGGGGGGGGACAATTACCGTGTGACCACAGATGCCTTGACACTTCTGTGCATGTCAGAAGAAGGCAAATTCATTCCGGATAATAGGGTAATCAATGCATTTCATGGGATGAGTGTTTATTATTATACATTGGAAAATTAGCTTTTCTCGTATGAAAATTCTAGTTTTTAAAGTGGTAACTATTTTGCTTGTACAACAGTTGGAAAATTTTATGTATAAAGTACGTGATTTTGCATGTTGGTAACAAATTCGTATATTGCCTTATTCCTTTCTTCCCTTTGACATGAATTGACTCTTCTTGGCAGATTGCCAGCCGAGGGTCTCGCATCTGTGGTTGGACAGTACTAATCAGCTAATAATTAGTTTTGCATCTTCCAAAATTGACTGAAAATGCCAAGTTTGTGATTTTCTTTATTTTTTACCACAATATTTTTAATGAAATAACATTGTTTTTTACATGTACATTAATAGGGGACTTTAAAGACAAGGTTATATGGATTACAGGAGCATCAAGTGGAATTGGAGAACATCTGGCTTATGAAATGGCACAGCATGGTGCAAAACTAATTCTTTCAGGAACTAACATAGAACGACTGGAAAAAGTTAAACAACAGTGTCTTGGTAGGGGGATAATTTTTATTCATTAGATATAGATAACTTTTTAGGCTCTCTAGTAAAAGGTGTAAATATTGAAAATTTTATTATGCTTTCTTAGCTTAAAGTCATATGACATTGATGAAGACTATACAAACTGTCATGACAACTCTTTCTTAAGTAGACACATCAACCTACATTCCCCACTAGTTTTTGACTAGGGTGGTAGTGTATATTTTTTCATCTGTATAAAAATGTTATGTGATCATTGCTGTCATCTTATAGCAGATATGTTCTTGTGTTGATACTCTGCCTTGAATGATAGGAAGTTTAGTATGATAATATTATACAGCAGAATGGAGAATGAGAAGATCAGTAATGGAATAGGACTACTGGATAATAATATGTTATTATTATTATTATTATCTGAGACCTCCAGAGAATCGAGGATTCATCGAGGGAAGCCATAATCGCAATCATCTGTCATACCTTCTCTTCAACTCATTCACACTAGATGCTTTCACCACGTAACATTTAATAAAATCAAGTTCATATGCATAACCACACATAAACTTAAATTCAGATACCCCTTGTGTTCTACCCCCCCCCCCCATCTTCCTATAACAGAAAATTTCATCAAATGATATCCTGTAACACATATTTAGAAATTTATAGACCTCTGTCATATCAAACCTCTTTCTTCTGTTTACCAGTCTGCAGTCCTTATACCTTCGGTCTATTGTCATAATCTACATTTCATAATCCCAATATTTCTTTGCACCCTTTACACATCTTCTTTATCCCCTCCAGATGCAGGAGAAACGAAATCTGTGCAGTTAAGGCCTTGTAAAGAGGAAAAATAACGTCCTTACTTGTTTCAACATTGCAATTATCTTCTGAGTAGTATTTACAGTTTTTGCAAGGAGACCTCTGAACTTCAGTTTCCTATTTACCATAATCCCAAGATCCCTAGCCTGATCAGTTTTTTTTCAACATAATTTCATCAATATAAATATGCCATTGGAAAATCAGTAGTCTCTGATTTCCCTTCTATCTTTGCATCATCAGCAGACAATTAAACATTTCCTGTCAGATCATTCCTGTTAATGTATAGATTGAACAACAGTGGTGCAAGGACTGATCCCTGGGGCACACCACGGTCACTTTAAATCTGGCAGATTCACATCCACCACATGACACCTATCTGTCAACTATCCATTTATCCAAATCAAGAACTACAAAGTTGTTTCCAACTTTGTAGTTCAGCATCAAAGCCACATTCTTAACTGATACCCACTTTTGATGATATGATCAAACTGAATACTCTCTCTCTTTGACCTTGACTTTCACATGCTGCTTAAGTAAGAGAACATGCGACACATCAATAAATTATCCTTCATTCATATCATATGTTTTATCTGCTGCCAATCAATGTTCAGATAATTTAATGTCACCCTGGTTGACCAAGTGGTTAGCATATCCGCTCTCCAGCCATGAGGCTGCGGGTTCGAATTCTGCCATGGGGACAGATAATAATAATAATAATCTTTATAATAATAAAGATTATTATTAAGGGTCAAAGCTGTATAACTGAGAGGAGACCTCCACATAGCCTTTAAAGGAATGCGGAGAACCGACCAGGGCTTCTGACCTAATGTCCAATCCTCACCTTCTCGTGGTGCACCCTGTTGGGTATCTACTTTGATACTGAACGAACGAGGATGGGCTGGCAATTTGTGATTTAGCCGACCAAATTGTATTCTTATTGGTTAAACCAAAATAAAAAATTATGGTACAACATGACAAAATTTCATGCCGGCTGGAGCGTCGCCCGGTTAAACAAGGCCCCCGTTGTTTTCGCCAGGGAACCAGGGCGAACAGCGAAAAGTCAGCTACTGGAACAAATCTGAAAACAAACCCCAACTCAACTTCACCAGAGTTAAAGATCAGTACTATCAACGTAAGAAGCCTGAATGGCAAAGAAATGGAGCTAGCTGAGGAATTAGATAAGTACCAGATCGACATAATAGGGGTGACTGAAACAAAAAAGACCAAAACTGGTGAGATCTTTCTGAGCAATAAATACAATGTTATATTCAGGCAATAACAATCAAGGAAAAGAAGGAGTAGCCATAGTATTCAACACAAAATACGAGGCTAATCTTCTTGAATGGCAGTCAGTCTCAAGTAGAGTAATGTGGGCAAATATGAGAATGGGGAACTGGACAATGAGACTTATTTGTGCCTATGGTCCCACAGAAGGTTCTACTAAGGTAGAAGTGGAGGAATTTTTTGAGGCTTTAGAAAAAGCAACTGACACAATGAAAAAGGAAAAGTTGGTCCTTGTTGGGGATCTAAATAGTAGAGTAGGAAATGATTGTCAGACATACAAAAATATTTTGGGAAAATTTGGAGAAAAGAGCAAAGCTAATAATAATGGCAAATATCTGTTGGATTTCTGCTCAGGACATGGACTGGTTATTACTAACACCATGTTCCAACATAAAAATGTGCACAAATTCACATGGAGAGAAGAGGCTAGGAATAAGAAAAGTCTCATTGACTATGTTATTGTTGATAGTGATGTTTTCTCCCTGGTGCAGGACACCAGAGTGTACAGAGGATTTGAAATTGGAAGTGATAACTATTTAGTCTTGAGCAGGATAAAATTGAATTTCATATTGAAAAGAATAACATGTAAGAAAGTTTTAAAGCGAATAAAAGTTGAGCAGCTCTCAGATGTAAACTGTAGACTAAAATACAGAAATATTATTGAAAAGAAAATGAAAGAGTTTGAGAACAGGAATCAAACCTTGGAGATTCAGTGGCAAACTCTGAAGGAAACATTGATTGATTCTGCCAGAGAGGCATGTGGTGAGGTTGTGTGCAAAGATAAAAAAATCAGAACTCCCTGGTGGACACAGGAAGTTAAAGAGGCAGTGAAGGAAAAGAAGAAAGCATATCAAAAGTTCCTGGCAAATAAGTCAGCTTTTACTCTTACAGAATACAGAGACAAATGTAAAAAAGCTAAACAGTGTGTAAAACTAGCTAAACAAAAGTCATGGGAGGACTTTGGCAAGAATATAGAAAATAAATATCAAGAAGGTGGCAAAATATTCTGGAGGTTGTTGAAGAAGCTTAGGAATGGAGGAAAGAGTGCTGTAAAAGGAATTAGAGATGATAAAGGTGAAATGAAAACAGGAGAAAAAGATATCCTTGAAGTATGGAGTAATTACTTTGAAAAACTGCTAAATGAAACAAGCAGTGATGACAGCACAGTGATAAAAAAACACTGACCAGGCATGCAGTCAGGAATACATATCCATACTTGAAGTAGAAAAAGCCATCAAAGGCTTGAAATGTGGAAAGGCAGCAGGAGTAGATGATATTCGACCAGAAATGCTGAAGTATGGTGGTATAAGAGTCTTACAGTGGCTGCACTGCATAATTCAGAAAGCCTGGACAGAGGGACGAATTCCCGATGATTGGAGTAGAGCTCTCATAGTACCCATATATAAAAAGGGAAATAAAACTGCATGTGAGAATTACAGAGGTATTTCCCTACTGAGTGTTCCTGGCAAGATCTATGCAAGTATACTTGAGAAACGGTTGAGAAGAATTGTGGAAGGGAAGCTTGGTGAAGAACAAACTGGTTTCAGGCCAAATAGAGGCTGTCAGGATCAGATCTTCACTTTACGACAAATAGTCGAGAAAGCATGGGAATATAACAAAGATCTGTATTTAAGTTTTGTCGATTTGGAAAAGGCATATGACAAGGTGCCAAGAGAGAAGCTATTCAATACGCTGCAGTTATATGGTGTCAATGGGGCATTATATCAAGCAATACTTAGTCTTTATTTGAGTTGTGAGTCAGCAGTTAGAATTGAAGGAAGTACAGGAAGATGGTTTAATGTTAAATCTGGTGTGAGACAAGGATGTACATTATCCCCTCTGTTATTCATTATCTATATGGATCACATTATGAAGGAATGTGGTATTAAACCTGATATCAAAATTGGAGATGTTAATGTCAGCTCTTTGCTTTATGTGGATGATGTTATACTTCTAAATAAATCCGCTACAAGTCTGCAAGATTCTCTGACTAAATTGAATAGCTGTTGTAATAGATATGGTATGAAGGTCAGCAATAAAAAGACAAAGACAATGAAAATAGGCAGAATCATTGAAAATGTCAACTGTGTTGTGAATGGAGAACCTGTGGAACAAGTAAAACCTTTCAGCTACTTAGGCACAATTTTTACTGAAGATGGTAAACTAAATATAGAAATAGACAACAGAATCAGCAAAGCTGGTATCGTGGGAAGTCAATTGAATAAATTCATATGGAATAAGAAAGAAATTAGTCGGAACACTAAATTAGCTGTATACAAGACTGTGTTCAAACCAATTTTAACTTATGGATCTGAGAGCTGGGTCAGAAGTAAAACACTTGACCAAAGCCTAGAGACCACAGATATGAGAGTCCTGAGAAAGATTAGAGGCGTGAACAGATGGCATCAATGGCAATATCATATTAAAAATGAGGATATTAGGAAAGAACTTGACATTGTCAGCATCCAGGAATGCGTTAGCAGAGCTAATCTCAGATGGTATGGTCACTTAAATAGAATGGGAGAGGAAAGATTAGCAAAACAAGTGTTCTCTGCCAGGTTGGCAGGAAAACGACCCAGAGGAAGACCAAGATATAGGTCGATTGATACGGTACAAAGTGCCTTAGACGATAGAAATATAAGATCTGATAATGTTGGAGTCTTGACAAGTAACAGACTGATTTGGAGGAAAATTGTAAATAGGAAGTTAGTAATGATGTAATTTTTTCATGTAGTACTGTCATATCCTGTACACCCCTTGAGGGTACATGGCAGGAATTTGATGATGATGATGATGATTATATGACATCTCCACGGAGTTCAAAAACTCATCAAGGGAGGGCACTTACTCCACCATTCAATCCACCAACTACAATGAACTGCAACTACTTTCATCATCCACACCAACGGCATCTACTGCCGATCACCACCACTAGTATTTTCACAGACAATCACAAACATCCATACCCACGGCAGGATTCGAACCCGCAGCCTTTTGGCTGGAGAGTGGATATGCTAACCACTTGGCCAGCCAGGCTGGCTAAAACTACTCCTCTTCTCCCTCGGTAGGTTTACAACTCCACTGGCTCTCCTTCGCGACTTCAACCGGACTGACGAACACGGCAGATCGACTCCTTCTGACATTCTCTCTTCTCTTCCTCCCTTCCTTCCTGGTGTCAACACCGGGAAGGAAGGGAGGACCAGATGCTTGTGATTGTTTCACTAACTCTGTGTGGATAGGACATATGTGATCATACCACTTCTTGTAGCAGAAGGCTTCACTCCCAAAACTTGATGAGGTATGGGAGTGACCTTACAGTGTCTATGGATGTCAAATGTGAATTTTTTTTTTTTATATGATGATTCCTTGCTTAATACCATCAAGATAATTTGTCACTGTATTTCATCATTCCTACCAACACCCTTTTTCTCTCCACTATGTATTTCATTCTGTTAGCCTCTACTTCACACCAGATAGCCTCAAATTCAATGCTATATGGAACATTATTACTATAATTGCTTTCATGAATTTCTATGCTAACTGAATTACAGTATCAGTAATTCCCCCCCCCCCCTCCTCTCCTGTCTTTTTGCTCTATGTGAAAATACTATACTCTTTACACTTGATTCCAGTTAGAACATCTGATTAATAGCCAGGTTTCACTACTGCCAACAATCTTAGGCAACAATGTATTTACCAAGCAACAAACTTAACCCCTTTGTTCCTGATGCTTCTGTCATTTGTTCATCGACATAACAAGGTACCATCTGGCTTTTCTTATACTTGCATCTACCATCAGCTTGGCCCTTTTCTCTTTTCTCTCCTAAGATACACCAGAAAGTCCAAATCCAAAATGTACAGTTTCACCCCTTCACTTCTCCAATCAACAGGGCGAGGTATGATATCATTACCGTGCTTGTTGGAGACCTGGAGTGGCTTGAAAAAGTTCCATGTTTGGTGTATAGAGCAGTGTTTCTGAACTTTGTAAAAATAAATAAAAAAGTACAAAAATTATATATAAAATTGATAAAAATGGAGGAAAAACCCTTAGATCACCCCAAGTACAAATGCACTATAGGTTTACTAATTTTTGTAGAAAGGCTTATATGTGGGCAACACATGATTATTAAATTATTTAAGGAATTTATAACATATACTAGAATATTAATTAAAAGAAACTTTAATAAATACTTCCTATATTTCAGCAATGTCACATTGCCATCTTCATGGGAACATACAAATATGGCACGTGCATATAGGCATTACAAAAAGCAAATGAGGCAGAAGATCAGAAACTATTGTTGTTCCTAAAGTCCTAATGGTGCCCCCTAGCGGGCTATGTTCGGTTGATGTTCTCATGATGTAAGTCTCCCAAATTTGGGGCAGTCTCATGCACCCAAATTTATTGAGGTTTGGAACTTTTTTAGAGCTGAGGCTGATTCTATGAATAATCTTTTGTACTTAAACTTGCTGCAGTGTATTACTTTGGCTTTCTTCCAACGTATTCTGTGGTGGGTATCTAGAGCATGGTCTGCAAGCTGAGTGACTGTATTGGTGAACCGAATGTAGTCCTTGTGTTCTGAAATCCTGATATTCACTGTCCTACCTGTTTGGCCAAAGTAGGACTTACAGCTGCAAGGGACCCGGTATTCCCCTAGACCTACTTGGGGTATTTATATAACGTGGTTAGTCTTTGGTAGAGTGGATGAGGGATGCCAACTTTTTATATGGTCTGTAACAAGAAATCAGGTCATATTTTTTAAGGATTTTGGTTATTTTTTCTGAGGTGCCTCAGATGTAGGGAATGGTGATAGTTTTAGTGTAATCTTTATTGTGAAGTAGGGGGGAGGATTGTGGTTTACTGGTTTTAATATTTTTTTGGGGTTGTAGCCATTGGCTAAGAAAGTATTAAGGATGTAGTTTAGTTTAGTTCAGCGGTTAGGGCATTGTCATTTGAACAGATTAATTTTGCCCTGTTATATAGTGTTTTAATAACCCCATATTGTTGTGAGGGGGGGGGGGATTGCTGGTGAATGTATCTGCCTGTATGGGTGGGTTTTCTATAAACAGAGAAAACCAAGGATCCATCAGGCTGGCGAGTGATTAGAGTGTCTTGGAAAGGGAGGCTGTTGTTTTCCTCTTTTTTCAAGGTGAACAGGACTCTGGGATGTTGGTTGTTTAAGTGTGTTAAGAAGAAGTGGAGTGTATCTGGGCCATGTGGCCAAATAGCGAACACATCATCCATGTAATGAAGCCAAATAGTGAGTTTTTGTGGGGAAGAGTTTAAAGCTTTCTCTTCAAAAGTCTTCATAAAGAAGTTGGCCAAGGGTGGGGAAAGTGGTGAACCCATGGCTGTCCCCTCTATCTATTTGTACTGGTTTCACCAGTACAGCCACTCTGGACTTGCAGACCATGCTCTAGATACCCGCCACAGAATATATTGAGAGACAGCCAAAGTAATACACCGCAGCAAGTTTAAATACGAAAGATTATTCATAGAATCAGCCTCAGCTCTAAAAAACGTTCCAAACCTCAACTAATTTGGGTGTATGAGACTGCCCCAAATTTGGGAGACTTACATCATGAGAACATCAACCCAACAGCCAAGACAACCCAATATAGCCTGCTAGGGGACACCATTAGGACTTTAGGAACAACAATTGTTTCTGATCTTCTGCCTCATTTGCTTTTTGTAGTGCCTATATGCACGTGCCATATTTGTATGTTCCCATGAAGATGGCAATGTGACATGCTGAAATATAGGAAGTATTTATAATGTCAGCTTTATGCGGATGATGTTATACTTCTAAATAAATCCACTACAAGTCTGCAAGATTCTCTGACTAAATTGAATAGCTGTTGTAATAGATATGGTATGAAGGTCAGCAATAAAAAGACAAAGACAATGAAAATAGGCAGAATCATTGAAAATGTCAACTGTGTTGTGAATGGAGAACCTGTGGAACAAGTAAAACATTTCAGCTATTTAGGCACAATTTTTACTGAAGATGGTAAATTAAATATAGAAATAGACAACAGAATCAGCAAAGCTGGTATGGTGGGAAGTCAATTGAATAAATTCATATGGCATAAGAGAGAAATTAGTCGGAACACTAAATTAGCTGTATACAAGACAGTGTTCAAACCAGTTTTAACTTATGGATCTGAGAGCTGGGTCAGAAGTAAAACACTTGACCAAAGACTAGAGACCGCAGATATGAGAGTCCTGAGAAAGATTATAGGCGTGAACAGATGGCATCAATGGCAATATCATATTAAAATCGAGGATATTAGGAAAGAACTTGACATTGTCAGCATCCAGGAATACATTATCAGAGCTAATCTCAGGTGGTATGGTCACTTAAACAGAATGGGCGAGGAAAGATTAGCAAAACAAGTGTTCTCTGCCAGGTTGGCAGCAAAACTACCCAGAGGAAGACCAAGATATAGGTGGATTGATACGGTACAAAGTGCCTTAGACGATAGAAATATAAGATCTGATAAGGTTGGAGTCTTGACAAGTAGCAGACTGATTTGGAGGAAAATTGTAGATAGGAAATTAATAATGATGTAATTTTTTTCATGTAGTACTATCATATCCTGTACACCCCTTGAGGGTACATGGCAGGAATTTGATGATGATGAGGAAGTATTTATTAAAGTTTCTTTTAATTAATATTCCAGTATATGTTGTAAATTCTTTAAATAATTTAATAGTCATGTATTGCCAATGTATAAGCCTTTCTACAAGAATTACTATCATCCACTGAGATTCCATCGCACGCAAGGCCCACCAATACTGCAAACTGAAGTTGAAGATATCTAGACAACTAAATCGTTTCACCTTCCTAAAACTCTGCCAGGATAATGAGGTAATCCCAAATTGTGTTAAATTTAAGCACCGTTTCTCTTCACAGAAGGCTCTCCGGATTTATACCCATGCTAGCTTCGCCCTACTACAAGAAAAAATCACCGCTACGCTTGTTCTCTTAGCCGACAAAAACAAAGCTTTATGGGCGCTAGCGGAGCAGCTTTTAGGAATGTTGAGCCACTTCCTTTGCACGATTCTCTATGATGTCTCGTGCTCTTCGGCAACAAAAGAATTTGATAGGATACGTAGTAGGCACATCAAGAAATTTGATAACTTGAAAAAGAACTCTACTTCCGTACCATAGCAACCACTCAACACTGTAGTCAACCTCTCTGCCGCTGTTTTGAAGCCTGAAGCACTCACTGCTCTTGGACGTGGCCACAATTTCACCTTATCTCCAAAAAGAATACCTGCCGAGGAAATAATGATCCAAATAGAACGTAGTATCCGCAACCTTCCAAACCATATCTCCAACAATGTCTGACTGGATGTAGCCGGTGTTCTCACTAAAAACCAACATATCCAAAGATGAATATACAGCTCTACTAGAAATGAAGAAAAACAAGGAAATAGTAATCACCAAAGCGGATAAGGGAAACACCACTGTGGTTCTCAACCAAAAGGATTACACAGGTAAACTTAATGCTTTATTATTAGATTGGGCTACCTACCTCCCTATTGAATATAATCCTACCAGCTCTCAAATAAGAACACTCCATAGGCTCCTTAAGAAGGTCACTTCTTGGCCTGTGGAAGTTACCAACAAATTAAAACCTTTTAACTCCAGACCCTCCCGATTATATGGATTTCCAAAAATACATAAACTAAATGTGCCATTATGTCCCATAGTGGATGGCATTGATTCCCCCACATATAAATTAGCCGAACATTTAGCCAAAGCACTCTCACACTATACTGGAAACACACTATCACACATAAAATAACTCAGCCCACTTCAAAGCCAGTATAGAAAACCTCTCACTCCAACACACTGACATAATGGTCAGTTTTGATGTCTCCTCCCTATTCACAAATGTCCCACTCAAGGAAATCATTGACGTAGATGTTGAAAAGTAATGGTGATAACACACTACTACCCTGGGGGAGGAGGCCATTTTTTGGGGGTGCCAGTGGCTCTTCTTACCCCCCAGGTCCATGTAAAAGTGTCTGTTTTCCAAGAGTGATTGGATCAGGAGGACAAGGTGATAGTCTCTAGCTATTCTGTATATTTTATTTCTGAGTGTGAGATGGTTTATGGTATCATATGCTGCAGTTAGGTCTACAAAGACTACTCCTGTG
The DNA here is from genome assembly GCF_054136105.1 of Typopeltis vanoorti. NCBI lineage: Eukaryota > Metazoa > Arthropoda > Arachnida > Uropygi > Thelyphonidae > Typopeltis > Typopeltis vanoorti. Next base: position 60,597,393 of record NC_143558.1, read on the forward strand.
GCTAGTTTTTGCTCATAACCATTTTCTATATATATTGAGTGAGGTTGAGAATTTGTGATGTGCAGGATTTGCCTGGTCTAAAGCCAGCCTGCTCAGCAATAAGATGGGGTTTGATTAGGGGTTGTAACCTATTCAAAATTAATCGTTCATGGAGTTTAAAGACGTTGCTGAATAGTGATATAGGTCTGTAATTTTTTGCTTCTGTTGGAGTTTTCCCTGGTTTCAGAAAGGCCACCACTTTGGCATGCCTTCAGATAGTTGGTATCCTTAGGGTTCTGAGGCAAGTGTTGTATAGGTTTAATAACCACTCTTTAGTCCTGTTTCCAAAATGTTTAATCTGTTCATTACAGATTAAACATTTTGATGATGTTCATTACAGACACCTTGATGATGTTCATTACAGACATTATCGAGGCCTGCAGATTTTCTAGGTTTTAATAGGTTTATGGCAGCGTTGAGTTCAGTGATGGTGAAATCTGAGTTAATTATTTTGTTCCTCACTTGGGGTTCTAAGTCGCTTCTTTTTTGTGTGCTTTTTAGGGAATTTTCTGTTCAGCAGCAGCTGGTGAGCAATTTGATTAGCTGTTACATGTGAATGTTCATATGGCTTAGTGAAATCCTTCCTGATTCTGTTGATAAAGTTTCATGCCTTTCTGCTACTATGAGTCATATCAAGGGCTTCTATTTCTTTTTTTCCATGAGGAATACCTTTCCTCTGCCATCTTGGAGCATAATTTTTCTCCTACTTGGAGAAAAATTATGCTCCAAGTTGCTGCAGTTGTTCAGTCTCTTCTGAGAAGGGATTGGTGTTGTAAAGTTGTAAGCAATCAGCTTACTGGGCTGTTATGTCACTGAAAAGGCCTGGAATGTAGTTTGTACAGCATCCTCGGGGGGATGTGTTTGGTGGAGATTTTCCTCAGTATTTTTATGAATTTAGGATACTCTTGAGGGTTTGGAGGGACTTGTTCTACAGAGCAGTTGAGATCTTCCATGAAACCCTTCCAATTAGCTTTTTGGAAATTATATCGTCGTCTGTAAGGGACAGTGTTAGGCATAATTGCTGGGTTGAATTGAAGCATTCATCATCATATTGGCATACCATAGCTGAACTTACACATGTATATTATATATAAATGTCACACAAAAATACTATGTACACAATATTTTGTTTACATAAATAGCTTGTGCAAGTAAAAATTAATCCCAACTTTTACTGTTGTTTCGTAAAAATCAAAACTTTATACCAAACATTTATGCAGATGTGCTTCAAATAGCTTAGGCTGAAATGAAATTTCTACAGAATTACTTGAATCAATGTTTAATGCCTAAAACTCAAAGACTGATTTTAAGAAAGCGTAATCCTATGGGAGGGGGGAAGCAGTGTTCATCATATCATCATTAGTGAAATGGGAGGAAAAAAATATGTTTCAGTATAAATTATTAGAATGTTTATTTTAAATTAAGAGTGTGCCTAGATTGATCATTATTTCATCTGGAGAGTTAATATATTGAAGTTTTTAAGAGTTTCACATATTTTTTGTATATCTTGTTTGCATATATTGTATCGTGTCACTAAATAATGGCCGCCATTGTAAGTTAGTTAGCGATATATTATCGTCCAACCTGCTACTATTGAAGGACTACTTTCTGCAAGTGTCCTACATGATTTTGTAGCATGCTGTGCTTGTGGCATGTTTGCATTCTGGAATTAAAATCACCCACTTCTTGAAGCCATTATCCATGTAAAATGTAGACAGTGGGAAGAGCCAGGTGATATTGATGTAATTATTCCAGGTTTTAGTAGCAGTGGCACATCAGAAATGAGTGAGTTCTGGCAATTATGAGTAATGAGAGAGAGAGAGAGAGAGAGAGAGAAATGGATAAGATAGCGATGGATAAAGATCACATGTGGGTAAGATAGTGAGCATCTTACCCATATATGATAATGCAGAGTTGAGGAGAAGAGCAGCAATAACAAATGATGTGATAGTGAGAATGTGACAGAAGAATGGCTCAGATTATGTGGATGGCTAGAATGCATTTAATGATAGAAGATAACTGTATGCAAGAGAGATGGGCATGGAAGGACGTGGACATCTATTGAGATTGTTGACAGGGTCAAATAGAGTCTGGGAGGAATAACAGTAGTTACAGGAAGAGTGATAATGCATTGATGCTTCTTTATACAAAAACTGGGATTATTGTGAATAGAGGGAATGCATCAGTTGTGTCAGCCTCAGCCTATCCAAAAATTGTTTGCATCAGTGAGGTGTGGTTGACAGAAAGAGATATCCTGACAAACAATGATAGATGCAGAAGAGTATAGCATATTTCAGCAGAAAAAAGAAGGTTAAATGGGTGGTGTCATATTAATTATCATAAGTATATATTACCTCTGAGTGAATTTGAAGGGAAATGGTACTAATGGTTTTGAGTGTACATGGTGTGATGTGGAAGTGGGAAGAACAGAATATTTAATGGGATATTTCTGTAGGCCAGAGAACACTGAAGGTGAAGAGCAAGAAGTGTTTAGGCAGTTAAATTTGGCAAGTGCAAAATGAGTGATCATTATGAGAAGTTTTAACTGCAGCAGTATAAATTGGGAAGTGGAAAACATCATCATACATCCAGCAGTAAGAATGGAAGTATTAGACTATAGACCAGTTTGTATTTCTTCTGTAAGTGTTAAGATTTTGGAGATATTAGTGAGAGACCTACATAGTATTGGGTAGACAAGGGAAATGTTAGTTTTGATGGTCAGCGGGGTACTTTTGTTTTGATACCCTGACTTGTCTTTAATTAACAAGAGCAGTTTATGAGGGAAAGACATGCACTGCTATTTTTTTAGATTTTATAAAGGTATTTGACTGGGTGCCACATGATAAGTTGATATTTAAGTTACAGCATGTGACTAGCTATCAGGTTAGTGAATTGAATTAGAGAAAGGCTGTATTGTCACTGGATTGTGGTGGGAGATGATGTTCAGTTGTTTTTCAGATGATGTGAGGCTGAGAAGGATTATTAGTAATAGGGCAAATAATATCCTTCAGAAGGGTTTGAATAACCTGGACAGATTAGGAAATGAATGGGGTTGGCAGTTTAGTGCAACTAAATGTAACGTCTTGAAGTTCAGGATCCACCAATGGGTGGATGCATACTCTTTTGGCAGAATTATGCTAGATGAGGGAACTTGTGGTGGTTTAATGATAGAAGTTTGGAGGACTTATTGCAAAGATGCTGAAGGCAACTCACAGGATCACTGCAATAAAGAGAGGGATGTCGACCAGGAGAAATAGAAGAGTGGTGATTGCATTGTATAAAGCTGTGATCAGATCACATCTGGATCATTACGCTCAAATCTGGTCACCAGGATTTGAAGAGGATAAATTAACCTTGGAAAAGGTGTAGAGAACAGATTGCATATGTGTTATTTATGAATAGACTGAGGGCATGTGGATTGCAAAGTTTGATGAATAGAAGATGAAGAGGTGATACGATCGAGACATTTAAACTGTTGAGAAGTAGTACAGGGTTGACACTTGGGAGATCTTTCATTTGGTAAAACAAAAGGAAGGAGCATGAACATTGCAAATGAAAGTGGTGAGCAAGAGGGTAAGAAATAGCTTTTTTACTTGGAGGATGGATGGATGGAATGTCGACTGATATGGTGATGAGAGCATGAATCGTAAATGAGTTTTAGGAGAGGTGTGACAGACTTTGAGTTGACTGGGATGGGCTTTCCACAGTGAGTCTTATAACTCCATGAAAGTCCTGAATAATAATAATAATAATAAAAACAGACATATCTCTTTATCATAACAGATTTGAGGGAAAAAAATGGATATGGCAATGTTTTCATGACAAATTATTATTATTAAATCCTCCATGGAGTTGGTAGACTCATTGTGGGAGGTTCATTCAACTGGCAACATATTTATCATACCAAATCTTAAAATCATTAGCAACATATTCTGGCAATGTGCTTTATTTAACCACAATTCTCCATTTAAAACTTCTACTCCTAACAACCTTTTTCACCACACTCTTACACAACTTCCAGCTTCTGATTCTTAAACTCTCGCCTTCTACTCTTTTTATAAATCCCTCTGATTAATTTGATGAAATCCCTTTGCTAACTTAAACACATCTATCATATCACCTTTTTCCTCCTATCCACCAAACTCTGTAATCCATAGCCAACATTCCATAGTCCTCATATTGTCTTAGTTTCTCATCTTTGGACCTCTCCAATGTTTCCACATCACAATGGAAACCAAGTGACCAAATCTGAGCACAATAGTCAAAGTGATCTGACTAGTGCTTTATACAGTGGCACAACCACCTCCTCATCACTACAGGTTAGAGTACTTCTTATCATAGCAGCACTATGATGTGCAGTCTTTGCAACACTCGCAATATGCTCTCTAAACTTCAATCTACTGTCACCCATTACTCCCAAATCTCAAATCTCATCCACTTCCTGCAGTACAACTGCATCAATATAACACACAGCTTTATCTTTCTGCATTCCAAAATGCAACACTTTGCACTTAATATTAATAAATGTTAAACCTATAACCCCACTCCTTTGTCCAAGTCAAAAGTCTGTTCAGATCTTCCTGAAGGGAATTAACATCAGCAGTGCTACTTATAATTCTCTCCAACTTTGCATCATCAGCAAACAACTTAAGATTTCAACAGTGCATATTTGCTAGCTTTGTTGGCTAAGTTGATAGCATCTCTACTACTGTTTGCAAATTCAGTCTATTGCTGTGAATTTTTGAACATTCAGTACTGAACATCATCAGCACATAAAATGTCAGAAGAGTTTTATTATACATGCTTTGACACATTTGCTTTGCTTATTGGATACCTTAAATGTCTTCAGAGAAGTTCCTTGATTGGTATTTAGATGAGCAGGGCTTCTGAATTCTCTAGTCTTTCATCCATGTTCAGTAACATAATGTACAATAAGTAGTAACACAACACTTCTACAATGTTCAGCATTGTATTATTATTATTATTATTATTATTATTATTATTATTCAGGCCTCCTTGGAGTCAAAAGACTCATCGTGGGATGTCCTTCCTAAGAACATAAAGTCTGTCTAGATTCATCAAGGGGAGGCCACCCTTAAGAAACATAAAGTCTATCATACCACTCCTTAAACTCATTGACCGGTCTCGCTCTCACCACTCCATCAGGCAATGCATTCCACTGTTCAACCACCCTCCACGCAAAGAAACCACTCCTCACCCTCTTGCTCACAGTTTCCTTTCGTAACTTTCAGGGATGGCCTCTTGTAATCACTCCTTCCCACTAACCAAGCGAAAGAATTCCCCAGTGTCAACCCTGTAACCACCTCTTAACAGTTTAAAAGTCTCAATCATATCACCTCTCCTTCTTCTATCCACCAAACTCTGCAGTCCACATTCCCTCAGCCGACTATAACTCTCCTTGCACAGTCCTGAAACCATCTTTGTCATCGTCTTTGTATCCTTTCCACAGTTAATTTATCCCCTTCAAATCCTGGGGACCAGATTTGAGAACAATAGCCTAAGTGTGGTCTGATCAGAGACTTATATAATACAACGGAATGATAACCCTTTTATCTCTGCAGGTCAGTGTCCTTCTCATAATTGCAGCAATCCTCTGTGTTACCTTCACCACCTTTACAATATGTCCCCTAAATTTCAGGTTTCTATCAATCATCAACCCCAGATCTCTTGTCTCCCCTGCATCCTCCAGTATAACTCCTCCCATAGAGAATGCAGCATCCCATCGATGTTTCCCAAATCTCGAGACCTTACATTTTGCTGCATTAAACTGACATCCCCATTCATTTGCCCATCTATCTAGCTTATTCAAATCCTCTTGCAGGGCTACCACATCTGCACTATTACTAATAATCCATCCCAGCTTCGCATCATCCGCAAACAACTGAATATCCCCTTGCAATCCACTGGCAATGTCATTGATATAAAGGTTAAACAATATAGGTCCTAGTACTGAGCCCTGTGGGACCCCACTTGTAACCTTCTGTCTCCTTGAAACTGCTCCACCATACACAACTCTCTGATACCTATCAGACAGCCAATCCTGAATCCAGTTGACCAATCTGACATCCAGACCCATGTGATGCAACTTAAATATCATCTTATCATGTGGCACCCTGTCAAATGCCTTTGCTAAGTCTAAGAAAATTGCAGTATATGCCTTTCCCTCATCTAATGTTCTTGTAACTTTATTAAAAAAGGCTAGCATATTGCTAAAACAAGAGTGCCCTTTCACAAATCCAAGACATTTGTCCTTCAAGAATTTTAGAAATTCCATTCCCCTATTGCTACATGCATCTTTCTCTCTCCAATTTATACTACTGTGGTTAAAATCCCCCATAACAATCATTCTTCTTGTACTTGCCAAACGTAACTGTCTAAACATCTCCTGGTCCCCATCCTCTGTTCTCCTGGGTCTGTAGCAACACCCCACTAAATATCCTGTCTTGCCTACCTCTACCTCACACCATATGCTCTCAAAATCATTTGTCTCACTTCCTTCCAAAGCCTCCACTCTTAGAGGACATAGGTCATCACTTATCATAAGCAGTACCCCACCACCACGCTCTCCCCTCCTATCCTGACGAAAAATGCTGTACCCAGCGACTTCTATTCCTGTTATTATATTCCCTTCTGTCAACCACATCTCAGTGATCCCAGTAATTTTTGGTCAGGCTGATGCTATCTGTGCCACCATTTCCTCTCCCTTATTCCGGATACTCCTGGCATTAGTATAAAGCATAGAAATGCCATTGTTTCTTTACCCAGCATTATTCCTTCTAGACTCCACTGGGCTCAGTGTTACCTGATGTCGTTTCCCTTCTCCCAAGTATCCATTTCCCACAAGAGGCCACCCCTGCTACCATCCTCCCTGCGACACACTGACTCGTTCAGAACAGCAATCGCTCCATGTGCCTATGTCCTTCCTTAAACGCAATCCAAGCATCCACATATACCAGTCCTCTCTTGTCACACATTCTCGCTATTATGCCATTCAATATCACCGCTCTTCTGCTCAGCTCATCATTATCATACCTAGGCAACATGCACACTATTTTTCCCTCTTTCTGTCTTCTTCCATACAGCCTCAAGCAAGAATATCATATCTCTCGCTGCCCGACTTACATTACCACTCAAGTAAATAGGAGAGAGAGGGAATGGTAAGAGGTATAATGTATGGCGACTCAATGATTCATGGTGTTCAAGATAGGATGCGTGAGGAGTGTTTGCCAGGAGGAACAATAGAAAGGGTGGCTATGGCAATTAAGAGAGGTGAAAGGGTGGATGAGATGTTTGTTCCTACCATCACAATCATCTCATCCACCCTTTCACCTCTCTTAATTGCCATAGCCACCCTTTCTATTGTTCCTCCTGGCAAACACTCCTCACGCATCCTATCTTGAACACCACGAATCATTGAGTCACCATACATTATACCTCTTATCATTCCCTCTCTCTCCTATTGTTTCCATTCTCTCCCCTTCTTTCATTCGCATAGGTCTCTCTCATTCCCTCTCCTCTACTGCTATTCTCTCTTCTAGCATTCCCATACCTCTCTCTCGTACTGTTTCCATTCTCTCCTCTTCTAGCACTTCCATACATCTCTCTCATTCCCTCTCTCCAACCGTTTCCATTTTCTTCACTTCTAGCACTTCCATATCCCTCTCTCATTCTGTCTCTCCCACTGTTTCCATCCTCTCATCTTCTAGTATTCCTATACCTCTCTCTCTTATTCCATCTCCCCTACTGTTTCCATTCTCTCCTCTTCTATCACTTCCATAGCTCTCTCTTGTTCCATCTCTCCTACTGTTTCCATCCTCTCGTCTGCTAGCATTTCCATACCTCTCTCTCATTCCCTCTCTTGTACTGTTTCCATTCTCTCCTCTTCTAGCACCCCCATACCTCTCAGTCGTTCCCTCTCTTCTACTGTTTCCTTTCTCTCCTTCTAACACTCCCAAAATTCTCTCTCTCCCCTACTCTGATTCGGCTTGCATTTATCTCTTCCATTCTCCTAATCTTATCTTTCATACTTCTGCTCTCATTCACAAGACATTCCACCTCCTCTTTCAACTCATCTATCTCCCCAGGTCAGTCAATCTTAATCTAAATTCACTCTTCCAAACAAAACCATCTCCTAAACTTTCACAGTCACTCACACCTTCCACCCTATTAACTATTATTTTCTCATTCATATATATATTTTTTCATTCTCTCCTATCACACTACTTGTCTTCCTACATTCATTCCCCGTTCCTGGAGCAACACGGTCGGATACTGATATTTCGAATGCACTTATTTCCTCTCACTGCCTGCATTTCCGCACATACGCTCTCCGCTTTCTTTCACAAGCCACATATTCAATTCCCGAGACGCATACATGCCGCAAGTACTGCATGCCACAAAGTCCCTTATGATATTGCTTATAATAGAGTTCTTAAATGGCGGAGGACTTGGCGATATGTCACTTGTAACTGCAGCTGAATTCGCCATCATTCCTTACTGCCGAGTAGCGTAATCGTTAATTATTCAATTAATAAATCCCCTTAAATAAATAAGAAAAAAGTACAAACAATTACAAGCAAAACAAAATCTTTAAGTACACTAAATAAAATGAAATATAACTAAATACAGTAATGAATGAAAACTTAGCTTCGTTTTGTCTTCCACCGTTATGCATTCGATTCTGACGGTAACCAAAATATATTATATCGTGACAGCAACTAACTTCCAAAAAACAACCATTGAAGTACACTCGTATTCAGAGAAACAATTTAGCACTCGAAAACGTAGAAAAACGGGGGGGGGGGGGGAACCGACTATTCACCGATTAAAAATCACTTTCAATTAAAATAAATTTTAATTTATATTTTGCCATAGATATTCTTTTGAACTGGGACAAATGAAATAACAGTGTGTATTAGCATACTAGGTGTTCTTTAAGGACTAGTTATAAACAAAAACTAACAACAAAAAAAATCTTGTGTTATTTGATACTTCATAATCTAATATGTGTGACAGAAGATATATTCAGTACTGAATATCATCAGTTTTCAGCAAAATATCTATAATAAAGCAATGTGCATCCAAAGTAAGGAACTAAATGTATATCTATTTTAAAGACATGGGTCATAAATTGATGCTAAAAGACAATATAAATACAAAAAAAAAATTTATTCAATTACTTTTTTTCATAATTGATCGTCGAGTTTAATCGCAGAAATCTTCCACTCATTTCTTTGATTAACACTTTGCTTTCAATTCTGTAAGTGAAGCACATGTCCATAGTGATTTAATTTTTGGATTGCTGTTGTTGTTGCTTTTCCAATTTTTGTTCTAATATCCTGTTTCAATCTTCCATAACTAAAAAATATCCCTGATAGGAATTTTTCAGTTATTGCCACAGTATTTCCTTCTTGGTCAGAAGCACAGATATTTGTTATTGTTTTGGATATTTGGATACTTATGGTTAAGCCATATTTTTTAAGAGTATGAACTATAACTTGTGGTGATTTTCTGAACATCTGATTTGTTTTCTGCTAGGAGGATCAATATCATCAGCAAATTTTAGATGGTTTATTCCTTTTTTTTTACCTACTGTCACTCCAATATCACAATTCTCAAGGGCTTCATTTACAAAATATGTGAGGAAGCAATTAAATAACATTGATGATTTACACCCTTATTTCATTCCACATTCGATTGGAAAGGGAGTGCTTTAATTCTCCTTAATTTCAATCTTCATTTCAGATGAGTACAGGGATTCAGTCAGTCATATTATTTTGCTATCTATTCCATAATGTTGCAGAATTTTCCAAAGGGCATTATGCCAGATAGAATCAAAAGCTTTCAGTGGGTCAATAAAATTATAACACATTACTTTATTATGTTCTACATATTTTTCTCCAATGGTATGGAGCATAAATATATGTTTAACTGTACTCCTGTTCTTTCTAAATCAATGCCTGGAAGTGTGAAAAATTGGATTCCAGAGTAAAGTATCCAAAATTATTTTGCTCGCGGCATCTGATGAGGCTAATTGTCCTAAAATTATTCTACTTTTTAATGTTTCCTTTTTTTTTTTGGAATGAGAATAAGGATAACTGTACACCAATCTTTTGGCTTGATCTCAGTGTCCACACCATGATCCATCTGTTCATTGGACATCAACAGATGCTGTATGATCACTCAGATGCTTGGTGATGGTGCCACACTAGTCCTTGCCATGTGGTCCTGTTGTATGCTTTTCTGGAGGCTTCAACTTTCTGAAGATCAGTCACTCCAGACACACCATCCATCCATCTCATTGATGGTCTTCCCCCTTCTGTCAGTATCCTTAATGAGCCTTAAAGTTCTACTAATCCTTTTTAGTACCCATTCATTTGTCTGCCTTTCAGTGTGTAATATCCTCAACAGCCTTCTGTAATACCACCTCAAAAGCAGGTATTCCACACCTGCTGGCATATTTTGTAAAGTGCACTAACAATAGGTTCTCCCCTTCTTTGAGTAAGTTCTTATGGAATGTTGTCAGTTCCTGTTGTTTTTCCTGTTTTTAATTTTAAGATGGCTGTTTCTACCTCTTTAAGTATAGGATAATCACTGTTCTTTGTTATCATTGGGGCAGTTCCCTCTAAATTTTGTTGGTCCAAGCTATCATCGTACTTGAATAATCATACCATCTTTTCAATGTTTTTTCATAATCAGTAATATTTGTTCCATCCTCAATTATCCAGCTCTTACGAAAGAGAGGCTTTGTTAATTTCAGTTATTTGGTATGCTGTTGTATGGTTGACTTTATGAAGATTATCCTCAATTTCTTTGCAGTCTTCAGATAACCAATTATTTTTTGCAAGCTTTAACTCCTTTTTGATCTGTCTATTCAGGTAATTATACTGTTCATTGTCATTCCCAATGTACTGAACTGGTCATAATCTAATCTCCGCTGATTACAAAAGGTCTAATATTTCTTGAGGAATCCAAGGTTTGTTAATAATGAATTCCCTTCCTAAGATATTTTCAGCTGCTTCACTGGCTGTCCCTGAAAACTTTTGTTTAGAGGAATCAAGATCAGAAGAGTCAAGGATTTCAGAGAGTGGAGAAGCAACATTTGTTTTAAATAGTTCTTTAGTGATATTTGATTTGAGTTATGTAAGGTTAAACTTTTGTCTTCTTATTTTTCTCATGGTCTTCTAATTCTAAATTTCAACATAAATGTTGCTATGACTGAATTATAGTCACTTCCATTGTCAGCACCTGGGAAGGATCTACTTCTTGTCAAGTTTATACACATTTTATATTTAGTTTTTGTAAGTACAGTCGGGTCTCTTTTTATGTGGTAGATACGTTCCACAGAAAACCGCATATAAAAAAATCACACAAAAAAGGCCTAATGTTGAAAAATTAGGGATACGTTCCATAATTTTCTAAAACCGCATAAAACTGAAGCGATGAATTAAAATAAACCTAAAATCGCTTAAAAAAAGTTTATGAATATTCAGGAAAATAAGAATGCCTAAGTTTGTTTTAAAGCTTTATTCATTTAATTTTATTGAAAAGTAACAATTTTTTTTTTCTTTTTTTTTTACATTTTGTCATTGCTATTAGACAATATTCGGCAACGTTTGTGAACCTGGTGCAAAATCACTTTCATCACCAGAAGAGATAGTCAGTGCATCAGATCTGTATGGTAAAGAGAATGGTTCTTCACAAACAGAATTAGCTTCACCCTCGTTCTGTGCTGATTTTTTTTTTCTGACAATGTAATCAGTGATTAAACTTTGCGATGATGATTTCACTAATTTTTTATACAGCTTGCGATATCCAGACATACAGTTCTTCACTTCACGTTGGATAAAGGCTCGTTCAGAATTTGTGTCATTAACAAGAAAATGATTTTCCAATTTATTGCACAGTTCAAGACCTTCTCGAATTATATTTGCAGTGGGGGGGGGGACAGGTTTTTCTTCCACTTCACTATCATTTTCTGGATCTTCAACGATATCTAAAGTTAATCAATATCCAATAATATCATTGTTACTTAAGGTATTATCCACAAGCAATTCATCATTCTGGCTAAATGTATCAAAACCTTCTCCACCAATTTCATCTGCCAAATATAATGATTTCAGCTGATAATGTAGATGTTTGCATGGTTTCACTGTTTGCAACACATCCAGGCCAAGCTGCTTTCCAGCAGGCATTTAAAGTTTGTGGTCTTATTTCAGCAATAGCAGATGCAACATGATTTAAGCAGTCCAAAATAGAAAATTTTTTCCAAACGTCAGTTACTGCTAATGATTCATTTTCTAGTTTATCCAATATAAATTGAAAAGTGTGCTTAACATAATATTTTTTAAAAGTAGCAATTATGCCTTGATCTAATAACTGAATAATGCTTGTTGTATTGGGTGGAAAAAACACTAACTGCACATTTGGATGTTCTAAATGCAGATGACTTGGTGCATTGTCAACAATTAATAAAACTTTAAAATCGAGAGCTTTTTGCTTCATATATATTTCCACTTCTGGTACAAAGCAATTATTGAACCATTCAGTAAATACAGCAGTTGTAACCAAGGCCTTTGTATTAACCATCCAATGTACCGGCAGCTGTTTTAGATCTTTGCATTTTAGAGCAGTTAGAAATCGATTTACTAGGAGGGGTTTCAACATTCGATCTCCTGATGCATTGCTACACAGTAACAACGTTACTCGACAGACTTTGCAATGTAAGTTCGACTAGGCATTTTCTTCCAAAACAATCCTGTTTCATCAGCATTAAACACTTGATCAGGACAATATCCACCATCTTCAATAATTTTGGCTAACTTCTCTTGAAACTTTTTGGCTGCTGCTGCAATCTCGCCTGTAATCTTCGCGTTATGAAGTACATTCCTTTTTGCTTCATCTGTTCATAAAACCGAAGCTTTTTGTTTAATTAAATAACCACTTATAGGAATTCTTCTTCTTTGAGTTAATTCTTCAATCCAAATTACAAGCGCTCGGTTTGTGTTTTCTAATAAAGCATCTCTTGAATACAATGATAATTTGTCATTTTAGTTTTCTAAGCATTTTTCATGAATAAATATGTTATAGTTGAAATATTCTGAGGAGAATAACATTCGTGAATATGTCGAATAGCTCAGACCCAGAATCTAAATAATATCTGTGTAGCAAATGTTAGTGACCAAACTGTGTATTTTTAAACGTGGAATTATTCATGAATTATCGTTAATTTTCACACATTGAAACCTTTCAACATTTGGGAAAGGGAATACCGCTGTTTATGACTGATGATAAAACTTGCCTGCAAGCTGATTACAACAATGTGCAGTGTATCCTCTGTTCTCAAAACTGAATGAAATAACATCGGTGTGGCAAATGTTAGTGACCAATCAGCAAGGAAGTATAAAAAAAATTTTTCCACTGAAATTGAAGATCAAGGTAGACTGTATCCGGTTCTCAGATCTGGTAATACTGAATACTTTCTTCACAATTTCGTATTGTAGGGTGAAAGTGCTTGTTTCAAAACCGTAGTGCTGTGATTTTTTGAAAGTAATAGGCCTACAGATTTAAATTTTAATATGAATAAGAGACAAGGGACTTTGTTAAATTTTGGTGTTAAGAAATCTCTTATTGAAGATGTTTGTGACGCAACAGATAGTGATTCATCCACCTCCAGCCTACAAAGCAATATCCAAGATGTACAAAAGGAGGGGAAAACTATCAGCACACAGGAGGAAAAGTCTGCATTCACTCGTAAGTACTTATAATAATATTATAAATTTTCGGTGATCAGAATGGGATATGTCAATGAAAATCAGCACAAATTAATTTAATGTTTGCTTAATTGATGTTTAATTAATAATTAATGATCAATTATTAATTAATAATAAAAAATCAGCTAAATGAATAATTGATAAATTACAAAATAACTGAGGTGTTCCATGAAAATTTCAGGATTTGTTAAGTGTTCCGTCGTGGAAAAGTTTGGAAAATGCTGGAATTCATTCCTATTATTGCAATGGATTATCCTTCTGTTGACATCCGCAGAAGCATTGAAAGGTCTCATATCTGTGGGCATACAATGTATAAGTTTTGAAGTTATGCACCACATATCTTCAAATCCGCATAAAAAGAGACCCGAGTGTATATAATCAATTAGGTTCTGAGTTCTTCCATCTGGGAAGATCCAGATCCATTTTTGTGACTTTTTATGTGGAAAAAGTGTGTTGTTGCAGTGAGATCATTCTGAAAAGCAAATTCTACAAGTTTCATATCTCCTGTCATTTGTTTCTCCTAACCCAACAGGACCAACAAAGGGAAGAAAATTTCTTCTGATATTTATTCTGATTTTTGCATTCCAATCACCTTGTACTATTAGAAAGTCTTTCTTGGATGTTTCACTGATCAGGTTATTGATTTGATCATAAACGAGATCCACTTCCTTCGTCATATAAGGTTGTTGGTGCATATACAGGGTGGGCCATAAAATAACTTTCCCTCTTTGGAGGCATCTCTAGCAAAAACCAATAAACAGAATGAGACCAAATTTTATATTGAGACTTTTGAAGGCATGGGGAGATGATTTCTGCGAAAAAAAGATTTAGTACCAAAAGTTGCCGATAGGGGAATTTTTGCGATGGAGGAGCCGAAAACAGGCAGATAATTACATTAAAGGCAGATAAAATGGAATAATAACATTTTGACGGAGTAAGCGACAGCCGCGTCACTCATTCCAGCTGGGTATGTGGCACGTTACAATGATAATAATAATAATAATTAAACTAAAACAACAACTTGCGAGAGATGTGGTCCAGGGGTCCCTGATTCTGGAATAAAACATTATTTCCTGTGAGTTCAATCACTACATTAATTTCTATCTCTCTCGCAAGTTGTTGTTTTAGTTTAATTATTATTATTATTATTATCATTGTAACGTGCCACATACCCAGCTGGAACGAGTGACGCGGCTGTCGCTTACTCCGTCAAAATGTTATTATTCCATTTTATCTGCCTTTAATGTAATTATCTGCTTGTTTTCGGCTCCTCCAGCGCAAAAATTCCCCTATCGGCAACTTTTGGTACTAAATCTTTTTTTCGCAGAAATCATCTCCCCATGCCTTCAAAAGTCTCAATATAAAATTTGGTCTCGTTCCATTTATTGGTTTTAGCTACAGATGCCTCCAAAGAGGGAAAGTTATTTTATGGCCACCCTGCGTTTTCCATTCCACAGAATGGAAAGAATAACTAATCACATCATATTATATATATATATATATATATATATATAATCATAATAATCGCAATGAGCTAATGCCTTTTATTCCCTTATAGGGAGTAGGCAAGGCTTTTTAACTCTATCTGGCTTTTGGAGACTGAGTGGGCAATTCAATCTCAACTGATAGCCATTCAGAGATAACTGGCCCAAGACTATCACTAATTATGAGCAGCAACCGATGAAGAGATGGGCAAACACGTGTTGCAATCTCTTGGTACGTAACCCTAATATGATATATGTTACTGTCGGAAATAATGTAGGTTCTACGTTTGATTTTCTTGAGTTTAGAGGACAAAAAACCCAAGTTTCTGGACATGCCAGAGATCTACTAATTCAGGAACTGGTCTAAAAAAGAGAGAAAGTTCCTCCATTCGGCAATTAGACTTGAAGTTAAGTCTAACTTCTGGTGGCCTAACACGGAGGATGCAAGTGGCACTTCCACTGAGCTACACAGGTCTACACACACACACACACACACACACACACACACATATATATATATTATATGTTATCTTGCGTATATTCTGTTTGTAAATTTAAAAAACGTATATGACGACATTCATAGAGACGTCCTGTAAGAATATTAAATGCATTTTGATTATAATAAAGTCATCAGAATTTGAACTGAAAGTTAAAAGTTTTTTTACCCAGTATTCTCTAGGATATCTATTAATTTCTTGTGATCTATTGAATCAAATGCTTTGGTGTATTCAATAAAACAAAGATATATGATTTTCTGGTTATCAAGGCTTCTTTAACATAATGTTTTCCAATTGGAAATTCCTTCTCTTATTCCTTTGTCATTTTGAAAACTGGATTGAGTGTCTTCTGTTGCTATTGACAAAGCGCCTTTTATTCTTTCTAGGATTATTCTCAGTAGAAATTTTGTAACATGGCTTGTTAAACTTATTAGTCTATATTCTGAACATTCAAAAGTTCTTGAAATTTTGGGGATAATGACAAAGGTGGATTTTCTTAGATCATCAGGGATGTATCCTTTAGATCATTAATTGTGTTTTCATTTAATTTCTTTAACAAGTTGATAAGGATCTGGTGTTTTACTTGTTTTCATTTGACTTATAGCATATCCTGTTTCTTCATACATAATTGGTTCATCCATATTTTGTATATCTGGTGCATCTGTGCGATCAGAGTCAAACAGTTCTTTTCCATATTCTTTCCATCTTTTTATGATATCTTGTGTTTCTAGTAGTATTTTTCCATTTTGATTTATACAAAGATTACAATTGAAAGTTTTCCTTTTATTTGTCAATGCTTGAATTGACTTATGCATTTCTTTACTATTGTGTTAGTTGTTCAATTCCTCTATTTCTTTGCATTTTTCATTTAGCCACTTGTCTTTAACTTTCCTGCATTCATTTTTTATCATTTTACTGAGTATTTTATACTGTTGTGTATTTTTCTTTTTTTGTCTTTCATTCATAAGTTCTAATATTGATTCTGTCATCCAGGGTTTTTTCATTGTATTTAATTTTTGGAATAATCTCGTTGGCTGTCTCATATATTGCACTTCTAAATTTTAACCATTTTTTTTTCAATGTTCCTCTGTGTTTCTAAGTATATTATCTTCTGTTTTGTATCCTTCATGATCTAATTTTTTTCCTAATTTCTAAGTTAAACACATTTATGTTGTCAGGTATTCAAGTCTTTCAGTATCATTGTTTTTAGAAATGCTTTTTAGTTTAATCTTTAAAGTAGACACAACAGGATTATGGTCTGAACCTATATCAGCACCTGGTTATGTTTTGATGTTGGTTATATTATTTTTGTATCTATTATTTATCATTATAAAATCTATTTAATTTCTTATAACAGTTATCAGGGTTTGTCCAAGTATGTCCAAGATGATCATTTCATCAGAGGATATAATTGTTAGAGGGGTTTCACATTTTCCTCCAGTTGGTGAAAGTGATCATGAAGTAATCACCTGTGTTCTGACTAGTCATATGCAGAATTTTGTGAGGAAAGGATATATGTGGAATTATAAGGCTGGTGATTATGACAAGCTTAGGAGACAACTTCGAGCTATAACATGGAACTAGGAGTTAAGCGGTAAGGAAATAAATGCTGCATGGGAACTTACAAAGAAATACACAACAGCATCAATGTATAAATGTATCGCAAAGGCTGAATAAGATTGGTGTAAAATGGATGAATGTGGAGCTTAAGCATGAAATCTAGAAAAAGAAAGTCCTTTGAAGGAAGTACAAGATGAATAAAGGTAATCAGTCACATGAAGAATGTAAAGAACAAGCCAGGAGAGTGACTCAGATAGTAAGGAAAACAAAAGTAGAGTATGAGCAGAAATTGGCAAATAAGGCTAAGAAAAACCCTAGAGTTTTTTAGATATGTGGCGAGCAGAAGGAAGATTGATCATGGAAAGATGAAGTTAAGGGATGAAAGTGGTAGAATGGTAACTGCTGCAGAAGTCATTGTTGGAGTATTCAGTGATCAATTTATAAGTGTGTTTCATCCTGTTTTGCAACAGCACAGGTTCCAAGGGAGTGGAAGGGGGTAAAGTTGTTCCACTGCATAAAGGTGGTGATAGGGCTGTAGCTTCAAATTATAGGCCAGTCTGTATATCTAGAGTTGTGGTGAAGGTCCTGGAGTGATTAGTGAGAAATGGGTTGAAAAAGTAGTATTCACTGTGGTTATCAGCATGGGTTTGTTAAGGGGGAGATCATGTTTCACTAACTTACTTATGTACTATAACAAGGTGACAAATAACTTGGACAGAGGAGATGCATATACAGTAGTGTACTTGGCTGTTAGATAGGTATCAGAAATTTGCATATGTGGGTGCAGTATCTCGAAAGAGAAAGGTCACCAGTGGTTTTTCCCCAGGGGAGTCAGTTTTGGGGCCATTGTTGTTCAAATTGTATGTTAATGATATTGGCTTGGGTTTAACTAGTGATATCCAGCTGTTTGCAGAAGATGCAAAACTGGGGGAGAGCAATGCACAATCAGGCTGATGTTAATTCCTTACAAGAGGACTTGAATAGATTGCATGAATGGGCAGGTAAGTAAAACTATCAGTTCAATGTTGCCAAGAGTAAGGTTTTGAGATTCGGTAAGCAACGATGGGATGCCAAGTATACACTTGGTGTGGAAACTTTAACAGAAGTAGAGGAGATGAAAGATCTAGGAGTGATGTGAACAAGGACCTGAAATTCAGGGGCCACATTGCACTGTGAAGACATCACATTGAATAATGGCAATGATGCGGATTACCCGGACATGCAGAAATAGGTTATGATTCCATTGTATAAGGCCTTGATCAGGCCCTCATATGGATTGTGCACAGATTTGGTCGCCAGGTTTTGATGATGACAAGGATATGTTGGAAAGGGTACAAAGAAGATTCTTTGGAATGCGGAGTATGAGGACAGATTGAGGGAATGTAAGTTGCAGAGACTCGTGAATAGGAGTAAGATATGATTGAGACATATAAGCTGGTCAGGGGTTGTTATCAGGTAGACATGGAAGAGATTTTTCATAGAATGGGAGAGAGGAGTAGACTAAGAGGCCATTGCTGGAAACCGTATAAGGAGAGTGTGAGCAAATGAGTGAGAAGCAGGTTCTTTGCATGGAGAGTGGTTGGTGAGTGGAATGCATTGCCTGAGTGTGTTGTGGATGTGGACACATTGAATCAGTTTAAGATGCAGTTGGATGAGCATTGTATGCAGGGGTGAATTCTCCATGCTTGGTGCGCAAACTCATTACTTGAGAAAGAAGTAATATTTATTTGTTAATAAATGCATGCATTTATTAGCATTCCATTTAGGCTTTTATTTTTGTAGACATAAGACGTCTTAAACTTACGCGGCAATAATTGAGCTTTGCATTGTGTATCGAAAGGCCGATGCTTGCTCATCTAGTCAAAGCTACCTTGGCTTGCTCGGTTGTGGGAGCTTCTAGGTCCTCACTACAGCACTGTGATTTCATGTGTGTGCATAGCCATTTCCACTTCCTTCATATCGTCTCACTCTGTTGCTTAAACATACACAGTCAAAGTAACTCTAGCCAGTGAGCTTCAGCCAGCCTTTACAAGTGTGCTTATTGCTTGGGAAAATTAAGTTACAACTAACTTTTTATTACGATGTTATTGACCAGTTCATAAAGAAGAACCGTAGGGTAGAATTTGGATTCAAGTAGGTCAGCTAAATCGAAAAAGATAGAATATCATTTGTAAAATAAATGTTGTATTTCTATGAATAAATGTACGTAAATTTCTAAATATGTAATTTTAAATGGTCAGTATTCATTATTCTGCTAATCAGACTTCAATCATACCTCTCACTCCCTGAATTATAAGAGCAAGCATCAATTTCAAGACCAGCATTCGCCCCTGATTGTATGCAATAGCGAGCACCTCCCATGATGAGTCTCTGACTCCATGGAGGTCAGATGTTGATAATGATAATAATATAGTCTGCACTTTGGATGTTGAAAGAATATTCATTATGCATTGGTTGTTTTGAATGCAGA
Source organism: Typopeltis vanoorti (assembly GCF_054136105.1). NCBI lineage: Eukaryota > Metazoa > Arthropoda > Arachnida > Uropygi > Thelyphonidae > Typopeltis > Typopeltis vanoorti. Next base: position 60,617,236 of record NC_143558.1, read on the forward strand.
ATTCTTTCAATCTGTCACCGCTTTCATTTCTTTCGCCCAATCCAAATTTTCCATCAACCGGATTTTTTTCCTTCTCTAACCTTTGCATTCACGTCACCCATCACTATGAGTATCTCATTTGATTTAACATATTCTAAATATTTTTGTAAGTTGTTATAAAAATCTTCTATTTCTTCTTGTGAGTCATCATAGGGGAGTAAACCTGAATGATTATGATGTTAAAAGGCTTTGAAACTAATTTAATAAGTGTCATTCTTTCATTTATGGGCCACAGTCCCATTACAGATTTAAAGATGCCTTTCTTAATCATGAAACCTACTCTATGTTCATGCTTCTTTCCACCAGAATATACAAATGTAAGCTATCTTTTTCTAGTTTTCCCATGTTAGGCCAACATGTTTCACTAATTCCCATCACATCAACTTTAAGTCTTTTCATTTCCTGTATAAGATTGTCAAAATTCCCTATCTTATATGATGTTCTCAATTTTCAAGACTTTGTTTCTTGTTTTCAAACGTTGGTTATACAGGGTGTTCGGGATAAATTTGACAGTTTCGTAAGGAAAAAGAAAATCTTCTTTGTATCTATTAAATTTAATGAATTGACAAAAAAACATTACAGGCAGAGTTAATTACAATACTATCAACAAGATTTACTCAAAATAACCACCATTAGCATCGATCACAGCTTCAATTCTGCTTCGGAACCTCGAACAAGCTGATGCTACAGTCTCCCTGGGAAGGGCCGCAAAAACTGTTTTAATTTTATCCATTAACTGGGCTTTTGTATTACTGGAAGTGCGATTGGTGTCTTTTTCAACTGCGCCCCATACAAAATAATCCATGGGGTTAAGGTCTGGGGAGTTTGGAGGCCAAACATTTGGACTGGTGAAGTCGTAGAAATTTTCAGACAACCATTTTTGACTTTTCCCAGAGGTGTGGCAAGGGGCCGAATCCTGCTGCCATACATACGGCCTACCATTGGCTACCCTTGTCATCCAGGGCTTGACTACAGTTAGCAACTCCACGAACAAAGCCCGAATTCCAATGCCAGGGTTCTTCAACACCTGTTCCTGCAGATTTGCGAGGAATTCTGCTGTACGAACGCAATCAGATCGTCTGCTAGGGATCTTTCTTCTTGCTACATCCTCGTAGTCACCATTGCAAGTCTCTAGTTCATGCCTGATTGTTTTTACTGTATTCAGGGAGCATTGGGCAGCAGTCGTAATATCCTTATTTTGATGGCGGGCACGAATCATCATGATACAAGTTATTCTCTTCCATGATTCAGGTGGGTTCCAGCTATCCATCCTTTCTGACATCTTGTATATGAATGAAGAAGGGTCCAAACTTTTAAATGAAGAGAAGTGTGTGTTAATACATGTAACTTACGGAAAAATATAATTAATTATAAATATGTCAAATTTATCCCGAACACCCTGTATTATTTAACCGGCATCTGATATTCCTCAGAATATCAGATGCCAACCTTCCGTTTGGATTTAAGTTGACATCATCATGGAGTGCATTTGCAGTGCTCGTTTTATTCATTGTTTCAGTTCCCTTCTTCCCTGTAATTATTTACAGCTTGGGACGTTGCAGGGGTTCCAACTTCCAAAGCAGAGCTTGTAAGATATTTCCATTTCTCCATGGTCAACATAGGATAGTAACATGATGAGGCCCTGATCTCTTTCGTGTCTGCAATAGCCAGCTAACTTGGCTCAAACTACCAGCTGTTGATCTGTGTTCAGATTCTTCTACTTGCCAGTTGTTTCACATTGCCATTAATATATGAATTCTCCTTCCAATGATGAAATAGATGTCATTGCAGTCCTAGTATCTTTGCCAGATAGTACTACAATTTTCATTAACACTATGATTGTGGCACAAGATGAATTTGAATTAGAAAACCCTCGATTTACTGTATAACATTGCCAAAGTAAACGTTAATTTAAGAAATTATTTAAAGAGGGATAAACTAACTGCAGTGAGCGAACTAACAAAGATATTCAATAAAATGAAAAATGAAACAAAAGTATCAAAAGAAAGCATCATATTAACTACAGCCTACTAAACCAAGCAAGTGCAGACTAATTTAGCTCAGTCTACTCAGCTATACTCACAAGTCTTTAAAAAAAATACTAACAACAAAGATGAATCTGAAAACAATCCTGCTGTAAATTAATAAAACCGATAGCTCAACTTAACAGCAAAGAAAAACCAAAAAATCATAAAAGAAAAAATAGACACACGAAAAATCAAAATCGGAATCACAAAAATGAAAAGTGTTAATAACGGAGCAGTCTTAATTGAATCCACTAAAAAGACTGATATTGACTTACTACATGACGAAATATCTAAGGAATGCAAAGACACATTAGTAGTATTATAAATCCCAGTAAGAAATATCTTCCAAGGCTAATTATATATGATATTCCCAGCGAAACTGATACTAACAATGCAATTGATTCACTATGCTTGCAGAATGAAGAACCCTTCAGGCAGGATACAAAGATGACACACAAAAATTCATCATGCCAAATAAAAAAAAAAATGACCAAGAGAAACTTAATTATTGAAGTTCGATCCATTGATGAGGACAAAATTTGCTGAAAACTGATGCATTCTTCTGAGATGCTTTAACTGCAATAATTTCCACCCATACACAAAACTGTTGGGGGGGGGGGGGAACCCTCCATTCTGTTCTAAAGAATGCCAATTAAGTGAGTGCTCATGAAATGAGTCTGAGATGAACTGTATAAATTACCAAAATCATAACAAGCATATCAAAACCAAAAATGACTGCAAACACATGGCACTAAGCAAAGACTGCCTGACATACAACTACTACAGATAGCTCAAAATTTAAAACATAGAAAACAGTAATAAAGGTTAGCAGAAAACAGCACCACTTTGTTGGCTCGCCTACAAATAAATCTTCACACCTTCACACTCTATCAAGGCTGTAAATAGAGTGTGAAGATTTATTTGTAGGCAAGCCAGGGAAGTGGTGCTGTTTTTAAACAATAGGATATTATTGTCCCTTAGTATGTGTAGGGAATTTGATGCTAAAAACACTTCCAGATTTATACCTCTACTGTTTGGACTCTCATTAAACTGAATGGGCATTGCTATCCATTATTGAAATTATTTACCGTGGAATTTAAAATTTTGGTGTGACTAGACTATCATAGTGACATAAAATATAACTTAGAAAAAATGAGCAACATTGTGAATTTTACCATCAATAATGGCCTAATTCTTGGAATGGATAACAATGCCCATTCAGTTTAATGATTTAATGAGAGTACAAACAGAGGTATAAATCTGGAAGTGTTTTTAGTATCAAATTCCCTACACATACTAAGTGATGACAGTAATACCCCATTGTTTGAAAATACCAGAAGAAGCAGTTTCATTGATCTGACAATAGCAAATGATACTATTTTACTCTGGATTTCTGAATGGAGATGCGAGAAAGAGGAGAAGCTGTTATGATCATCGTATATTAAGTTTCATCATCAATAACAAAAAGTTAAACAGAATACACGAGACAAACCACCACAGTAACTTCAAGTTCACTAACAAACCAGTTTAGACACATTTGCAAAAGCATTGAAAAGAGAATTAGTACCCCTAATCTCAGAGCATCACTTCACTGAGACCAACGAACAACAGCTTAGCTTAAACAAGAACTTTGCCATTTGGGCATCAGCACAAGCTGATATATACTTCCCTATTCCTACACATACTAAGTGACGACAGTAATATCCCATTGTTTGAAAATACCAGAGGAAGCAGTTTCATTGATCTGACAATAGCAAATGATACTATTTTACTCTGGATTTCTGAACGAAGATGCGAGAAAGAGGAGAAGCTGTTCTGATCATCATATATTAAGTTTCATCATCAATAACAAAAAGTTAAACAGAATACACGAGACAAACCACCACAGTAACTTCAAGTTCACTAACAAACCAGTTTAGACACATTTGCAAAAGCATTGAAAAGAGAATTAGTACCCCTAATCTCAGAGCATCACCTCACTGAGACCAGCGAATAACAGCTTAGCTTAAACAAGAACTTTGCCATTTGGGCATCAGCACAAGCTGATATATACTTCCCTATTTCTACACTTTGAGATCTGATTCTAAAACCAAACACTCAGAACAACCAAGAAACTAAACATCGATGGCAGAAAATCAGTACCTTGGTGGAACAATGAACTAATAGTTCTAAAAAACATGTAAATGCACTCAGACAGCTATATTAAAGAACCTACAACAATCAAGATGTAAGATAGAGCAGATGACAGAACTACTATAAAGCCAAATACAGCTATCAGTCCAAAATTACAAACATGAAAACAAATGCATGGAAAAAATTCTGGAACTACAAATCTTTGGAACTGTATATATAAATTAGCAGCAAACAAGAATAACTCAACATCTATATTATGAACTATTTAGAAAACAGATGGGTCTTACACCAAAAACTCAGCAGAAACTGCAGCAGTAATGATAAAGAAGTTTATTCATGATGACAACAAATCAACAGATGAAGAAATCCACAAAACTTACAGACATAGACACTCACTGGCCTGGTTGGCCGAGTGGTTAGCGTATCCACTCTCCAGCCAAGAGGCTGCAGGTTCAAATCCTCCCATAGGCATAGATGTTTGTGATTGTCTGCGAAAATACTAGTAGTGGTGGGCAGTAGATGCCATTGGTGTAGTTGTGGTTGTTGTAGTTGGTGGACTGAGTGGTAGAGAGACAGAGAGTTGTAGAGTAGGTACCATCCCTCGATGAGTCTATGGACTCCCTGGAGGTGTCAAATAATAATAAAAAATTGTTTCTAATGAAATCAAATCAATATTAAGATCAATGGATCGAAGAAGAATGACCAGCAACATGCTCCTAAGAGCATTTGTTAATTCCCTAAATTCCTAACAACAGTTTACAATGAATGTCTAAAGAGAGGGTGAATTCCTTTATTATGGAAATGCTACAAAATTATACCCATAATCAACCAGGAAAAGAAACATCTGATGAAATTAGCAAATACAGACCAATTACTCTCATAATTGTTACTGGTTAGTTACTAGAAAAACTTGTGATAAACTGAATAATGCTCTTTGTTTATCCAAGAGACTTATTAAGCAGCAATCAGTATGCATTTACACCTCAATCAAGGTATATGTAATTATGGAGGTTAAAGAATTCACAGAAGACAGTCTAGAACAATAAATTAAAAAAAAAAAAACATACTATGGATCTCACTCAATGTACAAGGAGCCTTCGATGCTACGTGGTGGCCAGCCATAATTAATCAATTAAGAGATTTCAAAATGTCTAAAAACATACTCTACCTTACAAAAAATTATTTTACAGACAGACGAACAACCATGACATTGAAAGCCACAGTGGTAATGAAAGAAGTCAAATGAGGCTTGTCTGCAAGATTCATGCTGTAGACCAGGTTTCTGAAGCATCCAGTACAACTCGTTATTAAGACTTCCTTTCACTTCTGAAACAGAAGTCATAGCTTTCACTGATGATGATAATGATTCTGGGACATGGCAGCTTACAATTAGAAGTAACAGCCAATGAAGAACTCTTAAAAATTTCAGAGTGGACTTGTGAGAAGAAAGTTGCCTTCAATAGCATGAAGTCTAAAGCGCTCCACATCTCATGCAAAAAACCAGAACAACCCGGAATTAGGCCAACAAGCACTGAAAACAATATATACTGGAGCTATACTACCACTGATATCTTATGCCACACCTGCTTGGAAATATGCACTAAAATCTAAGAAAAATCAACAAAAGTTAAACAGAGTTCAATGCCTTAAAGCTATACGAATGATTAAAGGATACAGGACAATATCTTTCGAGGCAGCTTACATTATTCCTGGTCTAACACCAGTCTGCCTGAAAATGCAAGAATTCTTTATATATGAAGTTACTTCTGGAAGATATAACAGAAATGCCAATATTGATCCAAATTGAGAAGGAAAATGCTGAAAGTGACTATTTCCATATATATACACTGAGAGGAGCAGAACTGAAGGAAACATCAGTTGTTCTTTCATTATATATTACAGAGAGTCCATTATACAAAAAAAATATGCTGCTCTAGACTGCATTCCCTCTGTTCCAACAACCAAGCAGAAAAACTTGCTATAGTTTATTCACTTACATATCTCCAGGAATTAGAATTCAACACCTGTCATCAAAAGACAGCAGCAATTTACAGTGACAGTAGAAGCACTATAGATCGCATAAAAGCCAGAACAACCATCTAGCGTTAATAGAACAGACAAAAAATCTGTGTGAAATCTCACTTTAGAGGGATGAGAAATCAAGTTCTGCTGGGTGAGGGTGCATACTGGGGCGGCAGGAAATGAGAGTGTGGATCAGCTGGCTAAAGAAGCGGCTATAAGCGAACAGTTAGAAACAAGTTACCAAAGTACTCAAAATCTGTTATAAAAACACTTGCAGGAGAAATAAGCCTAAACTTGTGGGAAGAAGAATGGAAAGCATCTAAAAACAGATCAACAACAAAAGAATTCTTGTCAAATATCACACCATCTCTCCAGGTTAAACCACACTACTAATGAGACATGAAAAATTAAGACAGTATCTACACAGATTTCATATCCTGGAATTACCATCAAGCATTTGTTATCTACACTTGAAACAGCCTGTCAATCACTTACTTTATGACTGTCATCTACTGGACTCCATCCAGGTGCTCCTAATACAACACATCATCACTTCTGGAGACGAGTGGCTAGTGTCAAAACAGAGACTTATCCAAAAGTATTACTCAGAATGATTTTATTTTGCCAATGAGATCAACTCCCAGTGTAAATATACATAGATATAAAAATATAAATATGGATGTAAATGTAGGACTACGTACATATAGATGTAAAAATATAAATATGAATATTGATACAAAAATATAAATATAAATGTTATTCAATAATTGGAAGCTACATGTAACATATGCATTATATGCAATGGAGCATATATCAAATAAATTACCTCCTGGTAGGGTTACTATTGGGGTGGGAGTAAACAAAAACATTTTTGGAAGGACTCATTGTCATTACACTGCATTATTGGCTAGAGATAGAAATACACTAGATTAGACTTTGTGAGTTGTGTGTGTAACATTCAGATCATTAAATTTTTTTAAAAGCTTTCTTTATAGCTTCTACCATATTATATGCATCTTTGCTTCTTGAAGAAATGTGTGGGGAAAGTGAACGATGGTGAAAGCAGTATGGAGACCATAATTTGTTCATTCTTTAAGTGGAGATAGATCTATGAAACCTATATATATATAGCTTACCCTTATCTTATCTGGTATACTTTTTAACAGATATTCATTATAATAATTTGATAAATATAAAGAGCATTAACTCATATTAAAAAAAAAAAAATTTATATTTATATCCAGTGCATGGGCCTTTAAAGGATGATGATATTCTGCTTATTCCTTTCAACATAAATAATTTTGATGTTCATGAAATATGTGTTAAGAAAGCTTGTGATCATTTTGGAACAGTAAGTATTTATAATTTTATTACTAATATTGAATTTTCTTTGTCTTGTCTTGTAAGATGTCATCTCCTTCCAGGAGGTTGACTATCATGGACTTCCACCATGTACGGTTTTGTGCTTCTCTTTTGCATTCTTCATAGGGCAAAAAAGATCCAGTCCTTAATATTTTCCATCCAATCTGTTCTTTGTCTTCCTCCTCTTATTTTTCCTTGTATCATTCCTTCTAGAAGTGTTTTTTGTAGGGATTCATGCCTTAGTATGTGACCAAGGTAGGTGGTTTTCCTTGTCTTAATGGTTTTCAACAGATTCCTATCTTCCCCAATCATCTCTAATATTTCTAAATTAGTTTTTTTGGCAGTCCATGGGACTCTAAGAATTCTTCTGAGGATCCACATCTCAAAGACTTTTAGTTTATTTTCACAATATTTTGATATTGTCCAGGTTTCTGCTCCATTTAGCAGTGTTGACCATTGACCATTAGCATTTGGACAGCTTAATTCTTGTTTTTGTGTGAATTTCCCTTGAGGTTAGAATGTTTTTCATGCTAATGAAGGTTGATCTGGCAATTTCTATTCTTCTTAACATTTCCTTATCACACTTTCCATTTTTTGTAATTAGTTGACCCAAATATATATAACTCTCTACTTGACCTAAAGTATTTTCTGTGATCTTAATATTTATATTGGGTATTTTCCCTTTTTCTCTTGTTACCAGCATGGTTTTGGTTTTTTTGAAGTTGAAATTAAGTCCATATTTTTCACTTAGCTTCAGTGTCTCTTCTAGTAGGTTTTAAAGATATTTTTTATTTTCAGCTGGCAGTACTGTATCATCTGCATATCTTATATTGTTTATATTCCTGACTCCTTTAAATTCTTCTAATTGCTGGAAGATATTTTCAGTATAGAGATTAAACAATATAGGAGAAAGAACACAGCCTTGTCTGACACCCTTCTTTACTGGGAATTCCTCTGAGATTTCTCCTGATATTTTTATATAGATTTATCAGTAATCTGATATCATCTACTCCTAAATTTCTGATGCATTTGATTAGTTGTTCATGTTGTCTATTGTCAAAGGCCTTTGTGTAGTCAATAAAATATAAGTAGACTTCTTTCTGCTTCTCCAGATATCTTTCTATAATAGTTCTAATGTTGAAGAGTCCTTCTCTAGTCCCTTTATTTTCCTGAAAATTAGATTGTGTTTCATTAATTTCCATTTTGATTTTATTTATTTTTTTCTAGGATGATATATAACATAACTTTTCCTATCAGACTGATTGTTCTGTACTCTTCACATTTGATTGTCTTCGATTTTTTAGGTATTGGTAGGAATGTTGAGTGCTTCAAATCTTTTGGTAGGTGTCTAGTTTCGTATATATTTTGTTACATATGTCAGTCAGTGATCTTATAGCCTTATCATCTAAAGTATTTAGATATTCTGCAATATTCCATCCATTCCTGGAGCTTTTCCTGGGTCTCAGTTTCCTAATGGCATTTATTACTTCCCAGGTAAGAATAGTAGTAATTTTTCTTCTTGCATTGGCTTATCTATTCTATCATGATTGTAGAGTTCCTTTGAATACTCTACCCATCTATCCCTTATTTTGTCTTTCTCCATTAGGATGTTTCCACTGATATCTTCAATGCAATGAGAGCCTACCCTTTTGCAAGATTTTCTAGTTAGCTCCCTAACTTTTTCATGAAGTTCTCTGGTTTTGTGCTTTTTGTCCAGAAGTTTAATTTCCTTGCATTTGTTGTTGAGCCATAGTTCTTTTGCAATCCTACATTCTTTCCTGATCTCCTTGTTTAAGTTCTTGTATTCAGGATGATTTTTCTTTAGTCTTGTGTAATTTAGATATTGAGCCTAATTATAATATATGTCTATATGATTGACATATATATATATTACATATGAGATATATGACATATAAATATATGATCAGAAGTAAGAGATGAAGAGTGGTATAAGATCAGGAGAGTGGTATTGAAGAGACAAGTGCTTTGCAGTGGAAACAGTAGTAGTATGAGAGATGAAGGGAGAATGGGAACAGGAAGAGAGATCAAGAGGGAATGAGGAAATGGGGGGGATCACAATGAAGTGGCTTGTGTAGGGTTGGGTTATAGACCTAATAGTGAACTGCTGTGTTTATTTATAAATGCTAGAAGTATCAGAAATAAGGGAGATGAAATGGTTTCCACTGAATTTATTCGCCCCAAAATCAGAGTAATTGAAACATGGTTGAATGAAGTGATATCCTAATGGATCAAGATGTTCATTCTGAATTACTCTGTTTGTAAGAGAAGTGGAGATATAAATTTGATCAAGCTGAGAACCAATACTGTATACAGTCTTGTAACTATAAACCTGGAAATTATTGTTATATGTCTCCTAGTTGAGCATTGTCAAGATATACTCTTGTACATATCTTGCTTTTCCATTTTTGATGTTATCTTCCATTTAGTCTAATGTTGGGTTTTTAGTACAGTTTGAGTCTCTGGCTCTGCTGTGATATGGCTTCAATTCCTGGAAGAATCATTGTCTAAATGTTTTGTCAAATGGAGTACATATGTTTATAAACCTTATTACACATCCAAGGTATTTCTAGTCTATTCTCAAGATTTATGTTTCCCTTTGCTTTAGTAAGACAGGAGCAGGTATATATCTGTTAAGATTTTTATATCTTTATATTTCTCTTAGAGAAACAACAATATAATATTATGGATAGCATAAGTGTCCATATGGCTTGTTTAACATGACTCTTTATTTCAATATACTTAATTCAACAATGATGACAAGATAGTCAATAAAAATATTCCCATTCTTGTTTTGTATGTTGAGGATGATAGATCTGTGCCATTTACCTTAAGAAAAAAACTGAATAAATATGCTAAGTGTTTCTAATGTCACTAGCAGAAGTAGCAGTATACTGAACTGTGTTAAGAAAAGTATATTTTTTTTAAATACATTGTTTTAAAAATCATGAACTGTTGTGCTCAGATTTGGTCACCTAGTTGTCATTGTGATGTTGAAACACAATAAGATCCAGAGACAAATAATGAAAGTGATATCAGGACTCTGGAGTGTTAGTTATGCATAGCATTTGAGGGAATGTATATTGCAGAGTTTGCCAGATAGGAGGAAAAGAGGTGATATGACAGAGACACTTCAAGTTAGTTAAGGGATTTTATCAGATTAATACAGAAGGGATTATAAAAAGAGTGGAGTGTAAGATGGGAAGAACAAGTGCTCATCTCCGGAAGTTGTGTAAAGATTTGGTGAAGAAGAGTGTGAGGAATAGATTTTTTACATGGAGAGTGGTTGGTAAGTGGAATACATTGCTGATGTGCATTGTGAATGTGAGGAGCATAAATCATTTCAGGATTCGATATAGTAGACATGTTTCTAGTTAAGTAGGTCTCCCATGATAAATCTTCTGACTCCATAGTTGTTACTATAGTAATAATAATAATTGTACAGTATAATTTGTGAACTGTGATGCTGCACTAGAATATGAATCCACAATTATCAAGCACTGTTATAAGTTTCATGCATCATCATCCCCATCATAATTTAGTATAACAGAATGTAAATAAGAGGTATTTTCTTCTCCAGGTCTGGAAGGAAATCCTTAATGACTGTGATTCTTTGTGTTTTTAATAGCAGCAAAAATATCCCTCCAGTATCAAGGAACACAACCAAAAATTTGGTGAAGATATGTCGACAATATTTTTATCATATAGCTGGTTCTACTATAGCCCAATTAGAAGATTTCGTTACCTTCATGAACAACATTCATCCTCAAATCAAATTCACAGCTGAATTGGAAAAAATAGGTCTTTACTGTTTTTGGATACATTAGTTGAGACATCAGAGCAAAACACACCCAACTTCTCAGCCTACAGGAAACAAATTAACATTATCTGCATGCAGTTGGTTCATCAGTACCCAGCACAAAAAATAGGCATTATCTGTTTCTTATGATATAGGAAGTGAATTTATTCACTTACAGAATTTCCACAAATGTAGATAAAAGAAACCAAGAGCCAAAGCATTTTAATTCTATCCTTCCAAAAATGGCTACAACAGAATATTAGTCAAATAAATTCTATCTCAATCCAAAACAAACAAAAGAACAAATAAAAAAAGAATATAAAGGAGCAATGATTCTCACATATATACAATCACAAATAAAATAGCAAGATTGCATTGCCAAAAAAAAAAAAAAATAATAATATTTTACCTTGGGTATAATAAATGTTAAAGATATACCAAGTCAAGTTTGTGCCTGCAAGTGTTGCAAGTCTTGTTTGTTTGCTTGCTTACTTGGGATATGGAGTAAAATCAGGTTAAAAATAGCTTGGTATCTTTAACATATATATATAGATGACATGAGATGAGATATATATATAAAACTAGCTTTCTATCCAATCAACAAAATCTCCTAAACCACCACATCTGCCACTTAAAACAAAAAAAAAAAAACAGGTATCCACAAGATCACTTGCTGTTGTGGGCTATACTGCATAGAAATAAACTGGAAAGATATGCCAGAGAACACATTAAGGACATTCAGAATGAAAGAAAGCACAATCAGGGTTGGCAGCACATTCAACAAATACAAAATATCTAATAGAATGGCAACAAACTGAAATGCTCCACATTGATTACCATTTTTACTCAAGAGCATTCAAAGAATAAGCTTTAATGAAGTATCCTCTACAGTTTAACAAAAAACAAGGGATGATTTTACATCAAATCTGGTTTTCCTTAATCTATCACAACATGCTTTTGTCTATCAGCAGTACACAGCAACCCAGGAACCAGCAGCCAGCTTAACAGCGAATGCACACTTTCTATTGTTTAAACGTTTTCAAATATTTTTTGCTAGAAATGTTAACCGTTATTACTTTGCTTGTATTTTTTTTAATTTCTTCATGCTATTTCCTGATGAAGTGAAACAAAATTTTTTCATGTAACTAGTCAAATTAAAGCATAGTTTCGTTTTGACTTCTTTGTGTGTGGTTTAATACTGGAAAATGGTGATTTTAGTATATCCTTTCTCCACAGAAGCCTACACAGTGAGTTCCATGTTTGTATTTAATTGTGCTTACACGTCATGAAAATTATTTTATATTCTATTCATAGTCCTGTTGCAAACGCAAATATAGCTGGATTAATTTGTTTATAATTATGTTTTAATTAAACAGTTTGAATATGGAATATTACATAAATGAGACCAAGATTCTTTATATAAAACAATGCTATCTAGTTTATATTAAAAGCAGTTTGCTGTTCATCTTCATACTATTTGACACTAAGCATCTTATTTGATGATGCCAAAATAGCTTTATCTGGTCATATAATGATGCAAATTTTTAAGATTTTGCTAATCTAGTTTTAATTATAAGAGTTTTTTGTTTTACTAATTTCTTAATATTTTAAAATATCATCAGATTACACAGGAGTATTATTATTAAGAGAGACCTCCAAGGAGTCAGAGAATCATTGGAGAATCCATACCATCTGTCACCTTTTCCTGAATTTGTTCACACTACTTGCACTTGCTACCTCCAAAGGCAGTCTATTCCAAACATGTACTACTCTGCAAGAGAAAAATCTAGCTCTCACCCAGATGTTGGAAATTTTTCCACTTGGTTATACTATAAATTAAAGATGCCAAGAAATTATATTCTTGGTTTAATCCTTTATCCAAGTGTAAGTAAACAACGTTTACACCTGAAGTATCTTCAGGACAGGGCAACTCATATATAGAGAGGCTAATGACTTAGTCTCTCATAATGCAAAGCACATATCTTTTGGACATGTATAATGCTATGCAGTATGGGAAGGATCACTACCCAGACCAGTTTTGATCTTTATTGAAGTCGCTTCAGTGGGAGCCAGACCCAAAGGTGATACAAAGATTGAAGTAGTGGAAGTCATATTTCCATATATGAGTAGCCAAAAGGTGTCACATGTTATTACTAAAATATTCTGGATTAGAAGTAAATGTTGGAAGTTTTTCCACTTGGTTATACTATAAATTAAAGATGCAAAGAAATTATATTCTTGGTTTAATCCTTTATTCAAGTGTAAGCAAACATAGTTTGTGCCACAAGCAAAGTTTGCCATGTCCTGAAATTACTTCAGGTGCAAACTTCGTTTGCTTAAAAAACTACTGTACCAATTACATTCGATACTAGTTAGTATGTTATCTCTGATATATATATGTATCAGAGTGTATATATATATATGTGTGTGTGTGTGTGTGCATGTGTTACATTTGTATAAGTATGTATATAAAAATGTATTACTGTATTATTAAAAGCATTACAGTAATTTTTTTTTTCTGTTAAAATAAGTATTTCAAATCTTGAAAAGGCTTCAATATTTTTTACATGGCTAAATTTTATTATTCAGTTATTACACAAAATTATAAATTTCTTTTACTTCAGTGGAATAAATTTTGATGAACGTGTGGCATCAATTCTAGGTCGACCATGCTTGACAGGCTTGTATGTAATACTGAACTCGCCAAAATAATGACCAATCATTTCTGGCTTAATTTCAATCTGATTAAAATTCTTTCCATTATATACACTAACAATGGATCCAACCATTTCTGGAACAGCAATCATGTCACATAGATGAGATTTCACACTTTCAGACTTCTCAAGAGGTCTTACTTCCTTTTTTGCTTTGCGCAATTTTTTATCAATGCCATTGGTTTATGTTTCATGCCTCTTGAAAATCACCTCCTTGCACGACAGTGTAGAAGTTCCATTAATTGTGTATTATGTATATCCAACAGCTGATCGAAATCTACCCCCCCGATAAGTATATTTTCTAAATGTTCTTTTTTTTCTTCAGTGCTTCTTTTTGCTGTTCCTCTTCCATAATTGTAATCAACATAAGCCAAATCACAAAATGAACCATTTCCATTAAATAATTTGAATATAAATATATTCATATATTTATATTCAAAGGATATATAAATAAAATGTTAAATATTGTACATTTCATTTGCTTTTGTCACAAATCTGTAAATTTTGTGGCATCATGAAATGCAATATAAGCAACAGTTCTTGATTACATTCTAAAATTGTTAGACTTCTATATTTATATTTATACATTAAAAAATACTAGTATTCCCTTTATGTTAATATTCACTTTACTGATATATACAGAAATATATTTGTTTAATATTTTCTGCATAATGTTTTGCATTCTAATTCTAATTTTTAGTCTAAGTTTTAAAAGAGGTAAACCGTGAGTAGACATAACTATACATAATAAATAACGGAAAAACTCACATAGAAATATTATTTAATAGTATAATTTTCGCCTGTGTGTCACAGGCATCTTCAGTACAATTAGGCACAAAAATTAAACACTAACTGACAATTCCAAAAAGCGCCACCTAAGTAGCTGGTGTAAGATAACTAAAAAGGTCAATAACTTTCCTATAAAAAAAAAAAAAAAAAAAAAAAAAAAAAATTTACCATCCCTTATATACAAGGCATCAGTGAACGTGTAGCAAAAATTTTAAAACCACTGAATATTTTTGTTGCCTTTCGACCATTTAGAAAAATCTCCACCTTTCTCGCTTCTCCAAAGGACAAGCTTCCACATCTTAATCATCCAGGTGTCTACCAGATTCCATGCTCTTGTGGATTATGTTATTTCGGACAAACGGGAAGATCTGCCTCCATTCGGCTAGAAGAACACCAATCTTATATTGAATACTTTAAACCTGAAAAGTCTGGACTTGCAGAACATGCCATCTTCACTAGACACAGAGTTCATTGGAGAGAGACAAGAGTTCTTCACAAAAGTCAGTTTCTCATGGAACGCCTTTATAAAGAAGCATGTGAAACTCTACTTCATTCTCCTAACTTAAACAGATCCAACGGCTTACGTCTATCCCCTTTATGGGAGATAGTACTTTACAAATCAGCTAATCTTTCCTAACTTTTTATTGTATTAATTTTTTTTTTTTTTTTTTTTTTTTTTTTTTTTTTTTTTAGGAAAGTTACCTTTTTAGTTATCTTACACCAGCTACTTAGGTGGCGCTTTTTGGAATTGTCAGTTAGTGTTTAATTTTTGTGCCTAATTGTACTGAAGATGCCTGTGACACACAGGCGAAAATTATACTATTAAATAATATTTCTACGTGAGTTTTTCCGTTATTTATTATGTATAATTTTTAGTCTAATATTTACATATTGGTATGTTTTATCTTAAACATTGATGATATTAGTAATGTTGCATCTTGATATTCTTGGAAAAATTCCAAAATGTCATTCAGCTGAAGTGCCTTAACTAGCCAAAATAATTTTTGTTGTTATTGTACTTTCTGAAGAATGAATTAATAATCAAAATTAGTACTGAGTGGTTTGTGTATGCTGCAAGAAATAGCATGAATAGCTATAGAGAACTGCACTACAGTATGCTTATCTATAGTTACTTAGAATATTTGATGTAATTAATTTTATAAATGATTTTCTTGAGCAACACGAAGGAATAAAACTTTTTGATAAAATTCATGATGAATCTAGTAGGACTTGTAATTTTTCTTAATCTTAAACTTCTCCTCTCTCCCACATAGAAAAAAACAGCTATGCAAATTTTTATGCTCTTTTGTATATTTATTATTATTATTACTACTACATGACACCTCCAAGGAGTCCAAGGACTAATTGTGGGACGGTCCACTACACAACACTACTGCCATCAACACACACACACAACTCCCATCTAATGCCCACCACCACCAGTATTTTTGTCTGTAAATTGCATGTGTTTTTTGATAGCTGATTTGCTTGTATGCAGGATAAAAAAAAAAACCATAGGTCGGGAGTAAAAAACCCTGCTCTCTCTGTATGAGATCAGCTAACTTACCTTCAATTGAAAAAGTCCATATAAAGATTCCTCTTGTCATTATGAGAATCGTACTCTGGTCTTTTCCAATCAAAGGGCACATTCTTCCATCATTATTCCAGTTGAGCTACTGGTTTTAATACATAGACACCACTTTGTATTAAAAATTGAGACGACATCATCCTCCTCCTCCTCTAATGTAGATACATCATGATTATAAAGAATGGCTTCAGAGTTATCATCATCAAATTCCTGACATGTACCCTCAAGGGGGTGTACAGGATATGATAGTACTACATCAAAAATTTACATCATTACTAACTTCCTATCTTCAATTTTCCTCCAAATCAGTCTGTTACTTGTCAAGATTCCAACATTATCAGATCTCATATTTCTATCGTCTAAGGCACTTTGTACCATATTAATCCACCTATATCTTGGTCTTCTTCTGGGTCGTTTTGCTGCCAACCTGGCAGAGAACACTTGTTTTGCTAATCTTTCTTCGCCCATTCTGTTTAAGTGACCAAACCACCTGAGATTAGCTCTGCTAATGCATTCCTGGATGCTGACAATGTCAAGTTCTTTCCTAATATCCTCGTTTTTAATATGATATTGCCATTGATGCCATCTATTCACGCCTCTAATCTTTCTCAGTACTCTCATATCTGTGGTCTCTAGTCTTTGGTCAAGTGTTTTACTTCTGACCTAGACTCAGATCCATTAGTTAAAACTGGTTTGAACACTGTCTTGTATACAGCTAACTTAGTGTTCCGACTAATTTCACTCTTATTCCATATGAATTTATTCAATTGACTTCCTACCATACCAGCTTTGTTGATTCTGTTGTCTATTTCCATATTTAATTTACCATCTTCACTAAAAATCGTGCCTAAGTAGCTGAAATGTTTTACTTGTTCTACAGGTTCTCTGTTCAAAACACAGTTGATATTTTCAACGATTCTACCTGTTTTCATTGTCTTTTGTCTTTTTATTGCTGACCTTCATACCATATCTATTACAACAGTTATTCAATTTAGTCAGGGCATCTTGCAAACTTGATGCGGATTTATTTAGAAGTATAAAATCGTCCACATAAAACAAAGAGTTGACACTTCCTTCATAATGTGATCCATATAGATAATGAATAACTGAGAGGATAATGTACATCTTTGTCTCACACCAGATTTAACATTAAACCATCTTCCTATATTTCCTTCAATTCTAACTGCTGACTTACAACTCAAATAAAGACTAAGTATTGCTTGATATAATGCCCCATTGACACCATATAAATGTAGCATATTGAATAGCTTCTCTCTTGGCACCTTGTCATATGCCTTTTCCAGATCGACAAAACTTAAATACAGATCTTTGTTATATTCCCATGCTTTCTCAACTATTTGTCGTAAAGTAAAGATCTGATCCTGACAGCCTCTATTTGGCCTGAATCCAGCTTGCACCAAGCTTTTCTTCCACAATTCTATTCAACCGTTTCTCAAGTATGCTGGCATAAATCTTGCCCAAAACACTCAGTAGGGAAACACCTCTGTAATTCTCATATTCAGTTTTATTTCCCTTTTTATACATGGGTACTATGAAAGCTCTACTCCAATCATCGGAAATTCGTCTCTCTGTCCAGGCCTTCTGAACTATGCAGTGCAGCCACTGTAAGACTCTTATACCACCATACATCAGCATTTCTGTCGAATATCATCTACTCCTGCTGCCTTTCCACATTTCAAGCCTTTGATGGCTTTTTCTACTTCAAGTATGGATATGTATTCCTGACTGTATGCCTGGTCAGTGTTTTTTACCACTGTGCTGTCATCACTGCTTGTTTCATTTAGCAGTTTTTCAAAGTAATTACTCCATACTTCAAGGATATCTTTTTCTCCTGTTTTCATGTCACCTTTATCATCTCTGACTCCTTTTACAGCACTCTTTCCTTAATTTCTAAGCTTCTTCAACACCTCCAGAATATCTTACCACCTTCTTGATATTTATTTTCTATGTTGTTGCCAAAGTCCTCCCATGACTTTTGTTTAGCTAGTTTTACACAGTGTTTAGCTTTCTTACATTTGTCTCTGTATTCTCTCAGAGCACAAGATGACTTATTTGACAGGAACTTTTGATATGATTTCTTCTTTTCCTTCACTGCCTCTCTAACTTCCTGTGTCAACCATGGAGTTCTGATCTTTCTACCCTTGAAGACAACCTCACCACATGCCTCTCTGGCTGAATCAGTCAGGGTTTTCTTCAAGGTTTGCCACTGAATCTCCAAGGTTTGGTTCTTGTTCTCAAACTCTTTCATTTTTTCTTCAATAAGTTTTGTGTATTTTAGTCTACAGTTCACATCTGAGAGCTGCTCAACTTTTATTCGCTTTAAAACTTTCTTACATGTCATGCTTTTCAATATGAAATTCAGTTTTATCCTGCTCAAGAGTAAATAGTGATCACTTCCAATTTCAAATCCTCTGTACACTCTGGTGTCCTGCACCAGGGAGAAAATATCACTACTAACAATAACATAGTCAATGAGACTTTTCTTATTCCTTGTCTCTTCTCTCCATGTGAATTTGTGTACATCTTTATGTTGGAACATGGTGTTAGTAATAACCAGTCCATCTCCTGAGCAGAAATCCAACAGGTATTTGCCTTATAGATTTGCTCTTTTCTTCAAAATCTTCCCAAAATATTTTTGTATGCCTGGCAGTCACTTCCTACTCTGCTATTTAGATCCCCAAAAGGACCAACTTTTCCTTTTTCATTGTGTCAGTAGCATTCTCTAGAGCCTCAAAAAATTCCTCCACTTCTACCTTCTGTGGGACCATAGTCACAAATAAGTCTCATTGTCCAGTTCCCCATTCTGATATTTGCCCACATCACTCTACTTGAGACTGCCTGCCATTCAAGAAAATTAGCCTCATATTTAGTGTTGAATACTATGGCTACTCCTTCTTTTCCTTGATTTTCATTGCCTGAATATAACATTCTGTATTTATTGCTTAGAAAGATCTCACCAGTTTTTGTCTTTTTTTGTTTCAGTCACCCATATTATGTCGATCTGGTACTTATCTAATTTCTCAGCCAGCTCCATTTCTTTGCCATTCAGGCTTCTTATGTTGATAGTATCAATCTTTAACTCTGGTGATGTTGAGTTGGGGTGTAATTTCAGATTCATTCCAGTAGTTGACATTTTGCTCATCGCCCTGGTTTCCTGGTGAAAACAAAGGTCGTCTTGTTTAACCGGGCGTTGCCCCAGCCGGCATGAAATTTTGTCATGTTGTACCATAATTTTTTAGATTGGTTTAAGCCAATAAGGATACAGTTTGGTCGGCTAAATCACAAATTGTCAGCCCATCCTTGTTCATTCAGTATCCAGGTAGATACCCAAAGGGTGCACCACAGGAAGGTGAGTATTGGACATTAGATCAGAAGCCCAGGTCGGTTCTCCGCATTCCTTTAAAGACTATGTGAAGGTCTCCTCTCAGTTATACAGCTTTGACCCTTAAGCACCCACTTAAGATTATATGATTTATAACTTCTGAGTTATAAATCATATAATCAGTAATAATTGTATTTTTTAGTTTGTTTAAAAAAAACATTAAAGTGAATTCTAAGCAAACGTGTTATTTTGATTTGTATATGTGATATTTCTTGCAGTACCATGAATTATAAATACATGAAGAAAATTTGTTAATATTGAACTCGAATGTCATAAAATTTCAAGAAATGTGCTCAAAGGCATCTCCTTAATATAGTCCAGTAATTCCATTTGAAAAATTTCCCTTTTATTTGAAAAACCTGCTTGTCTGGAACACAAATAACTTTTATGATTTTTTCAGGAAAATATTAATTATCTGCTCTCATATCAAGATCACAGGGCTTTTCCCTCCAGGAAACTCAAATCTTATTAGACAGATAAACTATCCAGAGAATGCATATAATTCATAGATGTCCAGACTTTGTAGATAAGATCAACCACCCTGTCATATTATTATTATTATTGTGCCAGTATCTCCATGGAGTCAAAGAATCTCCATAGACTCTTTCCTCCCTACTCTGTGTCCTCGTAGTTGCTCAGCATGTAGTCATTGTGCTAATCTGGTGGCCCAAAAGTATCCATATCTTCCTGTGGACCCCCCCCCTCTGTCTATACCAGCAACCAACAGTATGTTTTCTTCTTACATCAGATAGCCTCAAATGAACCATCTCCCTAACACCTAAAATCCTGTTTAATGTCTGTTTTTGTTCGTTGAAGTTATTCAGCAATCATCAGTTGTATCCCACTTCTTGTCCTATTCCCTCTATGCTTCCTAAAAATAAAATACTCTTTAGATTCAATCCCTATATCATTTTCTGTCATCCAGGTCATTCAGATTTGAAACCTTTGAAACTGCATTCAGCATTGCATGTTCATTTCTGTGCATGTGCACACATGCTCATATGTCTGAGTGACTAAACACATTTGACTGCATCTCTCTCTCTAATACTTCTAGTTCTCTTGATTTTGCACTTCCAGCCTCTCACTGGACAGCACTCTCTCTCTCTCTCCAAAAATCCTCCAAAACTATTTGAATGCAGTCCATCTGGCATATACAACTCCTTTCACCCATCAAATTCACTACATACATCTATAAACTGCACACCATTCCTCCTGCACAACCTTCTCATTGAGTCATTTGCAACCATGGTCCTTCTTCTTCTTCTCGATTCATTCCTGTCACCCCAAGGCAGTAGACACAATCTTTATTTTCTCATTCTTCTTTTTTGCTTCTGTCAGCAACTCTTTCA
Organism: Typopeltis vanoorti; assembly: GCF_054136105.1. Taxonomy (NCBI): domain Eukaryota; kingdom Metazoa; phylum Arthropoda; class Arachnida; order Uropygi; family Thelyphonidae; genus Typopeltis; species Typopeltis vanoorti. Next base: position 60,638,479 of record NC_143558.1, read on the forward strand.
TATCATCTCTTGTTGCATGTTTCTCACTTTTCACATCATTCATGCCAGTCAAAACAATTCTTTCACTGCTCCCTTTGACAAACTAACATCCTTGATCTTTGCACTTGGGAACATACTTTCATCACCTTCTCATTAAGTATACCTCTTAAATCAAATCTCCATACAATACATTCTCCTCACTCCCAGTTTCTTGCACTTTTATACTTTTCTAGTTCACTTTTTCTTTCTTTCTCCCCTCCTGATGTACCACACAACAATTGTTTCTCTAATCACTGTAGCTTATGTTTTGTCCTGTGAAGGACATTGCATAAGCACTTTTTCACTCTTACTGTCACCTCATCATCCCCTTTACCATCAGCTATTTCTTTCATGCTCTCATTCATTTGCTTCTTCCATTCCTGCACTTTCTCCATCTTGCCTTATCTTGTTAATATTAGTTACTTCATTCTCCCGCTTTCCATGACTCGCATTTCTTGCACTCACAAGCAAAACATTTCCAACATGCTGTCTACTCTCACTTTCGTAAAATAAACCATTCACTCTTGGCAATGAATACATAGAATGCACTGCACCATGCCAAATCAGTCTCTCGTTAAATCAGTGAACAAGGATGCTTGACTGCCATTTTCCTTATACACATTGTGCTCTGAAAAAAATAAGTAAATTATTACTGAAAATAATTACTGAAATTGCTAATATTTGCTAAACTAAAATGCTTATCTGTAAGCCACATGCAGCACTGCTTCTACTATGCACTATGCTAACACCACCTATTAATTATAATGGTTTTATGAAGCTAAGGGACCAAATGTTGAGGGTTTTTTTACAGCCACTTCATGTCATTCATTAAGAAGGTCATTGGCCTTAACACAGGCAAAGAAATTCCTCATCTCATTTTCCTTTCTCCCTCTTTTACCTTATGGTGTCAAAGGTTTATTATTAATCATTGGACCTCAATTGTTCACAGGATAAGGTGGTCAGCCCAATGCCCTGGTGTATCCTATATCTGCAGTGGTGTTGAGTTCTCAAGGCTGGTTTGCCTGCTTTGTGGGATGAAAAAACTCCAGATAAACTGGGGAGGAAAACCTTGCTGTCCACTCCCAAGACCAGCTAACTTGGCTATGGCTGAAGAAGATCCTTTAGCTCCTCATGTCTCTGACAGGAATTGAACCTAGGACACTCCTTCCCCAAGCATATTGTTGCGAAGTGCACAGCCACTAGGCTAACCACACAAACAAAAATCCCTTTTAAATTTAGTGTTAAGCTATATTGTAGAACAAGCTGATTCAATTTCCCATATATTTGTAGTCATTTAATTTTGATACATATTAATCAAAACACTGCTGAAAATAGTTGTAATTATCACTCATTTCACATGCTTAGTGATACATCTGAGTTATTACAATTACCAGATTACAATTTCTTTATGATAAATCAAAACTAATCAGCAATCAAACACTAAATTATAAAAGTCATGAAATAAAGAGAATGGAAAACTATGATAATTGCTGCCTGTTTAATGTGGCTTTTGCTTCATTAAACCAGGCTATTTATGCATACTACTAGCCTAAGTTTTCCTGATCGATCTCTGTATCATATTCATCGATAATTGCTCTTTCCAGTTTTGTCTCATCAGCAAACAACTGGATATTTTCTCTGAAATCATTTCCTACATCGTTGTCGTAAGAAATGAATAGCATCAGTTCAAGTACTTAGCTCTAGGGTGAACCACTAGTTGACCACCTTTTCTTAGATTCATATCCCCCCCATCACCTATATTCTTACCCATTTCTCTAGTTTCGTATCCATTCGTATTGCTGTAATTTACGTAACAGAGTTCCATGTGATATCCAGTTGAATGTTGAATCCAGGAGTATTATTCTGTAGCTGTTTTCTTTATCCACCTCAATTTGTCACTTTATTGTTAAAAAAAAAAAAAAAAAGGGAAAAAAAGAAAATAAGGAAATTACTAAGGTAGTTACTGGAAGTTAGGCCATAGGATACTCATTGGCGGTTTATTGTGGCAAGGTATAAGGTTATGCATTTTAGGCTGAAAATATTTTCATCTGTGTACTACATTAGTTGAACTGAACTGAATGCTGATGAAACTAGAGATTTGGAAAGAGGTGGCAGACATGGAGGATAGGTAATTATAGGGGAGGCAGATTGTATTGATGGATTGTATTGCAATTTGCAATTGGGGTATTAGTGTAATATGAATTACCTTTTTAGGAACTTTTATATTTTGTGGAAAGATGAGTCATTTTTCTTTCAGCTTACAGGGAGGAAAAAGCTTTCTGAAATATTACAGTATTTATTAATATAGTCTTTTTAATAGATTGATATTCTGGTTAATAATGCTGGACGTTCCCAGAGGGCAGCCTTCCAAGATATCAATATTCAGGTGGATCATGAAGTATTTGATATCAATGTCTTTGGAACTGTAAATCTTACTAGAAAAGTTCTACCTCATTTTCTGAAAAAGAAAAGTGGTCACTTTGTAGTAACTAGTAGCTGTACTGGAAAAATTGGTGAGTTCTGGCCTTTTTATATATAATTTAATTAGTAGAAATAACTAAAAATAAATAAATAAATAAAAAAAAATTACATTCCTGATATAGATTTATTATAGTCATTATGTTCACTGCAATGTTCTATTCAAGAAATTATCTCTTAGGTGTCAAATTTGTTAGTTTGATTGAATTGTTTGAACATGTTATTTTGCCAGCTAAAAGCATCATATATCTTCAAAATACACATAATTCAATGTTTTTCTGTGAGACCACTGAACCACGCATTAATGAAAACTTTTGTTTTATAATTCCTTTTGAACTTGAAACAGCCTGTAACTAACAACCAGTCTTTTGACACAGAATTAACACATGCTTTTCATTCTAATGCGCATAAAAATAGTAGATGATTGTAGTTGTATGTGTATATATATATATATATGTGTGTATATGTATATATATATATATATATATATATATATAAAATGTAAATATATAACTAATTATATGAAGAGCCAATACAGCTCCTAGGAGCTAAGTTCACATTATGGTTCACATTACGGGTAAATATCAAGAATAGTGATCGGAGCTTGCTCCACCCTTTCTATGAGTTGCCTCAGCTTGCACTACCTTAAAGGATCAGGTGCTGCACTATCCAGGTATTTGCTTATGCTTGGAATCACCGAACTTTATATAGTTTCTATATTTGGCATGAAACTCTTTGAGTTTCTTATTCGGCTAAGAAACAATATGGGATATAATATCCCTTAACTTAAATAAGTTCATGTCGCCGAATTGAAGCCTTTGGCTCTTCATATAATTAATAATTTATTAGGACACCTTCTTGGCAATTCTCATAAAAGGGATGCAAGTTCTGTTTGCTACAAACTTGGTATTAACTAGGTCTACCTACTCACTGATGAGACCTCAAAAAAGGTCGAAACCGGTCTGGGTAGTGAACTTCTCTCATAATGTCGAACAGTAATACAGCTCCTAGGAGCTAAGTTCACATTATGGATAAATATCAAGAATAGTGATCGGAGCTTGCTCCACCCTTTCTATGAGTTGCCTTAGCTTGCACTACCTTAAAGGATCAGGTGCTGCACTATCCAGATATTTGCTTATGCTTGGAATCGCCGAACTTTATATAGTTTCTATATTTGGCATGCAACTCTTTGAGTTTCTTATTCAGCTAAGAAATAATATGGGATATAATATCCCTTAACTTAAATAAGTAAATATATAAATTTATTATTTATTATATATATTATATTTCTCATAAAGTTCATGAAACATCATGAACTTTATGAGAAATATGTGAACCGAGGTCTCTTCATTCAAGATGAAAATTATACATGATTTATTTACCTTGGATAATTTATTTACCCTTGAATAAAAGCGGTTCATAAATTAATGTTTTATTCATGAATACTATCACAAGAATATAATGTTGTGTAATTAATGAATAAATTTTTTGTTGTTTTTGGAATTTGGAAATATACATTTCGAGAGTGACTATGTAGTCCTGTCTTGTAAAATGAATATGCATATAGAGGTATGAAGACAGAAATAGTTGATGTGGAATTATAATGCAGGCAGCTATCATAGAACTTAAGAAATCAGCATGCAGGAGTACAGTTGATGAAAGAAGAAAGATCACTAGTTCATGGGAGATATGTAAGAAAAAATTGTTGACAGCAATTGCAGATGTATACTTCGAGTGAAAAAAGAAAAGTGATTTGGATTCAAATGGATGACTATAGAAATTAAAAAGGAATTGCAAATGAAAAAGAGATTATTGGAAGACATATAAGGAGAGACGTGGAAAACAGAATGAGGAATGTAACTAGGAAAGTGTCTAGTATAGTGAAGAGAGAAAAATTTACAATACAAAAAGGAGCTAGCACTCAATCCAGAGAGAGAGAATTCCAAGTAGGAAGGAAAAATGATTGTGGATGGTTTACCTTGCTGAATGGAGAGAGGATTCAGTAATATAGGTGACATAGTTGAACTATTTAATGATCACTTCATTTAGTTGTTTCATTTGGTACATCAGGCTTTATTCCTAGATGGAAAAGGAGGGATGAAGTAGTAGAATAAAGGTTACAAACTATAGGCCAGTTTGTATTTCTTCAGTAATTGTTAAGATTTTGAAAAAAATTGGTAAGAATCCTCCAGCAGAAAGAATGGAGATGTCAGTTTAATGCAACTAAATGTAAGATTTTAAATTGGAGATCCGTAGATAGGATACTTCATTACTCACTTGGTGGAGAAAGCAAGGGAACTTTGGATGATTGTAGATAGAAATTTGAAGTTAACGTGTTGACTGCCATTTTTTTTTGAAAAAAAAACATTGCTTTATTTATCTCATAGTTGATGTCCTGAAAGAAGTAGTACTTCTGTATGCCAACTACGAATTATCTTGTATCACCCCTTCTACTGGTTCTACTTATCACTCCGTATTGTTTCACTGTAGTGGCTTGTGCAAACTAGTTGATTCTTGCAGAGTGTAGATTCAATCTAGATATCATTGTGTTTTATGCAAGGTGCACGAAACGGCATACACATCATGTTCATGAAAAAGAAAGCTAACAGAAAGAGAGAGAGAAATTTATAGAATATGAGTGAACCAAATTGGGAGGACTTTTCAACTTTTAGTTGAAAATGTGAAATTTTTTTTTTTATTTTCTGAATAAATCCATTTTATTTACAACTTGTTTCATTTCCTGCCGCCATCAAAACTTTGAATGTACTTGCCACAGATGCTCAGTATGTATAGTTAGCACGTATTTGCAACGAGAATGATCATAGTTGGCATCATAGATTGTCTTGGCCACTACGAGATAACTCGTAGTGGACATCCAGTGGCAGACCACCAACTACGAGTTATCTCGTAGTTGGCAGTCAATGTGTTAAGAGGACTTATTGCAATGGTTGTGAAGACATCACAGAGAATTGCTGAAATATAGAGGAAAGCATTAACCATAAAAGGGAAAAAAAAGGTGGTGACCCTATTTGTATAAATCTTTGACAGACCACATCTGGATTTCTGCTTTCAGATCTAGTCATTGGGAAGTAACCTTGGAAAGGGTACAGAGACTGATAACAAAAATGATATATGAAGTGTACAATGCTGGTTTATGAGGATAGACATAAGACTGCAGATTTTGGTGGATAGAAGACAAAGGACAATATGATTGAGACATGTAAGCTGTTAAAGGCTTATTATTAGATTAATTCTTTGGTGATTTTTCATATGACAGAATGAAGGAAAGGAATAAAGACAAGTGGCCATCCTTGGAAGCTGCAAAAGGAAGTAGTGAGTAAAAGGGTAAGAAGTAGTTTTTTTTAATGGAGAGTAGTAGGAGCATGGAATGCGTTGCCTGAGAGAATCATGAAAGTGTAAACGATGGATGAGTTTATGGAGCAATATACAATAAGTGCTGAACTACCATGATGAATCTTGTGACTCTATAGAGATCAAGAAAATAATAATAATAAAACTGTAGTCATTCCATACATTAAGGGGATATCAGATAAAAAAATAGAATATTACACAAATACAACCTTAATGCCACTTTTAAACCTGCAAAATTAAAGAACCTTATTTAACTCCTCAAAGAACCCCATTCCTTCCCTGCCCCATCTTGGAGTATACTGTATTCATTGTACCTGTAACTTAAATCACATAAGTAAAATTGGATGTATGATTCCAATCTGGAAAAAGGAATGCAAACAACACATTAAATTTAATAATTATGTTTGCTTAATACAATGAGTGAGCTAAAGGTTAGATAATTTGGAAGCCTAGCTCTAAAGACTAAACATTAAACAGTTCAAACCACTACAGGAATGAAATTTGCCATGCCTAAGGATTAAAGCAAGGGATCTTTAATTTATAGTATAACCAAGTGGAAAAACTTCTAACAATTCCCTCTAATCCAGAGTATTTTATTAATGAGTTTTGACACCTTTTGGCTACTTGTATATGGAAATATGACTCCATTCGTGGAGTAACTTCATGTGCAAACTTTGTTTGCTTAAACTTTGATAAAGGATGAAACCAAGAATATAATTTCTTGGCATCTTTAATTTACTTACTGCAATTCTTTGTCCCATCTTGCAAAATGTAATGTTGCTGCAGTCAGTCAAACACCTATCAATGAAACAGTAAATTATATATAACAGACTGCATTATCTAGGTAGCAACAACAGCCTCAGATCTGAACACATCATCTCGATTTTTACTCTGCCCACAGCCTTGGGCAGAGTAAAAAATCGAGATGGAAATCTCGATTGGGCAGAGTAAAAAATCGATCTTGATCTTTATTGGGCAGCCAATGAAGATCAAGACAGTGTATGGGGTATATTTCATAGATACCTTACCACAATAAACTTAATAGCATTTAAATGTACTTGGGCCAAGGTAAGTTATGTGAGACATCAGCGTCAAAAACAATTATGGATCCAATTTATATCATCGATCAATCAAACAGCCAGTTAAAAAATTTGTCTACTTTGGAAGATAATGGAGCTGATCCCAAAGCTGTTGCAGACACTTAAGGCAAAAATTTGTCAGAATCTCAGCAGATGTTTCATATCCTCCTGAATTTTTAATATTGAAAGCAATAAAAGTAACAGTAGCTAAATTTTTCTACCAATAGGCTTGAGCCATACATTTGGCCATTTATTAAGAAGGAACTAAAAAGAGCTCTTTTACTGTCTCACCCTAGTGCAGTAAGTCCTGATGAGATCCATTATTAAATGATAAAACATCTTCCATCATCTTCTGCGGATCTCCTTCTTTTAATATGCTACCTAATACCTCCAGAGGAAAAGTTTCCAGATTCTTGGTATAAGTCAGTTGTTATTACTATTCCAAAACCAGGAAAGGATCCAACACAAGCAAATAATTATCAACCTATTGCTCTGACCAGCTGCATTTGTAAGACATTAGAGAAAATGGTTAATGCCAGACTTCTCTGGTATTTAGAAAGTGGCAATCTTCTCTCCAATACACAATGTGGCTTTTGTAGACATCATTCAACTTTAGACCATGTGGTCCATTTAGAAACTTGTAAAAGAGAAGCATTCCTGAAGTAAGAACATCTGGTTTCAGTGTTCTCTGACATGGAAAAGCTTATGGACACAGCCTGGAGATATGGCATATTAAAAGACCTCTATAATCTATGTCTCAGAGGACACTTGACTGTATTTATTAAAAACATTCTATCCAAGCAAGGTTCCAAGTCAGAATGAGAAGTGTGCTATCTTGTCCATATCATCAAGAACAGGGTGTTCCCCAAATCTCTGTCTTAAGTGTGATACTTTTTGCTATCAAAGTTAACTTAACCAATGAACAGCTTCCTCCCTCTGTAAGGCAGTGCTCTATATGTCGATGATGTCACAATTTACTGTCACTCTCGTAACATGAGGATATTTGAAAGACAAATATCCTCATCTTCAGCAAGCAATTGATCGTGCCTCTCTATGGGCTCTTAGTAATGGGTTCAGGTTTTCAACAGAAAAAGTGTCTATGTATATTTCTGTTGAAAATACACTCTTCATCCAGATCCTGAATTAAGAATAGCACAAACTGTTATTCCAGTAAGAACAAAAGCCAAGCTTTTGGGACTTATCTTTGACAGAAAACTTACATTCTTAGCACATATTCATCAACTAATAGAAAAGTACAAGAGAGCATTGAATCTCCTTCACACTCAATCCTCTAATGAATGGAATGCATATTTTTCTTCATTGCTTCATCATTATCATGTGCTTATATGTTCAAATCTGGATTATGGGTCTTAAGTCTATAGTTCTGCAAGGCAGAATAACCTGCGAAGGTTGGATCCCATCCATCATCAGGGTATGTGGATAGCTACTAGTGTCTTTTTGCACATTGCCCACTGAAAGTCTTTATGTTGAATCAAATGAACTGGCTCATCACTTAGATGGAAACACTTGTCTCTTAATTATGCCCTAAAAATAAGTCTCTTCCAGAGCATCCAGAGAGACAGTACTTGTTTCTCTTCACTGGGAAGTTCACCGAAGAGAAAACACACATCAGACACCATACGTCCTTTTTGGTAAGCTTGTTAAAGAGACTATGCTAGCCTGTTGGCTTGAGTATTGATGACACCAAACATAACAGCATCTTTCCATGGTGATTTGCACTCCATCCTACAAACTCACTTTTGTCAACTACAGAAATTTCATTCTCCATCATTTGTCTGCCTGCAATTGTTTAATGCACCCAAAACAGCCCACTCTGATTTCGTGCCCATCTATACTGATAATTCAAGATCAGAGAGCACTGTTGGCTGTGATGCTGTGTTTCTTGACAATACCGTCTCCAACAATACTGTCTCTCTCTAGATCCCACCTGATGGCAGTAATTATACAGCAGAGTTGCATGCTATTCACGTTGCATTTAGGCACATAAAAGAAAATCATTACCAAAATTGCATAATTTATTCACTCGTTATTTTTGGAGGCCTGAAGTAGATTGAAAAAGTTCCACATTTGGTCTCTAGACTAGGGTTTTTGGACTATGCAAAAAATAAATTAAAAATGCAATATATATATATATATAAAATTGATAAAAATAGAAAAATAATCTTTAGCCCGCTGATAGAGTTTGAAAGAGGCATCGTGATAGAACGCCATGCTGCAGGCCTATCTCTGTTTGGAAAATTGTTGACACTTTGGGCCATCCCAGGTTGACAGTCAGTAATACCATACTGAGATTGGAAGCACAGGGATCAACTACAAGTGCTATCCAAAGTAGAAGACCAACCACACCTACCGAACATGACCGCAGAGTGCTAAAGAATAATATGTAAAAATGTAAAAATCACCATTCGTCAGCTGACACGTTGAATGCAGAGTTCCGGACATTGACTGGATGTCCAAATATGCACAAAAAACATAGGTTTCCATGGTAAGACCACAATATGCAAACCCATATTACCCAAACCAGCTTATAGTGTCATCTTCAATGGTGTAAAGAGCATGTACAGTGGGATGTGGAAACTTGGAAAGCTATGTTATGGAGTAACGAATCACAGTACACCCTCTACTGAGCAGATGGATGGGTTTGGCAGATGCTCAGTGAATACCTCTTACTAGAGTGCATAACCCCAACTATGAAATTCAGAGGTGGCTGTGTGATTGTATGGTCCTGTTTTTCTTAGTTTGGCTTGGACCTCTATTTGTGGTACCACAAACATTGAACTCTGAGGGGTATCTGAACATTCTGGATAGTGCAATGCTTCCTACTTTGTGGTGTTTCTACCATATTAACTATTGTTGTCTCTTTCACCAAGGCATTCTGTTATAAGGCTTCTGTTGTAACAGCATGGGTTGTGGACATCACCACACTTGCCTGGCCTCCACAGAGTCCTGAACTCAATCCTATTGAACATGTGAGGTTGATTTGGAGCATTGAGTGAAGTCAAGGGACGTCTGTCTCCCACAACATTGTAGGACCTTATTACATGCCTACAGGAAGAGAGGTCCAAAATTCCCATTAATTGCTATTGTAAACTTGTGGAAAGTATGTCCTGCAGGATCGCTGCACTTATCACAACAAAAGGAGGTCCTACATCTTATTGAGGTGGGTACCGTGGCTGTTTGTTCTTCACGCTATGGTGTCTGTTGACTCCTTTTTAAGGCAGTATGTCCACACCTAACAAATCATTATTAGTTACTGTTTCATGTCTGTCACAGAGATGATGTCTCTGTGACTGACAGACAGACACGAAACAGTAAGTTGAAAAAAATTACACTAAAAGCCTGAATTCCTAAGACTAGATAACAGCACTCACTATGGGTGCTGTTATCTAGTCTTAGTTGTTGGACAGTAGGTCTAAGGATTTAAGTTTCCCAAATCTTGGGAAGTTTAACACACCCATATTTATTAAGATTAGGCTGATTTAACAAATCTACTGCTGATTCTAAGAAAATCCTATAAACTTGTATTTTATTGTTCCTCTATGCTGCATTCATTCCATTAAACCTAATAACAAGTTTAAACCAACATCTAAGGTGCTGGTGGCAAAGTGAGAGCTGTGAAAAGATACTTTTAAATTTTCAAATTTTGTGTGGTAATATTGATAATTTGTTATTTAAATATTGTTGTAGTTAAAGTTTTATATTTATTAAATTCCTTCGAGTTTCTTGTGTGTAGCTTTGAGCATGAGCAAAGTGATGATTGGACATAGATTATTATGAAAGACAAATGTAAGTGGCATAGATTTTTCAGAAATGATAAGGTGCCACAATTGCATCATCTGTGCTTTGGAAGAGATTGTAGATGTTACTAAAATAAATAGCCATACGGCTTCATTTCAGCAATGTAAAATTACATAGACAAAGAGGATATTAAATCCAGCATTATTTCAAAGCCGAATGTTGTAAAAACTATGAAAGTTTTGTAAAAATTACCAGAGAGCTTACAAGAATACAGTCCTCGGCATTGGATTTGCCTTAGTTTGCAATGCTTAAAAGACATGAATGCTGCCCGAGTGTCCATAGTGAAGATACTTATGTGGAGAGGATTAATAGGAAAAATGAGAGAGTTTGAGTGTGCAAGAAGTGTAACATGCTTATTGATTATGTTATGGCATGAAATGTGAGTTGTAGCAGGCAAAAAAAAAAAAAAAAAGATTGTGGAAATACTGTCAGCTCCACTACAGAAGTAATTGGAGTTGACAGTACAGTTGAGTGCTTAAACAGTAATGGTAAGAGAGCTGACAAAAATGGTGGTAAGTTAGGGTGGATAGATGGCAGTGAGTTTGCTGCAGTGAGCGGTAGGAGGGCAGACATAGCTATATGTAAGTAAGTGGCGGTGAGCAGCAAGATAGTGAATGTGCAAGGTAATGAAAATGAGATTAATGTAAATGGCAGTGAGAAAATAATTGAAGAGATGAAAGTTGAGGCAAGAGGTTCAGTGTATGAGGAATGAAATGAGGAGAATTACAAATATGCATGGAAATTTGAGGAAGACTGGGATGAAAGATTTTAAAGAAATATTGAATGATTTGAGAGTAGCAATGTATGGGGATTTGATGATTAGAGGTGTGGTAAGTGAAAAGGTGCACAAGGTTTGTTTTCCTGTAGGTAGAATGATCAGGGTAATAGCATTGAATAAGAGGAGTACGCAAGCAAAACAGTTGATAGAAGTAGTTGGCACAAATTTTTATTTCGTATCCAAACAAAAGTGTTACAGTAGTAAGTAATTGTTACAACATTATTTACAATAAATTAGAATACATTACAAATGAAAACAGCTTAAATTTAATAGGTAAATATACAGGGAATAATAAGTAAAATATGAAGGAAAAAGAAACTGTACATAAGTTATATACAATAAATGTGGTCAGATGTTCCTCCAGTATCTTGCGCAGTCAACTGCTCTTTCCATACAGGATATAAGGTCCTCTTTTGTGCAAGGTGATTGAAGAAGGGGGCAAGAAAGAAGGTGTTCCATGGACTGGGTTGCCCCACACTCACAATTATCTGGTCTAGTGAGGTAGCCCCCATTTGATGAGGTTTTGTTTGCAACGTCATCCTATTGTCCGTAGTCTGTTGAGGCTTTTCAAAGTATTCCAGTTCAAGTGGGCACCACATGGAAGATGTCGGCTGTTGGAACACCATATCCTGAGAATAATCAGTATTATTCTCAGAATATGGTGAAAACCATTGTTGCAGTCTTGTCTCTAGAGGGTTTTTAGATGGTTTAACAGTTGCTAGAAAATTATGTCAGGATCTTTCTCTGGGACACTATAGTCTGGCCAAATAGTGGGTGGCACTCATCATTCATTTGTTTGCTTCTTTTGTCAGCTGAGAATGCAGATCTTCAAATTGAAGAGGGTGCAATAACAGCCAAAGTATACTGTAATTAAGTGGCAGCTTTCATTCAATGCAGGGTCAAGTTTTTCAGCATGGCAGGATCTGACTCATACCGGACAGTCATATTCAGCAAAAGAATAGCAAAGGGCCAAGGCAAGAGATCTCAGTATGCTAGGGTCTGCACCCTGTTTGGAGGAAGTAAGCTTTCTTAGTATATTGTTTCTCACATTAACTTTCGCCTTTGTTTTTTCTGTGTGTGTTTTATATGAAAGAGTGCGATCGAGAGTCACATCGAGGTAGACTGGGTTCTAAGAATGTTCTATATTAGAGCCTTCCCAAGAAATCTCTAGCTTCCTGCTAGCTTCCTTATTGTTAATGTGGAAATGGCCAGTCTGGGCTTTCAAGGGGTTTGGTTTTAATCTATTATCGCTATAATATGTGGTTAGACTATTTAAGGGAAGTGATAGAGTAGTTTCAATGGACTTGAAATTATTTGAATAGTTATGGCAAAGGTCATCACCATAGATAAAATTTCTAGTTCCTGGGAAGATGGGGGGGATCATTGATGTAGATGTTGAAAAGTAATGGTGATAACACACTTCCCTGAGGATGCCAGTGGCTCCCCCCCCCCCAGGTCCACAAAAAAAAAATGCATCTGTTTTCCAAGCGTGATTGGATCAGGAGGACAAGATGATAGTCTCTAGTTATTCCATATATTTTATTTCTGACTGTGAGATGGTTTATGGTATTGTATGCTGTAGTTAGGTCAACAAGGACTGCTCCTATAGCTAGTTTTTGCTCATAACCATTTTCTATATATCAAGTGAGGTTGAGAATTTGTGATGTACAGGTCTAAAACCAGCCTGCTCAGCAATAAAATGGGATTCGATTAGTGATTCAAAATAGAAATAGAAATTTCTATTTCTGTTGTAGCCTATTCAAAATTAATCATTCATTGAGTTTAAAGATGTTGCTGAGTAGTGATATAGGTCTGTAATTTTTTGCTTCTGTTGGAGTGTTCCCTGGTTTCAGAAAGGCCACCACTTGAGCATGCCTCCAGATAGTTGGTATCCTTAGGGTTCTGAGGCAAGTGTTGTATATGTTTAATAAATACTCTTTAGTCCTGGATCCAAAATGTTTAATTTGTTCATTACAAATATCATCAAGGCCTGCAGATTTTCTAGGTTTTAATAGGTCTATGGCAGTGTTGAGTTCAGTGATCGTGAAATCTGAATTAATCATATTTTGTTCCTCACTTGGGGTTCTAAGTATTCTTCTTTTTCGTGTGCTTTTTAGGGAATTTTCCATTCAGCAGCAGCTGGTGAGCAAGTATGCGGATGTTCATATGGCTTAGTGAAATCCTTCCTAATTCTGTTGATAAAGTTCTATGCCTTTCTGCTACTATGAGTCATGTCAAGGGCTTCTATTTCTGTTTTCCATGAGGAACTCCTTTCCTCTGCCATCTTGGAGCATAATTCTTCTCCTGCATGGATAGTCTCCTCTGATAAGGGGTTGGTTGTAAAGTTGTAATTAGCATACTGGCTTGTATATCATTGGAAAGACCTGGAATGTAGTTTGTGTGGTACATATCCTTGGGGGATGTTTGGTGGAGATTTTCCTCAGTATTTTTATAAATTAGGAATACTCTCGAGGGTTTGAAGGGACTGGCCCTATGGACTTGTCAAGATCTTCCACGAAATCCTTCCAATTTGTTTTTTTTTGAAATTAACTCGTCGTTTGTAAGGGACTGTGTTAGGCATAATGGCTGGGTTGAATTAAAGCATTATCTATGTTGAATATGTGGAATAAGATTTAAAACCTTTTTAACACAAGTGTTGGATATTTTTGAGCTAACAAATATGAGGTCAGTGTTATAGCCCTGCTTCCCATCTGTCAACGTTGAAAGATGCAGGGAGTTTTCAGGTTTAGAGAAAAGTTTTCAGCCCATTTTTCAAGAAGTTCTTCATCTTCATTGGACTTTGTGTAACCCCAGTTAGTGCTATGGCTGTTAAAGTCACTTAATACCGCATTAGTCATGTATGCATTATTATTGAGCAGAATGTTGGGGAAGGAGAAAGCTTCTTCTGGAAGTTTATAAACTGAGGTGATTGAGATATTTTTAAATGTGATTGTAATGATCTCAATGTTTCTGTTGTTTGTTGAGTCAACGGACAACAGATTAAGTTTTCTTTAGTAAATATTGTACTACCATATTTATCGTGGGGTATCTCTTTGAGTTTTATGCCATGGTTGTAAGGTCTGGCGGCACCTTCCCCCTCTATGAATTTCTTGCAGGCAGAGCACATTGCAGTCATTATCTCTGCAAATATTTGCAATGAGATCTTGTTTGACACTGGAGAAGCCTTCAGCATTAAATGATATTATTTTTAGGCCTGGCCCCTGGTGTGATCCTTTAGGGCAGGAATTTGGGAGCATTTTAGTTTGATCACTTGCGTTTGATTGGTAGCAGCTTTAACTTCCCCTAATGGGTACTCACAGGGTACACGAACAAGAACCTAGCTGCTGCGTATTCCATTTGGCACAAATGATTTGACTGATAACAAGAAGAATGTAAGGATGGATGTTAAAGAGAGTGAAAGATAACAGTATAGTAGGTAAGGTAGTCAACATGTTGCTCAGGTGTGATAATGAGTTGAGAAGGTGAGTGAAGATTATGAATTGTATGCTAGTAGAGTTTTGTGAGGAGAAAAGAGTTCATTTTGTGAATGTGTGGGATGGATAGAGCTGAATGGAGAGGTGAGTGGCATTCGTAAAAAGAGTGAGAGACAGACAGCAAAAGGGGGGGGGTGACTGACACTGCGCGAGAAGTATAGATGATGGTTTCAGGAGTAGATTTGTGAGTGCACAAAAAAGAAATAAGATAGTCAAGGATGTGGGGGTTGACATTTAAGTCTGAGAGAGGTGTAATTTCAGTGATGATAGAGAGGAATTGAAATGGGGAGGAGTCATATCCAAGAAGTGGGGTCAGTGAGACTGTTATATAAACAGAAATGAGCTGGTGTGTGTGTGTGTGTGTGTGTGTGTGTACAAATACTGGAAGTATTCAAAATAAGGGTAATGAAATATAAAAAAAAAAAAGACAAGCCTCATAAACTAAAAGATTGTAATTGTCCATTTCATTTGTTACCTGCCTAGTTTTTCCTACCTGGTACAGTGTTCTGACATTCCATGATCCAATCTTTATAAAATTTTTTGTGGCTTCATAAGTGACTCTTTCAACAACAAGGGTTCCGAAAGGCTTTCCCCTTGGTGTGTCATATATACGTTATCCACATCAGACCAGGCTAGATAACAGCCTTCTGGGGTCTCGCAAGTCACGTCTGTTGCCAGGATTGTTCATCCAGATTTGCAGTTTCCATAATCAGATAATTTTTACAGAGAGGGGGTGATTAGCCCTTTGCCCAACCCCCGAAGGGGACCTGGCTATACCCCCCGGGTCTCCATTTATCACCTCTTAAGATACGCAGGAGTGTGGTTGGGGTATTCTACTACCTGCCCCAACACGGGGATTGGCAGTGCAATAGTATATATATTAAAGTCAGCTGTTTACTTTATATGCAGATGTTCAGAAAATATATGCAGAAAATTATTGGATTAGAAAAGCAGTGAGAGAACAGTGGTAAAAAAAAAAAATACTGTAGAATTTGAAATCATACGAAGTACATAAGTTGTAAATCAACATATAGAACTGAAGTAGTTGAATAAGAATTTAAATGTATACAGAATGATGGTTTGATTGTAAAATCAGATGTTAAGCAGTGGTACATGGTATCTCATCAGACATTCATCATCACCTCACCTATGTGGATTAATGCAACTTTCATTCAGAACAGCACTTGAAATCTAAGTGCATGTGACAATATATGCTATTAACTGCAAGAGGATAACTTCGTCTACAGCTATTAGAATTCATCATCATCATATTCCTGACATATACCCTCAAGGAGTATACAGGATATTATGATAGTACTACATGAAAAACTTACATCATTACTAACTTCCTATCAACAGTTTTCCTCCAAATCAATCTGTTATCTGTCAAAACTCCAATATAATCAGATCTTATATTTCTGTCTTCTGAGGCACTTTTTACTGTATCAATCCACCTATATCGTGGTCTTCCCCTTCCTTCTTTTTCCTGCCAACTTGGCAGAGAACACTTGTTTTGCTAATCTTTCCTCTCCCATTCTCTTTAAATGACCATACACCTGTGATTACCTCCACTAACACATTCCTGGATGTTAACAATGTCAAGTTCTTTCCTAATATTCTCATTTTTTTTTTAAATGTGATATTGCCATTGATGGTACCTGTTCACACCCCCTAATCTTTCTCAGGACTCTCATATCTGTGGTCTCAAGTTTTTAGTCAAGTGTTTTATTTCTAACTCAGCTCTTGGATCCATAAGTTAAAATTGGTTTGAACACTGTCTTATTTGTATACAGATAATGTAGCATTTTGACTAATTTCTCTCTTATTAAATATAACTTTATTCAGGAGACTTCCTGTCATACTGGCTTTGTTAATTCTGTTGTCTATTTCCATGTTTAATTCACCGTCTTCACTAAAAATTGTGCCTAAGGAGCTGAAATGTTTTACTTCTTCTATAGGTTCTCCATTCATGATGCAGTTGATATTTTCAATGTTTCTGCCTATTTTCATTATCTTTGTGTTGTTATTGCTGATTTTCATACCAAATTTATTACAACAGTTATTCAGTTTATTCTGGGAATCTTGGAGACTTGTACTGTATTTATATAGAAGTGTAATACATTTTGCATAAAGTAAATAGTGGAGATTAACATCTCCAATTTTGATATCAGGTTTAATACTGCTTTCCTTCATAATCTGATTCATATAGATAACACAAAACCAGCTTCCTGTACTTCCTTCAATTCTAACTGCTGACTTACAACTCAAATCAAGACTAAATATTGTTTGATTATAATGACCCATTGACACCATACAACTGTAGTATTTTGAACAGCTTTTCTCTTGGCACCTTGTCATATGCCTTTTGCAGGTCCACAAAACTTAAATACAGATCTTTGTTATATTCCTACTATTTGTCAACTCAAAAAATGAAAATCTGATCCTGACAGCCTCCGTTTGGCCTGAAACCAGTTTGTTCTTCACCAAGCTTCCCTTCCACAATCCTTCTCAACCATTTCTCAAGTATAGCATAGATCTTACCAGGAACACTCAGTAGGGAAATACCTCTGTAATTCTCTCATTCAGTTTTATTTCCCTTTTTATATGTGAGTACTATGAGAACTCTACTCCAATCATCGGGAATTTCTCCCTCTGTCCAGGCCTTCTGAACTATGCAGGGCAGCCACTGCAAGACATATACCTCCATACTTGCACATTTCTGGTCGAATATCATCTACCCTCGTTAGTTTCACACTCAGGATTTAATCTTGGGGGGGGGGGGCTGAGTTGAGTAGATGATTTGAGAATACACACTACACATCGCATATGACCTATGACTGAACATTTGCAATGATTGCTAATTCATAAGTAGTATAGAAATAGAAGACCTGGCACACAACATAAATTAAAAAATTAATTTTAATTAGGAAAAGATTTTTGGAAAATTTTGTAGTGTTTTTTTTTCCTTTTTCTTTTGGGGGCCAGGGCCCCTTGTCCCCCCTCCCCCCTGGGTGTGCCAATGACTCCCGCTGCCTTTCCACATTTCAGGCTTTTGATGTCTTTCTACTTCAAGTATGGATATGTATTCCAGATTACATATCTGTTTGAGGTTTTTTTTTTTTTTTTTTTTTTACCACCGTGTTGTCACTGCTTGTTTTATTTAGCAATTTTTCAAAGTAATTACTCCATACTTCAAGGATATCTTTTTCTCCAGTTTTCATGTCACCTTTATCATCTCTAATTCCTTTTAGAGCACTCTTTCTTCGATTTCTGAGCTTTTTCAACAGCCTCCAGAATATCTTGCCACCTACCTGATATTTATTTTCTATGTTCTTATCAGTCTTCTCATGACTTTTGTTTAGCTAGTTTTACACAGTGTTTAGCTTTTTTACATTTGTCTTTGTATTCTCCAAGAGCACAAGTTGACTTATTCACCAGGAACTTTCAATATGCTTTCTTCTTTTCCTTGACTGCCTCTTTAACTTAATGTATTCACCATGGAGTTCCTTGCAGACAACCTCACTGCATGCTTCTGTGGCTGAATCAATTAATGTTTTCTATAATGAATTGACAAGGTTTGGTTCTTGTTCTCAAAATCTTTCATTTTTTTCTTGAATAATGTTTGTGTATTTTGTGTATCTACAGTTCATATCTGAGAGCTGCTCAACTTTTATTTCATTTTAAAACTTTCTTACACATTCTTCTTTTCAGTATGAAATTCAGTATTATCATGCTCAAAACTGAATGATGATCACTTCCAGTTTCAAATCCTCTGTACACTCTAGTGTCCTTCACAGTGAGAAAATGAGACTTTTCTTATTCCTTGACCCTTCTCTCCATGTGAATTTGTGCACATTTTTATGTTGGAACATTGTGTTAGTAATAACCATTCCATATCATGAGAAGAAATTCAACAGGTATTTGCCATTATTATTAGCTTTGCTCTTTTCTCTAAATATATCTGTATTTCTGACAATCATTTCCAACTCTACTATTCAGATCTTCAACAAGGACCAACTTTTCCTTTTTCATTGTGTCAGTAGGTTTCTCAAAATATTCCTCCACTTTTACCTTAGTAGAACCTTCTATAAGACCATAGGCATAAATAAGTCTCATTGTTCAGTTTGCCATTCTGATATTTTCCCACCACTCTACTTGATATTGCCTTCCATTCAAGAAGATTAGCCTTGTATTTAGTGTTGAATACTATAGCTACTCCTTCTTTTCCCTTGATTGTCATTGCCTGAATATAACATTTTATATTTATTGCTTAGAAAGATCTCACCAGTTTTTGTCTTTTTTGTTTCAGTCACCCCTAATATGTCGATCTGGTACTTATCCAATTCATCTGCTAGTTCCATTTCTTTGCCATTCAGGCTTCTTATATTGATAGTGCTGATCTTGAATTCTGGTGATGTTGATTTGGGAGTGTTTCAGGATTTGTTCCAGTATCTGACTTTTCACTGTTCGCCCTGGTTTCTTGGCAAAAACAATGGGGGCTTTGTTTAACTGGTCAGCGCTCCAGCTGGCATGAAATTCTGTCATGTTCTACCATAATTTTACATTGTGGTTTAAGCTAATAAGAATACAAATGTGTAGAAAGGCTTATGTGTTTGTCGTACATGTTGATTAATTTTAACCATATAGATGAGAACACAGACTGATAAGAAAATAACTATTTATTAACTTATTCTGATATTTCACTGGTATTCTATCCAGCATCTTCAGAGCACAAAAACAGTTTGTTACAGTATGTGAAACAATCTGGATGAATAGAGAGATTTAAGCATTCAATACGGAAAAAAAGGGCATTATGGAGGCAGCATAAGAGAAGTGGTGATAACCAATTTCATGAGGATTACAAAGACCAGGCAAGGTGGGTGACTTGGTTGATAAGGGTAGCAAAAGTGAGTTATGAACAGTAGTTAACTAATGAAGCAAAAAAGAATTCTAAGGAGTTCTTTCGATATGTAGCCACCAAAAAAAAAAAGAATGATTATGGAAGGATGACATTGATTGGAGAAAATGGCATAAAGATAGCTGTTGCAGAAGATGTAGTGGAGATACTTAATGAGCAGTTCATAAATGTCTTTCAATTTTGTGAATATGACTTCATGTAGAGATTGAGAGCAGTTGATAATGGGTAGAAGAGACTGACTATAAGTGAGCAAGAGGTGTATGGGGAGTTGAGCAAACTAGATGTTAATAAAGCTGTGGAACTTGATAATATATCACCGCATATTCTGAAGGAATGTGCCAGGAGTTGGCACCTGCCTTGACACATTTTTTTAATATGAGTCTTGCATTAGGTCAAGTTCCTACGGATTGGAAGGAGGACAAGATTGTATCGCTTTATAAGGGAGGTGATAGAACTCAAGCATCAAATTATAGGCTTATCTGTGTGTCAGGTGTTGTGGTTAAGTTGTTGAAGGAAGCTTGTGAGAACTAGGATCCAGAATTGGGTTGAAAACAATGGTATTATCTTTGATTGACAGCATAGATTTGCTAAAGGGAGGTCATGTTTTAGTAGTCTACTTATTTATTACAATAATGCGACTGCTTCCTTGGACAGAGGAGAAGGATACACAGTAATATACTTAGATTTCACAAAGGCTTTTGATAGATTACTGCATGATAAGTTGATAGTCAAATTAGAGCAGATGGGGTTGGATATTAGATTAGTACATTGAATTGGAGACTGGCTATCTGATAGGCATCAGCAAGTTGTGTATGGAGGAGCCATATCCAGGAAAAAAAAAGTCGCTAGCGGTGTGCCTCAGGGGTCTGTTTTAGGGTCATTACTGTTTAACTTGTATATTAATAATATTGGTGAAGATTTGGATGGAGATATTCAATTGTTTGCTGATGATGCAAAGTTGGGATGAACCATGAAGAGCAGAGAAGATGTCATGGCCTTACAAGAAGACGTAAATAAATTGAGTGATTGGGCACGAGAATGTGAGTACAATGTTGCAAAATGTAAGGTTTTAAAATTTGGGAAACAAAGATGGGATGCAGAATTTATGCTTAACAAGGATATACTGTTAGAGGTGGAGGAAATAAAAGATTGTGGGGTGATAGCGGATAAGGATCTGAAATTTAAGGGACACATTGCCAAAATTGTGAAGACAACACAAAGACTTCAGGGAATGATGTGGAGGACACTGATTTGTAGAAGTAGTGAGATTCTTGTTCCATTGTGTAAGGCTTTGATTAGGCCATACATGGACTGCTGTGCCCAGATTTGGTCACCTGGTTTTCAGAAGGAAGAAGAGATGTTGGAAAGGGTCAAGAGGTGACTGACTGTTTCTGACCTCTGGAAAGATCGAGAAGATGCAATTTACAGAGTCTGGTGGATAGGAGGAAGATGGGAGATATGATAGAGACCTACAAGTTAGTAAGGGGTTGTTATAGGATAAATGTTGGAGAGGTTCTACAGAAAACAGTGAGAGATCAGGGGAGAACCAGATGTCATCCTTGATTAATTCCAATTTCATTGTTTAAATGAAGAGCACAAAATTTTTGCACTCTTGATTTAAATATTTTATTGCCTTTTCAAATTATTTAAGAGAGTAACATTATTGGCATAAAGTAAAGAGCTGAGATTAACATCATCGGTTTTGATATCAGATTTAAATCCACTTTCATTCACAATTTTATCTAGAGATCAAATTATGAATGAACAGATGGCATTAAACTTGTACATCCTTCAAATCTAAATACTACTGAGAACTTAAATGTAAAATATTAATTGCTTGATATAATCTCCCATTTACGTCATATAATGGTAATGTTGTAGACAGTTCTTCTCTTGGTACCTTTTCAACTGCCTTTTCCAGATCTACAAAACTTAAATATTGATTATCATCATATTCCCATGATACTCCAATTGTTTATCTCAAAGTAGTTGTTAAGGTCTTGGAGAAATTAGTGAGGGATCATATACAGCGTTGGGCAGATGAGGGTAATGTTATCTGTGAGAATCAGCATGGATTTGTTAAGGTGTGATCTTGCTTTAGTAATATGATTGCCTTTTATAATAAAGTGACAAGAGCAGTTGATGAGGGAAAGGCATATACTGCCCTTTTTTTGGATTTTGCAAAGGCATTTGACAGGGTGCCACATGATAAGCTGATATTTAAGTTTTGCAGATGGGTTTTGATGTCGGATTAGTCAACTGGATTCAGGATTGGCTGTCCGATAGGTATCAGAGAGTTGTGTATGGTGGGGCAATATCAAGGAGACAGAAGGTTACAAGTGGGGTTCCATAGGGCTCAGTACTGAGACCTGTATTATTTAATTTCATATATCAATGAAATTAATGAAATTGATATAAAGAAAATATTTTTAATAATATTAAAAATATATCCTTTATATCAATGACATTTGGCAATGGATTGCAAGGGGATATTCAGTTGTTTTTAGATGATGTGAATCTGGGCAGGGTTATTAGTAATAGTGCAGATGTGGTAGCTCTGCAAGAGGATTTGAATAAACTAGATGGATGGGCAAATGAATGGGTGTATCAGTGTAATGTAAAGTCTTGAAGTTTGGGATACATCAGTGGGAGGCTGCATACTCGATTGGAAGAGCTGTACTGGAGGAAGTAGGGGGAGATGAGATCTGGAGATGATGACTGATAGAAAACTGAAATTCAAGGAGCATATTGCGAAGAGTGAAGGTAACCCCTAGAATTGCTGCAATACTGAGAAGGACACTGACCTGCAGAGATAGAAGAGTTATCGTGCTGTCGTATAAGACCCTGATCAGACCACACGTAGAAGTGTGGTCTGATCAGGGTCACAACAACTCCTATTTGGTATAAATTCAGTGTGTTCTTTCCCAGTTTCTCTTCCACCATTTTTCTTAGTGTCTCCTCAAATATACTTGCTTCAATCTTACCTGGAACTCTGAATAGGGAAATTTCTGTATAATTCCTGTAAGTACTTAAACATTTTTCAAAATACGACATATTTACATTTTCACCCATATTCCTTTCTTTTCTTTGTGGAGATAAGCTTTGATAGATCAGATGTCTTGGGAAAATCTCCCAACTCATCTTGATATTTTCTCTAATACTGAGGGAGCAGCCTTCTTGTCAACATGATCATAGAGCAGCCTAACCACTGACCATCATAACTATAGCCACTTTTACCAAAAATAGGTGATATTGATGTGAAGGACTTTGCAGTATGGCTTCAGCATTATCCCTCTGTTAGATGACATTTCATCATTTGGTCATACAGTCAGAGTGATGATCTTTGGATCAACCAGAACTCAATCATTAATGAATGTGTTCTTTATATATAACATAATATATAATGTCAGTTAACTGACAAAAAGCAGAACATTTAACAAATAATGTTACAACAGCCATGTTGTAACATTATGGTATCTAGAAAGCCAAGTTATTTGGCTTTGACCTGCCCATGAACCTAATATGTTGGAGAAAGAAGTGAAAAATGGAGAGAATTATTTTTGCTACTGTAAGTTAAGAGTCCATTTTATTATAAATATAATTTATTCACTTAGTTATAGTTTAAATTAAATATACCAAGAAGTTATAACCAAGTGAATAAACTTTCTGTAATATAATATAATGGACTCTTGACTTATGGTAGCAGAAATAAAGATACTCCACATGCAAAGTTTGCATGTGGAGTATCTTCACTACTGGTCTACTTCGATAGAGAGGCTAATAACTTTGCATTAATTGCTTTAGTATCCTATAATGCAAAGCTCACATCCTTTTGAACATGTATAACGCTGCATTATGGGAAGGGCTTAGCTCCCACTGACCTATTAAGGTTGAAACCAGTCTGGGTTATGAGTGGCCTTTCCCATAATGCATAGCATTATACAAAGGATGTGTGCTTTGCATTATGGGATTCTAAGGCAAGTAGAAGTAGTCATTCTACTTGCCTCAGTACTTATTAGTAGCCTTAGTAGTCATTAGTAAGATCATTAACCTAGTTGTAAAGATATTTCATGCACAAACTTTGTTTGCTTGCACTCAGATAAAGAATTAAACATAATTTCTTGACAAGTTTGATTTATATTATATTATATTATATAAGGCAGTTCATTTCAGAAGAGGATGTGTGAAGACTGAAAATGTTAAAAATAGTTATGTGATTTAAGGATATATCCTTCATACTGTTAATGCTAATAAAAAAAAAAAAATTATTTGCAATGGAAATAAAACAAATATTTTTGTTTTGTTGTTAGGTGCTCCAGGATCTGCATCATATACAGGTTCAAAGCATGCATTACATGTAAGTTTTTGTTAATTAATAAATGTTTAAGCGTATTTAGTAACATCAGTTCATACTGTTACTAGTAAAAAAAAAATCATGGCTGGCTGAGTGGTTAGCGTATCCGCTCTCCAGCCAAAAGGCTGTGGGTTCGAATCTCGCCGTGGGCATGGATGTTTGTGAGTGTCTGTGGAAATACTAGTGGTGGTGGTTGTTGGCGGTAGATGGCGTTGGTGTAGTTGTGGTCAGTTGGCGGATTGAGTAGTGGAGACAGTTGTAGAGCAGGTGCTCTCCATCGATGAGTCCTTGGCCTCCCTGGAGGTGTCAAATAATAATAATAATAATATAAACTACCTTAAAGTTTCAAAAATGTATTTATAGTACAAAATCCTAAATCTCATTCTCCAAAACTTTATGTGATCAAGAATAGCATCACTTCTTACACTGGTCAAGTCTTTATTGAATTACTTATGTAGGAAACCATAATTTAAGCTTTTTTTTTTTTTTTTTTTTTTAAATCTAAGCCAGGGAGCATAGAAAGTGAAAAGCAGGAGATGTTTAGGCATTTGAGTTTGGCATGTGCAAGAAGAATGATTGTTATGGGAAATTTTAACTCTAGCAGTATAAATTGGGAAGAGGAAATGCATATAGTAATAAGGGAATGGAATTATTGAGGGACAAATGTCTTAGGCAACATGTAATAGAAGGAACATGAAGTTCAAGAGTTGTAGAATTAGTCATAGCATCAGAAGAGAAGATTATAACTGAGATGGCATCTTTGCCCCCAGTTGGAGAGAGTGACTGTGTGGTTTTGACTTGGAAGATGAATAGACATTATTATTATTATTATTATTATTATCATTATTATCCAGGCCTCCATGGAGTCAAAAGACTCATCGTGGGAAGTCATTTTTAGGAAATACAAAGTCTATCATACAACTTCTTGAACCCATTAACCGTACCCACTCCAACCACTCTCTCAGGCAATGCATTCCAAGGTTCATCACGCAAAGAAACCACTCCTCACCCTCTTGCGCACAGCCTCCTTTCATAACTTCCAGGGATGGCCCCTTGTCATTGCTCCTTCCTGCCATTCCACCAAGTGAAAGAACTCTCCAATGTCTACCCTGTAACTGCCTCTCAACAGTTTAAAAGTCTTGATCATATCACCTCTCCTTCTTCTATCCACCAAACTCTTCAGTCCACATGCAAGCATATCAAAGAGAAAGGAATGTATGTGCAATTATAAGGCAGGTGATTCTAATAATCTTACATATCCACATGGGGTAGTTCCATAGAGGGAGGAATTGGAAGGGCGAGATATCATTAGTGTTTAGGAACCTGTGAAGGAATATTAATTAGCAACAATAGCAAACTGTATACCACAAGTGAAGAGTAAAGTGGATAACAAACAATATCAAACAGGAACTGCAGGTAAAAAAAGATGTTATGGAAGAGAGATAATGAGAGGGATGGAGAGTAGATGCAAGAAAAATATAAGACTTAGGCCAGGAGAGTGACTAGTATGGTAAGGAAGGTAAAACTGGAATGTGAGAAGAGATTGGCCCTGAGATCCAAAGAAAATTCTAAGGAATTTTTTTCATTATGCAGCCAGTAGGAGGAGAAATAATTGTGGAAGAATGACATTGTTGGATAAAAATGTGAATAGAATGACAAATGCAAAGGACATAGTGGAGTTGTTCAGTGAAAACACTTTATTGGAGTATTTCATCCTGGAGAAGTGGGTTTTAATACTAGGGCAGGTTCGAGGTTTTAGAAGTGCAACAAGAGAGTGTGTTTCAAATACTGAATAAGTGAGACTAGATGGAATTTCACTATGGGTTTTGAGAGAATGTGCTAAAGAACTGACAGCTCTGTTGACCTGGTTTTTCATGAAAGTCTGGCCATGGGAAAGGTACCTAAGGAGGGTAAGAAGTGCCATTGCATTAGGGTGGCAGCAGATTGGAAGTGTCAAACTATAGATCAGTTTGTATTTCATGAGTAGTTGTTAAGATCTTGGAGAAATTAGTAAGAGATTATTTACAGCATTGGGAAGATGAGGATAATGTTATTTGTGAGAGTCACCACGGATTTGTTAAGGGACACTCTTGTTTTAATTAATAATATGATTGCCTTTTATAATAAAATGACAAGAGCAGTTGTTGACAGAAAGGTGTATTCTGCCATTTTTATGGATTTTACAAAGGCATTTGACTGGCTGCCACATGATAAGCTGATATTTCAGTTGCAACACATGGGTTTAGATGTCAGGTTAGTTAACTGGATTCAGGGTTGGCTATCTGATAGGTACCAGAGAGTTTTGTGTGGGGGGGGGGGGAGCAGTATCAGTGAGGCAGAAGTGCCTACTTCTTGAAAGTGGGATCCCACAGGGCTCAGTACTGCGACCTGTATTGTTTAATCTTTATATCAATGATATTGTCAATGGATTTCAGTGGGATATTCAGTTCTTTGCAGATGATGTGAAGCTGGGAAGGATTATTAGTAATAGTGCAGATGTGGTAGCAAGAGAATGGATACTCTGTTGGAGGAGCTGTACTGGAGGATGTAGGCAAGGGATATGGGGTTGATGATTGATAGAAGCTTGAAATTCATGAGAACATATTGCAAAGGTGGTGAAGGTAACCCAGAGGATTGCTGCAATCCTGAGAAGGATGCTGACCTGCAGAGATAACAGTTGTCATTCCATTGTATAAAGCCCTGATCAGACCACACTTGGACTATTGTGCTCAAATTTGGTCCACAGGATTTGAAAGGGAAAAATTAATCATGAAAAGAGCAAAGGAGAATAAAAACAAAGATGATATCAAGATTGTACAATGTTAGTTATGAAGATAGTTTGAGGGAATTTGGACTGAAGTGTTTGGCAGATAGAGTGGTGATGTGATTGTGACTTTTAAACTGTTGTGAGGTAGTTACAGGATTGACACTGGGGAATTCTTTCATTTGGTGGAACAGGAGGGAGCAAGGATAAGGAGTCATCCCTAGAAGTTACAAAAGGAAGCTGTGAGCAAGAGGGTGAGGAGTGGTTTCTTTGCATAGAGGGTAGTTGAACCGTGGAATGAATTGCCTGATAGAGCAGTAAGAGCATGAATAGTCAATGAGTTGAAGGAGTGGCATAATAGACTTTGTGTTTTCTAGGATGAGCCTTCCACGATGAGTCTTATGACTCCATGGAGATCTGAATCATAATAATAACAATAGTAATAATTATATTGTTTGATATATATTTTATATTATATTTTTCTGTAAGTGCTTGGTGAAACTATAAACTTGGAGTTCATGGTGGACAGATTCAGTTTTTAGAAACCATATGGCTAAGGTATTTAAGTCATCACATTAGATAAATAAATTATAAGGAGAGGCTGAGAAAAGGAATGAGAAACAGGTTTTTTTTTTTTTTTTTGCATGGAAAGTGGTGAATGATGGGAGTGCACTGCTGGAGAGTGTAGTAGCTGCGGAGAATGTGAATGTGTGAATGTATTTAGCACATGGTGTGATGAGGTGTGTGTGTATGACAGGGCACCTCCCACAATGAGTCTTTGACTCCATGGAGATTATAATAATAATAATTCTGAGATAGCATTTCATTATTTAATCAGGCTTCTTGCCTCATATTAATTAAGCAAAGGTGATGAGGTTAAAATCTTTGTGAGTATAGTATAATTAATATGACACTTTATGTGCAAAGACCAAAATGTTGCTTTGCTGGTAGAGTATTATTAACATGATACTTTGCCTGCAAAATATCATATTAATGAGAATTTACTGCAAGTGCTTATTGAAACTATAAACTTCTGGTCCATGGTAGACAGAGTTAAATTTTAGGAATCATATTGCCAAAATCTTAAATCATTAGAACAGACAAAGAGAATGTAGTCTTATGAATTTGAGTAATAAAGGACAAATAGGATCTGATAGAAACATAAAAGTTAGTAAGGAGATTTTACTTTGGAAATACTAGTGGTGGTAGTCGGTAGATGGCGTTGGTGTCGTTGTGGTTAGTTGGTGTATTGAAGGAGTTATAGAGCAGGTGCCCTCCCTCGATGAGTCTTTGGACTCCTGGAGGTGTCTAATAATAATAATGATTTTTCCTCAACAAGACTTTTCCCATTTGGGAATCTAACTGAAAGATGCATTTGCTGAAATAGCAAATGCACCATTCAGTTTGGGTTGCCTTCATTTCATTTCCATTGAAACAAACAAATTCAGTTATAATATTTTGGTTAAAGTCATTTGTATGTCAAATATTATTATGAAATATCATAATACATAAGTACAATAAATCATGTATTATGATATTTCATAATAATATTATAATATGAAGAAAGAAACACAGTTCCTAAACTTTGTATTATTTCTGTACACACAGAAAAGTTCACTAATCCGACCTTGAAGTATACTCATTACAACTCTGTTCTGCTTTTGATTTTTTGCTGCCATTTTCCAACTTGATCTTTGACAGTGATTTTTCCAACTTTAATATTTGGTTGATGTAGAAGTTATGGTTGAACATTGTTGGGGATTAGTCATTATGTAAAAATTATAGTGACAACTATGGTGTTGGAGTAACATCTTTACTTAACATGAAAATAAAATGACTACTCAAAGTTTCAACCTTTATATTAAGGTTATCATCAGATGTGTGTATGTATATATGTACACACACACACACACACACACACACACACAAGCTACACTTACCAGCTGCTGAATTAGAAACTTATATTTAATACCATGTTGGACTTCCTTTAGCCCTAATTACAGTAAATATATGCAGTTTCGCATAGATTCCACAAAAGTATTGGATTGCATCTGCATCATACCATGTGTTTTCACCAGACAGATACGCTAACCGAGTGGTTAGCGTATCTGCTCTCCAGCCAAAAGGCTGTGCGTTTGAATCCCGCCGTGGACATGGATGTTTGTGATTGTCTATGGAAATACCAGTGGTGGTGGTCGGCAGTAGATGGCATTGGTGTAGTTGAGGTCAGTTGGTGGATTGAGTGGTGGAGATAGAGTTGTAGATGAGTCCTCTTTGATGAGTCTTTGGACTTTCTGGAGCTATAAAGTAATAATAATAATAAAATGTGGCCTTAAGATTGTATTTTCTTAGTATTCTATTTATTTATTTATTTTGGATATTCCTTTAATGTAAAGAATGGCCATGGCCTTATTATAATCTCTTTTTTTAAACTTCTTGGGTGTATTTTTATAAAGAATTCTGTTAATCATTTTCCTCTGTAACCATTCTTTATAAAAGTTTTGCTAATTATTTGAAATACATTTTTAGAGCCTACTCATTGGAGTAAATCATTAACATTATGCTTTTAGTGTACCAATGATTCCTAGTTCTTGTGCCTAATGTAGTTATGAGCCTGTGTGTATGTGTGTGTGTTTCTGTGTTGTTTGTTTAGGTGGCTTAGGAAGGTGTTTCAAGTTTGGCAACCATGGGGCTAAGTCGTGAATACATCATAAAACATATCTGAGCCAACCAAACTTTCGGTTTCAGAATAGCTGAATCTAGACATCCTTGTTATATTCCATATAACACTGAATGAAAAGATTATTAGGATTTAGTCTCTGACTACTTTAAAAAATATAATTGAATAGCATATTCAGTTTTTAATGTGTTGTTTTTATTAATTTTTTTGTGTGTCATAAAAAACTCTTGTCACTACTTGACTACTTTAAAAAATATAATTGAATAGCATATTCAGTTTTTAATGTGTTGTTTTTATTAATTTTTTTTGTGTGTCATAAAAAACTCTTGTCACAGTTTTAGTTCAAAATAAAAAGTAATAAGAAGAAGAGTAAAAACAACATTATTTTTTTTTTTTTTTGTAAAATATAATTTGTTACATTATTTTTTGTTTCTAGAATAGCTCTTTATATTGCACATATTCTTCTGTGTATTGTTAAAGTTAACATTAAGATACTGTTTAGAAAGTTATTTTCCATTAAATCAAAAATATTCTGTTTTATCCAGCCTTCAGCTACTAGATTTTGCCATCTCTTCAGCTGGCAAAATCTACTTGCTACAGGCGAGTGGGTGAGCATATTTGTCAAGCTGTGATAATTACTATTTCACTTTGTTTTTCTGTCCCCAATCCTTCCACAAAATATCTTTCTTTGTCACCTGACATTACAATTAACATAATCTCGTCCCCAGAAGAATGTGATGATGGTGATGATGATCATTTGAATGCATTGCAACAAGATAAATTAATTTTATATTTATTGAGTGATGATATTATGTAATTTTTAGATTGCATGTTACTGTGTGATATTTGTGATTGGAACATAGCATTTGGTTAAATTTTTAGACATTATTTTAAATTCTCTGTTTCTTGTTTAGCACAATGAAACAAAATGGTGGTGAGAGGGAAATCATTGCATAGGTCAGTAGGAAAAAATTCGCAGACATATTATGCTTACTTCAGTGAGCGTAATATATATGCTAGGGGAGATGTTATGGATGTTTATGTGGAGAGGTTGAATAAGAGAGATAAGCAAGTGTGGGTATGTAAAAAAGTACGACATTCTTAATGAAGGTTTATTTTCTTGATCCTGAGAATTAGTAATAATATTTTTGGTTTATAGATCAAGTGTTAATCAATTATATTAACTTAACCAACTTAGCTGTTCAAGTACAAATTGTTGGAAATTAATGTTAACATCATCATCTACCAATACAGGTCGCTACCTACATTTCAGCTCCTCTCGCCACATCTCACATAAACTCAGCATTGTACACATGTTAAAGAAGAGAGCAATTCGCATCACAACAGACAACGAGACCCTTCAAGATGAGTTAACATTAATTTCCAACAATCTATACTTGAACAGCTATCCAAGAAGACTAGTCAATAAAGTCCTTTTCTCTGAACCACCACAAAAAGAACAAGAAGATATTCAATATATAAAAATTATTGCAATTCCGTTTGTAAGTGGCATCTCCTACAAGCTCGCCAACCCTTCAAACAACACAAAATAAGAGTAACATTTAAACCAATAGAATCTATTCGTAAACTACTAAGATCTCCAAAAGACAACCACCCTTTGTATAAATATGCTGGAGTTTATAATATTCCATGCTCGTGTGGCTCTAGTTACATCGGACAGACTTCGAGAAGCCTTGAAATCAGGCAAAAAGAGCACATTGGCTATGTCAAAAACAACAGACAGGACATTTCTGACCTATCGTCTCATTTCTCTGCAACTAACCATGTCATTGAGTGGGACAAAAGTTGTTCCCCTTACTTAGAGGAAGATTTTTCATTCAAGAATTTTCAAAGAAGCAGCCACAGTCGCCTGTTCTACTGTCAACCTTAACAGAAATCAAGGCCTAATACTCCCAGAAATATGGAAAATCCTAATCAAATCTTTAAAAACAAAAGAAATGAACTTTAATACAAGCCACAGAAAGTCCCTTAGCAACAGCTAGCTAATCTTGTACATGCGATACGTGTTTCACGCACGTTTGATACTATTTTATTTGTAATTATTCTAGTCAGTTTTTACAGTTATTCTTGTCAGTTTTATAGTTACACATAATTGTGAGATTGTTTCAGCCTATATGTAAGTGCCCTGAAGATGCCAACAGTTAAGGTTTGGCGAAACTAGTTGGTTAAGTTAATAAAATTGATCAACACTTGATCTATAAACCAAAAATATTATTACTAGTACGACATTCTGATGGAACGCAGGGGTTGTTTGAATCAGAGTAGGGAACATGGCATTGTAAGTGAAACAGATGTCGAGAAAGATTATGCAAATATTAAAGTGTGTGAAACTGATGGCAAAGAAATGATTGCGAATGACAATGAGAAAGTGTGAGAACGATGGTGAAAAGCAGACTGGAATTAACTGTTAGATTGCAAGCTGGGCTGACAGCAAAAAAGCATATGTGACTGATGGTAAGATGTTAAGAGTGAATGATAGCAAAAAAAATGACACAATGTTTTAATACCAAGTTGGTAAAGATGAGACAACAGATGGAGTGGATGTGGAGTGAGAAGAGAATTGTAGATATGTATGGAAAAGTAAATAAGACTGAAATGAATGATGTCAGTGTGAAAGATGTAATGAGAGACTTGCGAGTGGCATATGGAGATATGATTATTATAGATGTGGTGAACGAGAGGATGTACAAGATTTGTTTTCCAGGAATTAGAATGAGCAAAGTGAATGAGGCATTGGATATGAAGAGTACGTATGCAAAAGAATTGGTGGTGATAGTAGGAATGAATGAATCAGTTGGAAACAAGAAGAATGTAAGAATCATTGTCAGGAGACTGTTGACAGTGATGAGCTGAGACCGAGGGCAAAGATCATGAATGGTATGTTAGGGAAAATATTTGAAGAAAAAGCAATGCAGTTTGGGAATGTGTGGGATGAGTTTTGAGGAACAAATGGAACTGTACAAGAATAGACTGCATTTGAGTGGTTTTGGCATGGAGTCATCTAGAGAAGCTGTTACTAAAAGGGAGGTTGAGTGTGGAGAATGGATCTGAAAAAAAAAAAAGTAAAAAGTGATATGGAAAAGCAAAAGAAAGGAATGCTTATGAATTGGGTAGCATGAGTGTGGAGACTGAGAGAACATTATACAAGACTTGTGAGGAAATCGAGGAGGGGGGGAGACACAGAATGAGAAAAGACAATGCTCGAAGAGATAATGAATGTGTGTGTACAAAAGAAAGGAATGGGATGTGGAGCGAGTGGAGCATTTGGATTTGGAGAGGGTTCTGGGATGGATAATGAGAAAGAGAGAAAAAGAGAGGAAGGCAAGAAGTCACATCTAACAAGTGGTATCAATGGAATTTGTTATAGACCCAGAAATTATATATTATGTTTGTATACAAATGCTAGAAGTATCAGAAATAAGAATAAGGAGAATGAAATTGTTTCATTCATTGAGTTCTTTCACCCCAAAATTGGCGGAATAAGTGAGATGTCATTGGATGAGGAAGGCAGGATAACAGGAGGTGGAGTGCTGTTGATGATAGACAAGGAGTTGTGCCCATGCAAAGTAGAAATGTAAGAGAGAAATAGTGCCAGCAGTTTGAGGCAGTATTGTGTGAGATAGAGATGAATAGTATAATTTTTTAATTAATGGTTTTACACATGTAAGAGAAAACTAAATAGAATTAATTACTCCTATATATTTCACTCAATATGTTATGAGCTTCATTCAGGGAGAAAGCAGAAGAACTGTTAACAACATTTAAATTCTGAATTCAAGAATGAGTCATATAGCATGCCTATAGCATCACGTGTTTCAATTGCAGCTACACTAGAGGAGGAAACATTATTAAAGTTCAGAGACATGGATATAGATATATAATTGATTAATTAATAAAAACTATAAACAATTAACAAATACCCTATTCTTGCTATCTTTGGTTTTTTGGACAGACTCGCCATTCTGCTGCTATTAGAATCCAAGAACATCAAGATTATTTAAGGCCTGAATCCGAAGGTTCACACCTTGACTAGACATTGAGTTCACTGAAGCTATATCAAGACGTTACACTACAATAGGTTCAAATTCGATTGTGTATTTTTCAAAATGTGTGAAACCTACGGCATTGCCTTAGGGTTTCACATGTTTTGAAATATTAATATTATAAATATATCAATATTATAATATTAATCAGACAGACTGTATGCCGATCTCTAAGTTTTGGGAAGTGATTGCTGTTAATTGTTTATAATTTTTATTAATTAATGAATTTTACATCTGTACCCACATCTCTGAATGCTAATAGTGTTTCCTCCTACTGTACAGCTGCACCTGAGACACATAATATTATATACACTGTATGACTCGTTCTTGTATTCAAAATTTAAATGAATTTAAATGAATATAAAAATTACTAAAGTATAAAGAGCTAATAAGCTTCATTTCGGCAATGAAAACATTACTTAAATTAAGGGGATATTAAATCCCACATAGTTTTAAAACCGAATAAGAAACTCAAAGATTGGAATCATTTCTGGAAATGAAGCTTATTAGCTCTTTATACTTTAGTAACTTAATGGTTGCACCTGTTTGGAAAACTCGTTCGCAAAGTACATAAGTTCTTTTCGCTATACACTTTGGTATTAGGTCTAGCTGCTCACTGATGAAGCCTCAAAAAAGGCTGAAACCGGTCTGGGCAGTGACCTCCCTCCATAATCCATAATGTAATAACAGCATACATTTCCTAGGCAATGTATTTTTACATTATGGAAAATACCTAAGAATAGCGATCTGAACTTCTTCCTCCACCTTTGCAACGAGTTGCCCAGTAATGTACTATGTACTAGGATCACTTGCATTGGCTAACGCTAGTGTCCGCCGATACTTTATAGTTTACTATATTCGGCAAGAAACTCTCTGATTCTAATCTTTGAGTTTCTTATTCGGTTTTAAAACTATGTGGGATTTAATATCCCCTTAATTTAAGGAATATAAAAATTTTTGTTACCAGTTCTTCTGCCTTCTCCCTGAATGAAGCTCATGGCATATTGAGCGAAATATATAGGAGTAATCGTAAATTCTATATAGGAGTAATCATAAGTAAATTCTGTTTAGTTTTCTCTTACATGTGTGAAGCTGTTAATTAAAAATTCTACTATGTCTAATGCATCTCTATTAAACATCTGGTAATGTAGGTGGATGTTGCTATAGACCTAGTCATGCAGAGGGCAGTGATAGCAAAATATGTAAGCAAATTATCAAGCAAATAGGAAAAGGTTAATCATTATGAGTGATTTTAATTATGGGAATATAGAGTTAGGGATGATGAGATAGCATATAGAAGTAAAAAAAAGTGAATTTCTCAAGTTTTAAGTAATGTTGGAACCTTTTCTAAAGGGCAGTTAGATAAATAAAGTAGTAAGTGTGCAACATAAGATGAATGGTAGTAATTTATTTCCAAGAGGAGTACAAAAAACAGCCAAGGAGGATGCCTCGATTGGTAAGGGTTTAAAAAATGCAGTGCAAGCAACAGTTAGCTGATGAGGCCATAAAAATCCTAGGGAGTTTTTTTCGATATGTAACCAGCAGAAGATAGAATGATTATGGAAGGATTACATTGATTGGTGAAAATGGTAAAAAGGATAACCATTGCCAGAAGATATAATAAAGATATCAAATGAGCCATAAAGGTAATTCGCTTGTGAATGTGACATCTTGCAAATGTTGAAACTATGAATTAAAGATGTTAAGAAATTATATTCCTAGTTTAATCTTTTATTCAAGTGTAAGCAAACCAAGTTTGCGTGTGAAGTAACTTCGTGACTGGGCAACTCGTATATAGAGACTAATGACGTCACATCACTTGCCTTATATCCACAAACATTGTTTGCTTACACTTGGATAAAGGATTAAACCAGGAACATAATTTCTTGGCATCTTAAATTCATTGACATCTTGCAGAGTTTGAGTGCAATAAAAAGGGAGGAGAAGAGACTGACTATGAGAGAGTAAGAGGTATATGGAAGATTAAGTAAACTTGATCTGTGTGTAGAGGCTTAAGTGCTGTGAGGACATCATGTTGGAGGCTTAATGGATTGTATACAGCACTCAGATAGGATTAAAACAGGATTTAATACTTCCTATATTTCGTCTCAATCACTGAGACATCTTAGGGATTACAAAAAAAAAAAAAAAAACTAATGTAACATATACACAAATACCACACAATACTAAGCCCGACCACGTGGGTGACACTAAAGTCCTATCTAGGTGGAGCACCATCTAAGGGTGATTGTAGGTGGCCTGGAATGTAAGGTGGGATCTCTGATGATAAGTGTTTCCCAAATCTTAGGAAGCTTAATGCAGCTGTATTTATTAAGATTTGGTTGATTTCTGAGAGCTGCTGCTGCTGATTCCAAAAATAGTCTCTCTTTTTTGAATTTGCTGTGGTGGAGCATGGTGGTTTTTTTCCAGGAGATCCTGTGGGTTGTATCCAAGACATGGTCAGCCAGGCCTGACTGACCATAGTCGTGGTTGCAGATGTATGACTTGTGTTCCTCCAGGCAGATGGTTGCTGATCTGCCTGTCTGTCCAAAGTACGCCAGCTTACAGGAACAGGGTACTTTATAAACTCCAGGCACTGAGAGAAGAGGGAGCTGATCTTTTATAGAATGGATAAGGGTAGCAAGTTTGCAGCGGGCTTAAATGCTGTGTGTAGGTTATACTTTTTTAAAATCTTGGCTATTTTTTTCAGATGTGCCACGGATGTAGGGTATGGTGATGGCATTTCTAAACTCTTTCTGAAGAGAAGACCAGGGAATGGGGGGGGGGGGGAACTAATTATTTTTTTAATACTGTGATCGCTGTAGCCATTGGAGAGGAAAGTGTTGTGTATGTGGTCAAGCTCAGTTGTAAGGGCGAACAAAGATTGTGGGCTCTCTTGGTTAGAGTTTTAATAATGCCATATTGTTGAGCGGAGTGGTGGTGGTGGGAGAGTTTGTGAATGTATCTGCCTGTGTGCGTGGATTTTCTGTATACAGTGAAGGAAAGTGTACCGTTAGGAAGGCGTGTAACTAAGGTGTCTAGGAAGGGTAAACAATTGTTCTTTTCCTTTTCCATCGTAAACTGGATTCTTGGATGTACTGTTGAGGTGACTGAGGAAGGAGTCTAATGTGTCTGGGCCATGACCAAATAGAGAACACATCATCTACATATCTTAGCCAGATAGAAGGTTTGAGAGGGGGCTGAGTCTATGTCTCATTTTTCAAAATCTTCCATATAAAAATTGGCGAGAGGGGGAACCCGTGGTTTAGATACAACCCACAGGATCTCATGGGAAAAAAACCACCAAGCTCCACCACAGCAAATTCAAAAAAGAGAGACTATTTTTGGAATCAGCAGCAGCAGCTCTCAGAAATCAACCAAATCTTAATAAATACAGCTGCATTAAGCTTCCTAAGATTTGGGAAACACTTATCATCAGAGATCCCACCTTACATTCCAGGCCACCTACAACTGCCCTTAGAGGGCACTCCACCTAGATAGGACTTTAGTGTCACCCATGTGGTTGGGCTTAGTATTATGTGGTATTTGTGTATATGTTACATTAGTTTTTTTTTTGTAATCCCTGGAGATGTCTCAGTGACTGAGACGAAATATAGGAAGTATTAAATTCTGTTTAATACTTCCTATATTTCCGAGTGCTGTATACAATCCATTACGCCCCCAGCATGAGGTAAACTTGATGTTATAATACTATGGTGATGTATCACCTCAAAACACCAGGTGATGTATCACCTGGTGTTTTGAGTGAATGTGCCAAGGAGTTGACATCTGCCTTGATGTACTTATTTATTATTAGTCTTACATTGGGCTAAGTTCCAAAGGAGTGGAAGGAAAGCAAGATTTTACTGCTTCATAAGGGAGGTGCCTAGACTCCAGCTTCAAATATAGGCCAGTCTGTGTTTAGTGTTGTGGTTAAAGTGTTGGACACGTTAATGAGAACCAAGATCCAGAATTGGGTTGACAACAGTGGCATTCTCTTTGATGTACAGGATGGATTTGTTAAAAGAATGTCATGTTTTAGTAATCTGCTTACCTATTACAATAAGGTGTTGGACAAGGGAGTGGGATACTTAAATTTGTAAAGGCTTTTGAAAGATTGACACATAATAAGTTGACAGTTAAACTAGAATGGATGGGGTGAGATATTAGATTAATGCAGCAGATTGGAAATTGGCTATCTGATAGGTATCAGGAAGTTGTGTATTGGGAAAACAATATCCCCAGAGAGAAAAGTCAGTAGTAGTTTGCTTCAAGTGTCTGATTTAGGACCATTGCTGTTTTAACTTGTATATAAACAATATTGGGGACAGTTTGAATGGGGGTATTCAGTTGTTTGTAGATGATGTAGAGTTGGGAAGAACTGTGTGGAGTAGAGCATATATGGTGGATTTACTAGAAAACTTGAATAGATTGTGAATGGGCATGGGAGTGGGGTTAACAGATCAGTGTTGCAAAGTGCAATTTTTAAAATTAAGAAAACGAAAATAGGATGTTGAGTATATATTTGATGGGGATAT
The DNA here is from genome assembly GCF_054136105.1 of Typopeltis vanoorti. Lineage (NCBI taxonomy): Eukaryota > Metazoa > Arthropoda > Arachnida > Uropygi > Thelyphonidae > Typopeltis > Typopeltis vanoorti. Next base: position 60,676,835 of record NC_143558.1, read on the forward strand.
ATTGGAGGAGGTGGAGGAAGTAAGAGATTTGAGCTGATGGTGGACAGGGATCTAAAATTTAGAGAACAAATTACTAAAATTGTGAGGACAGCACATCGAATTCTGTAATAATACAAAGGGCAATGACTTATAGAAGTAAGGAGATTATGGTATAAGACCTTGATTAGGCCACATATAGACTACTGTGCACAAAGTTAGTCATTTAGTTTTCTAAAGTATGAAGATATATTGGAAAGGGTCCAGGGGTGATCATCTAAGGTGGTTTCTGGTATCTGTAGAATGTTGATTATGAAGAAAGGTTGAGAAGATGCAATTTACAGAGTCTAGTGAATAGGAGGCTTTGGAGGGGAAGATATGATTAAATTTGTAAGTTGGAAAGGGGTTTCTTATCGGATTAATGTTGAAGAGTTTATCATAGAATGGTGAGAGATAGGGGAGAACAAGAGTTCATCCTCAGAAACTGTATTAGGAGGGTGTGAGCAAAGGAGTATGGAGTGGTGAATGTTTGAATTCATTGCCTGAGTGAGGTGTTTGATGAGTATGTGAATGTATTCATGCCATATGATAAGCTGTTTATTTGACATAAGGACCTCCTGTAATGAGTCTTTGACTCCAAGGAGTTCTGAAGATAATAATAATAACAACAACAATAATCTTATTGCATTGATTAGTCTTTACAAAGCACATATTCACAGCTGAACTATGTCATCTGTGATGCAGTGAACCGTTATCAGTTTTTTTTTTTTTTTCATCTAAAAGTAAATTAGCCAGTTTATTATATTAAATTATTAAACACATATGTATTTTTTTTTCAGAAAAGATATTTCCTTTATTACTTTATTCTGCATTTTGTTTTAATCTGTATCTTTGAAAATTTTGTTTTATTGAAGGGATATTTTGAGTGCCTCCGAACAGAGTTAGCCAGAAGTGGTATATCAGTTACTATAGTAGCTCCTGGACCAGTATTTTCTAATTTTCTTGAGAGTGCATTTACAGATAAACCAGGACAGGTGTGTTTAAATTTTGCTCCCTTGGTATATTATTATTTTATTTTATTTTTTGATGTTATACAATCAGTATAATAGTAAGTTAAAATGGAACTGAATTGTAAACACAAAAAATAAATAAGTAATTTATTTATTTATTATTATTTATTCTTGTAATTAGGTACAGGTAATTTTCGTTATATGTGATTTCATTATTCCATGTTTTCGTATGTATGCAGTTTTATTATTGAGTTACATAAGGACTGTCGCTGTTTCCTCTACAAGATGGGAAGCTTCCATGCATGCTTTGTCTATCCCTGTCTGCTGTATTCAGGGCTCATCATCCATTTTGTGTCCCTGCTTTTCATTGGTCTATGTAGTATTTGCCTTTATCTGTAAATAACTTCTGTGCAAGAAATTATTTACAGATATTTATTTACTTCCTTTGAGCAAGATGTCTGGCAAGAGACAAACTAAGGAAACTAAGAATGAAAGAAGAATGTGAATGAAGATGGAATCAAGAAAATGCCTAGGAAATCCAATTCTACAGAGGTAAAATTGGAAGTTCTGAATCGGTTTGATAGAGGTTAGTATAGCATTAACATTCAAAGGGCCATGGGACTGAGATGGTGATAAGGCTTGATACAGTGCGCAGAGTGCTCAATTATTTATGATTACTAATGAAATCTCGATGTCATGCAATTGAGAAAATGGAAAGGATGCTTGCTGGCTATATGGATTGAGCATCAGAATCAGCAGAGCATGCCTTTGTCTGGGCCATACGAGAGATGGCAAAAAATTTTATTAAGATCTCATGAAAGATGAAAAGCAACCAACATTTTTTGCTACAAGTTGTAGATGGTTTAATTGCTATAAGAGTCACTATGTGTTCCTCAATCTCAACATTGAGGAGAGGCTTCAGCTCACATTGCTACTGAAGAATTTCATAAATTTTGCTTCAAAGCAAAGAGAGAAGAAGGCGGTTACACACTGAGAAGTTACAATCAGAAGTATAAAACTTCAGGTCAGGTTTCCATTGAAAGATTCTTGAAGTAGTCTTCAGCCTCCTACGAGCATTCAAATTCAGTATGCCAGATAAAAGAGATATGATTAAGATGTGGTTACAATGTATTAGTCATGAAAATAAAGAACTACTTTAATAGTTATTTGTTTTACACATGCTGAATATTTTATTTACTACTCTTATGCCTTAATACGTATGAAAAATAGGTACATTTTCAATTAATCTTGAAAGATCACAATCTTGCTCACTTGGGAATACGTCTATTATCCCTTGTTATAAGCCTCCCATTTTACACATTTTTGATATATGCAGCTGTTCTCAAGAACACAACCCCTGTGTATAACGAGACTCGCCTGTATATATAAACCTTGTGCAATTCTTGTTTTTAATCAGTACCATCGACAGGGTGTAGCATAGATGCAGCCTGCCTCAAGGTGCAGCTTAATAAGGATGCTCATTCAGCTATATTGCAGTAGGCACTGTCTCTACGCTAACAATTCCTGTTAGTGTAGCAAGTGTGAAAAGAAGTTTTTCCAAATTTAAACTGATTAAAAATTATTTGCGAACAGCAATGACCCAAGAAAGATTGGTTGGTCTAGCAACTATATCGATAGAGGCAGACATAGCTTATAATTTAAATATAGAAGCGTTATAAACAGTTTTATTGCGATATCCACCATAGAGCAAACATTTAATTAATATTATTATCTAATCATTTTGCATTAATGTTTTTCTTGTAATAAAAACAAAATAGCAATTGGAGATTTTCTTATATTTTTGTCTTATAATCCATCAGGGGTGATATCTCAGGGCACGATCTAATCTGGAGAGGGCCCTGTTTGTAATAACCCAGTTACTGGTGGTTATTAACTTTGAAATTCTTTTTTAAGTTAGCTTGGAGAAACTGTATTTATTTTTCCACACTCACCAGAGAGAAAGGTTGGCTCCTTTCTTTCTGGTGAGTGTGATGTAGGAAATTATAAAAATCAATGTCATTTTATATTAACTTGTATGTTATTTAACTATAATACTTAGATGACCATAAATTTATGTTAATTACAGTTATATCATCAACAGTCCCTTGCTAAAAATACAGCATCTTTTATTGAGGCAGCATTTTATTAGCAGTGGAGAATACTCACTGTAATATATTGCCCAAAAATAATATCTTATATTGCTGAAATCACATATTCAGGCTATGCTAGTAGATGCTCATTTTTTTTTAATGGAATGAAGCCAAAATTCTAGGATTCAATTCGTCATTAAAAAAATACAAAATAACATTAGTCTGGCCATTATACATACTTTAATCACACATGCTGATACATTCTCATACTCTCCGTTCCCCTTCCACTCAACAATATAAAAGCTACATTTATTAAGAGATAACTGTACATTATTCATTCTTAATAAGTAACACATAGATACAGTTGAATATTTAATTAAGATGAATTAATTACAAATGGGTGATTTTAATTATGATAATATAGAGTGGGATGATAAGATAGCATAAAGTAAAAAAATGAATTTCTAGAGTTTTTGAGAGATGCCTACCTTTGACCATATGTAACAGAGGGCATGCGATGATTGAGCATCTTTGCTCAGTCTACATTATGAACCTTCAGTTATGTTCTAGTTTAGTCTTGATGTAGTATCTCTTTTCATGAACATTCCTTTGACAGATACTGTTAATTTATATAAACGTGATTTTCTTCCAAATATTATCAAACTTTTTTGACTTTGTAATCCACTGTGGTTATTTCAGTGTACAATACAATTTATACAGATTGAAGACACAGCTATAGATAGTCCTATATTTCCTACTCTTTCCAATTACTACATGGAGCATTTTGAAAAATGTTTCCTTAAAGACATTTTTCCAAAAATCTACAGTATGGTATAGATATGTGGATAATATTTTTTTCAGTATGGAAAGGTTCACTATCAGATTTGAAACTATTCATTTAAAAAAAAAATATGCTTCATCCAAGAATTTAATTTATCTTAGAAGTGGAGAAAAATAATTATTTACCCTTTTTAGATATTTTAATTCTTTGTCAACCAGTTGGTAGTTTACTGTTTCCAATTTTTAGAAAAGAAACTCATGCTGATCATGATATCCATGCTATATCTCATCATTATCCCAGTCAAAAGGTTGGAACTATTAAGACCTTATTACATCATGCTCATAATGAGTGTCACAATGAAAAATAGGGGATGTATTTGAACAGTATTATGAAAAGTTTTTTTTTTTTCCCTAAATTATATTGTATAGATTTGTATAATAGTGCTTTTGTGTGATAGCCAGATGGATATAATCATTGTACTCTGGTATTGTGTATTGTGATTAACGTAGAAATGCTTGTTAACATTACAAAAATGGCGGCAGTGGAAGAAGCATAGTACAGCAGCATGGAAGGTCTCAATTCAAAAATCAAGTTTTTCTCTGGACTTTTCACAGGGGATAAGATGCGACAATTGTTTCATGTATGTGTTCAAAAATGTTGGCAGTGGAAGAAGCATACGCCAGCAGCGCAGAAGGTCTCAATTCAGAGATCAAGTTTTTCTCTGGACTTTTCGCAGTGTATAAGATATGACAATTGTTTCATGTATGTGTTCAAAAATGTTACAGATTTATGGAGTGTTAGACTGAATAATAAAAAAGAATGTATTCTAGTATGTGAGAAATGTGATGAAAGGCTAAGATGTTCCAAAAATGGGAACGGTGTTACCAAGAATAATCAGGAAATGGATGGGAGTGCTTGCAGCAGTAATAATAGAAGTGATGTGGAAGAGCTTAGGCAAGAGTTAATGAAAATGAAGAGTCAATCAAGTTAAATGCATGGAGAAGGAAATTGAACCTTTAAAGAAGAGCATAACTGGTGTAAATTACAAGGAAGTTAATAAGTAGAAGCAAATATCTAAGGATGATAGGGGCACTTTATATGGTGACTCAATCATTAAAGGTGTGGTAAAAGATAAGAGTGCACAAGACATGCTTTACAGGTGGTACAATAAAACAAATATCAGATGCTTTTCATAGAAGGAAGGAAGGAACAGGCATCAGAATTAGTGGTAGCGGTGCACATAAATCACATGAATAGTGAGATAAAAAATGTAGAAAGGGATTTGAAGAAGTTGTTGCAGGAAGTGAAGAATAATAGTGTCATTGGGAAAGTGGTTAGTTTGTTGTCCAGATATGACAATAGTGAATTGAGGAGGGCAGTGATACTGAATGACAAAATGGCTGAATTGTGTCAGACCAAGAGTGGTCAATTTGTGAATGTATTTAATGAATTTGAAGGGAAATTAGAATGGTTCAAAGCTGATGGAATGCATTTGAATGGGTTTGGTGTTGGTCATTTGGAGTGACTGTTGTTTAATAGGAGTGCACAGGTCCATATGAAATTAGTACCACCAAGAGTCAGAAAAAGGTTAAGAAGAAGATTTGGAAGGACAGGAAGAGAATGGATACAAAGGTGAGGATTATGGCAGAGCAAAGTGATACAGTTCAAAATGGTGGGGATCATAAGAATATAAATGAAAATTAGAGTCAGGATCAGGAAATCTGGAATGGTCAAAATGAAGAGAGAAGTGCACTATAGCAGAGAGAGAGAGAGAGTAAAGAGTGATTGTGTTGATGAGATGGCCTCAAAGAGTGGAGGCTTGTTATGCTTGTAAACTAATGTATGAAGATGGAGTATCAGAAATAAAGGCGTGAGTTTGTAGCATTGATTGAATCAGTAAAAGATAATTGGCATAAGTGAAACTTGGTTGACTGAGGATGATGTACTGTCAAGACTTGAAATGGTAGGATATAGAATTTTCTTCAAGGATGGGAAGATGAAGAGAGGAGGAGGAGTATTGTTAATGGTAGCAGAAGAATTGTGTCCTTCAAGAGTCAAAGTGGAAACTAGTAGTACATGTGAAGATTTTGAAGCTGTTTGGTTTGAAGTTGAGATCAGTAGTGAGATAAAGAATGTAGAAAGGGATTTGAAAAAGTTCAGGGAATGTAGAGAGTATTGATTGAAAAATGTTTAGACAAATTAGTTGAGCAAGTAAAAGGAAGATGATCCTAATGGGATATTTTAATCATAGGAATGTGGATTAGAAAGAAGAGATAGTGTATAGTAATAAAGAGACTGAATTTGTTGAGTTTATGCAGGATAACTATCTAAAGCAACATGTGATTTTACTTGCCCAACTAATTTGTCTAAACATTTCACAATCAATACTCTCCACATTCCCTGGCCTATAACAGCATCCTATTAGATATACTATTCTGTTGATGTCAACTTGACACCAGATAGCTTCAAAATTTTCACACGTACTACTATTTTCCACTTCAACTCTTGAAGGACACAATTAGATTTGGTGATATCCTCACAGAATGTGGCTGTGAATGAGGTATCAGCACTGCCACTGGTGAAAGTGATAATGAGATATTGATTTGGAAGATAGTCAAACAGGAAAAAGTCATTATCAAGAAGGTCTATATGTGGAACTGTAAGGTGAGTGATTATCATAAGCACCATAGTCAACTAGCATCAATACATTGGGTTGTGAATTGTGTAGAAAAGATGTTGACAGTGCATGGGAAATGCAAAGACGGTATCTAACAAAAGCAATGCATTACTGAATACCAAGAGTTAAGCAAATAAATAGAGTAGGAATTAGATGGATGTATGGCAAAATCAAGCAAGCAGTTACAAAAGTAGTTGTTATGGAGGAAGTACAGGACAGTTCACAGTGAACAGCTGCATGAAGAATATTTAGTGCAAGCCAGGAAAGTGACAAGCATAGTTAAAAAATAAAAAGTAGAATATGAAAGGAGATTGGCCAGTCAGGTCAAAGCTAATCCAAGGAAATTTTTCTGCTATGTGGCAAGCAAGAGGAAAATTAATTATGGCAGGTTGATGCTGGTGGAAAGTTATGTTGGCAGAGTAACCATAGCAAATGATATAGTGGAATTATTTAACGAGCACTTCATCAGTGTATATCATTATGGTGTGAAAGATGTTGCAAGTTTTTTCCACTTGGTTATACTATAAATTAAAGATGCTAATAAATCACATTCTTGGTTTCATCCTTTATCCAAGTGTAAGCAAACAACAAAGTTTGCACGTGAAGTCACTTCACAGCTGGGCAGGTCAAAACCAGTCTGGATAGTGGCCCTTCCCGTAATGCATAGCATTATGCACATCTGTAAGGATATGTGTGTTGCATTATGGGATACTAATGTAATTGATGTGAAGTCGTTAGCCTCTATATACAAGTATCCTAGTCATGAGGTGACTTCATGTGCAAACTTTGTTTGCTTACACTTGGATAAAGGATTAAACCAAGAATATAACTTTTTGACATCTTTAATTTATTGTGGTGTGGAAGATGCTGTGCAACATGTAGAAGACAGGCAAGAATTATGAGAATTAAAGAATCGCAGGTGTATAAATTGTTGCTTGGCTTTGATGTTAATAAGGGAATAGATAACATATTACCACATATTTTTAAAGAATGTGCAAAAGATTTAGCCATGCCCTTTTCCTGGTTATTTAATGAGAGTCTTGCAGTGGGTAAGGTTCCTACAGAGTGGAAAGAAGGCAAAATAATACCTTTCCACAAGCATGGTTCAGAAACAGAAGTTTCCAATTATAGGCTGATCTGTAAATCAAAGTATTAGAAAAAGATTTGATTTGAATAGACTTTTGACTTGGGCAAAGGAGTGAAGTTGTAACTTTAATATCAATCACTGCAAGGTGTTGCATTTTGAAGTGCAGAAATATCAGACTGTGTACTATATCGACGGTGCTGTACTGCAAGAAGTAGATGAGATTAGAGATTTGGGAGTGATGGTTAACAGTGGACTGAAATTTAGAGAGCATGTTGCTAGTGTTGCAAAGGCTGCACATCATAGTGCTGCTATGATAAGAAGTCAAACATGTAGGGATAAGGAAGTGGTTGTACCACTGTATAAAGCACTAATCAGACCACACTTGGACACAATTGTGCTCAGATTTGGCCACCTAGTTTCCATTGTGATGTGAAAACAATGGAGAGGTACAAAGACGAGTAACTAAGACATGAGGACTACGGAATGTTGGCTATGGAGAAAGGCTGAAAAAATGTGGATTCCAGAGTTTAGTGAATAGGAGGAAAAGAGGTGATATGGTTGAGACATTTAAGTTAGTGAGAGATTTTATCAGATTAATCGAGATGAGATTATAAAAAGAGTAGAAAGCAAGAGGGGAAAACCAGAGGTTATCCCTGGAAGTTAAGTAAGAATGTAGTGAAGAGGAGTGTGAGGAGTAGATTTTTTACATAGAGAATTGTCAGTGAATGGAACGCATTACCAGAATGTGTTTCTAATGCAAGGAGTATTAAGGATGTTAAGATTTAGTATGATAATATGTTGTCGGTTGAATGAACCTCCCACGATGATTCTGCCAACTCCATGGAGGGTGCAATAATAAATAAATGAATAAAATTGGTTATAAAACAGAATATAGGAATATGTTGATGAAGATAAGATTCTCTATGATGGTTACCATGGGTTTGTGAAGGGCAGGTCTTATTTTAGAAATCTGCTTATGTTTTATGATAATGTGACAAATGTGTTGGGTAAGGGAGAATCACATACAGTGATATTTTTGGACTTTGCAAAAGCATTTGATAGATTACCACATGATTAGTTGGTGTACAAGCTGCAGAGGATAGGAATAGATAGTATATTGGTTAGATGAATCGGAGATTGGCTCTCTGAACGATACCAGCAAGTTGTGTATGATGGAGCTGTGTCTCAGAAAAGTAAGGTGACCAGTGGTGTGCCTCATGGTTCTATTCTTGGGCCCTATTGTTTAGCTTGTTTGTTAATGATATTTCATGTGGATTAATTGGGATCTTCAAATATTTGCCAATGATGCAAAGTTAGGTAGAATTATCAGGAGTAGTGCTGATGTTAATTCTCTACAGGAAGATGTGAATAGACTTTTAGCTTGGACAAATGAGTGGGGTTGTAGTTTTAATGTTAATAAATGCAAAGTGTACATACTGTATTTGTGGAGCTATACTTCAGGAATTGGATGAGATTCACAATCTTGGGTGATGTCGACTGAAGTTCTGAGGGCACATTGCACGTGTTGCAAAGACTGCACATGGTATTTGTACTTTCAAGACGTTTAAGTTAGTGAGAAGATTATATCAGATTATGATAAAAAGTAAAGTATGATAAAATATAGTGGTAAGGAGGTGGTATTGCATCTACATAAGGCATTAGTGAGACCACATATGGGCTGTTGTGCCCAAATTTGGTCACCTAATTTTCATTGTGATGTAGAAACACTACAAGAGGGTCTAAAGACGAATAACCAAAGTGATATCTGGACTCAGTAATGTTGGTTATGAAGAGCATTTGAAAGCATGTAGATTGGTGGACAGAAGGAAAAGAGGAAATATGACAGGGACCTTCAAGATAGTTAAGGTATTCTATCAGATTAATATGGAAGAAATTATAAAAAGATTGGATGTTAAGATGGGAGGAATTGGAATATTAAGAATGGGAGGCCATCCCTGGAAGCTGTATAGAGATGTGGTGAAGAAGGGAGTGAGGAGTAGATTTTTTATGTGGAGAGTTGTTAATAAGTGGAATGCATTGACTGAGTGAACCTTTCATGATGAGTCTGTGGACTCCATGGAGGTTACCAAATGATAATTATTATTATTATCATTTGATACTTTTGCAACCAAATTCCAGAAGTTGTTCATAGAAATAGTAAAACTATTGATTTGATAAAAACAACTTTTTTTTTGTAGAATAATACCATGATACATCATTTTATGCAAGTGTGTTTTGCTGAACACAATAAAAATATAGATTTGTATTCATCTCCACTGCTTTCTGAATGCTTAAACTTTGTGATTTTTTTTTTATCTCAGTTTTCTCCAGTCCAGTTATTCTAATAGTGAAGCCATCTTCCTTGGAGATTTTAATATACTTTTACATTTTCAGCAGAAAATTCATTCTTGCAGCCCAATCCCAAAATTTCTGTTTTCTTTATGTTGCATTCACAAATTCAAATTTCTAATCATTAAACCTTGTTCACTTTTCTCAATTGCATGTGGATCTTGCCACCCTGTGAAATGTCATTTAAATATATATGAGGGTGGTCTGTAAAGTTCTCGGCCTCGACCATAGATGGCAACACTATCAGCATGTTTTTTTTCCTAAGTTGGTACATCTGTAATAAGCATCCATGTGAAATTGCAATGAAGATGATCCATGTGAAGGGCATCCAAAAAGTGTAACAACACCAGAAATTATTTATTAAGTGCACAATATGGTATTGAATGACCGGTGAGTCAAAGTGCATGAAATTGCTGAGACTATAGGCATTTCAAAAGAATGTGTAGGATATATTTTGCATGAAGAATTACAAATGAAAAAGCTTTGCGCAAAATGGGTGTGTTTGCTCACAGCAGATCAAAAATGCACTCACATGAAAATCTCTGAACAGTGCTTGGAGTGTTTTAACAAGAATAAAACTGATTTTGTGCTTCGAGACTTGGACACCGTTACACACCAGAATCCAAACAGCAGTCAAAACAATGGACAGAAGCCGGTTGTTCAGTGCCAAAGAAGACAAAGTCGGTTCCATCAGCAGGAAAGGTCATGGCATCAGTGGTTTGGGATGCTAAAGTTTATTAATTATCTTGAAAAGGGTAAAACAATAACTGGGGAATATTATTCTGATCTTTTAGCCAGACTAGACGAAAAAATTCGTGAGAGAAGACCCGGTTTGCCGAAGAAAAAATCATCTTTCATCAGGACAATGCACCTGCCCACAAAGGTGTTTTGGCAATGGGAAAATTAAGGGAGATTTGCACTATTAATTGTTGGAACATCCACCCTATTCCCCAGATTTGGCTCCTCTCTGACTTCTGTCTCTTCCCAAAACAAAAACTCATCCTTGCTGCTCAGAGTTTTTCTTTGAATCAAGAGGTGATTGAATCTGTAGAGGGGTGGATATTTTGCAGATCTTACTGCGATCCACTACAGGGACTGGATAATGTTGCTGGAGCATTGCTAGAATAAATGTATTAGTCTTAAGGGAGTTTTGTTGAAAAATAAAAATAATTTTGAAATTATAAATTTGTTTTTTCATTGTTAGGCTGAGAACTTTTCAGACCACCCTTGTATATGAACATATAATTGAAAAAAAGTCAGTTATTTTTTCAGTATAGAAAAGAACTCACTTTTGACTATTCCTATCAGCAATGGAGGACTAGAAAAAGGTGAAGTGATGGAATAAGACCATGCAGCTGTTTTCTTCATTACTGACTAGATATTTGGTCTTTACTATGTTCTATTACTGTATTTTGTTTTTGTTTTCCCTTAAAAAACTATCAACTTTCATAAACCAGAAATAGCAATCTTCAAGTTGCTAGTTGGGTCATGCTAGGCCATGGGCATGAAAATCTAACTCTTTCTTTCTTTCCATTGTGTCAGGTTTGCTTTTATTATATTATGCATTTTATATAAAAACATTATCCACATCTTTGTCTCCCTAACAGCAACCAGAATACAAATATTAACATGTTAATATATCATCTTTATTATATATTGTAATTTTGTTATAAATTATCTATATACATAACAGAAATTGTCTAGCAAATTCACACAGTAGGTATCCTTTTTCTATCTCACAGATTCATATAAAAACAAATGCATTTGGTGTTAATACAATTAGCCTTTAATGTTAACACAATTAATTTTAAAGATTTACACTGGCTACACTGCATAATTCAGATGATGTGGTCACATCATTGAATTCCATCAGAGTAGAACTCTCATATTAACCATTTATAAAATAAAAAATAAATAAAAAAAAAACAACTGAATGTGAGAATTGCAGAGGAATTTCCTTATTAGTAAGATTGATGCAAACATACTTCAAAAGAGGCTAGAAGAATTGTGGAAAAGAAACTTGAGAAACTGGGTTCAGGCCAAATAGCTTAATGGGAAAGAAAAGGTTAGCTGACTTCCCCCCCCCCCCAGGAAACCACAGAAAGACCAAGATCTGATTGGATTCATACAGTACAAAGTGCTTTAGAAGACTGAAATAAGATCTTATGATTTTGGAGTACTGAAAGATAACAAATTAATTTAAAGAAAAATTGTCAACTGGAAGTTAGTAATGGTGTAAACTGTTCATGTAAATGATATCATAAGTTATCAAGGGTTTTCTCAACATGTTTGAAAACAAACTTTCTGAATTAATTTTGACATGCTCATTGTAGATTTTCTTTCTTCCATTTTCTTTCACCGTCATTCTTCTAATTATGCTACGGAGCTGCTTAAGTTTGTTTTAATCATTTAAGAAAACCTTGATGACTTATGATATCACTTTGTACATATTGTACACTGGTATTATGGGTGAACAAGAGTTAGTTAATTCAGAAACCCTGTTCTAGAGACAAACATCAATTTTTTTTTTAGATACTTCAAGCCTCTAAAAAAGGGGAGCATTGTAGTTTTACACATTGCACTGAAATCCAGCTACCAGTGAAGACTTTAATAAACATTCATGCATGCAGTGTAATTCAGAATAGATGCCATTGGTTGGAAAACAGAAGTGCTATTCATTCAACCAAATCAAATCATATGATTAGGGATTATATCATAGTGAATTCTATCATGTAGTGAGATTGAAAACAATTATTATTATTATTACTCTAAGATCCCATGGAGTCAAACACTTATCTAGGAGATCCCCATGTCATAAATACAGCTCATCATACCGTGCCTTAAACCCATTCAAATTCTATGCAGACACTGCACTCTCAGGCAAAGCATTCCACTTATTCACAATTCTCCATGCAAAAAAACCTACTTCTTATGCCCTTGCTCACATCCTCCTTATACAGCTTCCAGGGATTATTATTATCAACACCCGACCTCCATGGTGGAGACTCATCATGGGAGGTACTCACTATTGCATACAATGCTTCATCCAACCGCATCTTAAACTGATTCAATGTACCCACAACACACTCAGGCAATGCATTCCACTCACCAACCACCCTCCGTGCAAAGAACCTGCTTCTTACTCCTTGCTCACACCCTCCTTACATAGTTTCCAGCAATGGCCTCTTGGTCTACTCCTCTCTCCTATTCTATGAAAAATCTCTTTCATGTCTACCTGATAACAACCCCTGACCAGCTTATATGTCTCAATCATATCCCCTCCCCCTCTTCCTCCTACTCACGAGGCTCTGCAACTTACATTCTCTCAATCTGTCCTCATACTCCACATTCCAAACACCACTGACTACCTTTGTGAATCTTCTCTGTGCAAAGAACCTGTTTCTTACTCCTTGCTCACACCCTCCTTATATAGTTTCCAGCAATGGCCTCTTGGTCTACTCCTCTCTCCCATTCTATGAAAAATCTCTTTCATGTCTACCTGATAACAACCCCTGACCAGCTTATATGTCTCAATCATATCCCCTCCCCCCCTCTTCCTCCTACTCACGAGTCTCTGCAACTTACATTCTCTCAATCTGACCTCGTACTCCACATTCCAAACACCACTGACTACCTTTGTGAATCTTCTCTGTACCCTTTTCAACATTTTTTTTGTCACCATGAAAATCTGGTGACCAAATCTGTGCACAATAATCCATATGAGGGCCTGATCAAGGCCTTATACAATGGAATCAAAACCTCTCTATTTCTGCATGTCAGGGTAATCCGCATCATTGCCATTATTCGATGTGATGTCTTCACAATTTGTGCAATGTGACCCCTGAATTTCAGGTCCTTGTCCACCATCACTCCTAGATCTCTCATCTCCTCTACTTCTCTTAAAGTTTCCCCACCAAGTGTATACTTGGCATCTCATCGTTGCTTACCGAATCTCAAAACCTTACACTTGGCAACATTGAACTGATAGTTCCACTTACCTGTCCATTCATGCAATCTATTCAAGTCCTCTTGTAAGGCATTAACATCAGCCTGACTGTGCATTGCTCTCTCCAGTTTTGCATCATCTGCAAACAGCTGGATATAACTAGTTAAACCCAACTCAATATCATAAACATACAAATTGAATAACAATGGCCCCAAAACTGACCCCTGTGGCACATCACTGGTGACCTTACGCTTTTGAGATACTGCCCCCCTCCATATACAGTTTTCTGATACCTATCTGACAGCCAGTCACTGATCCAACACAGAAGTCTGTTACCCAATTCCCCATCTCTTTCAATTTATTTAAGAGCTTGTCATATGGCAGTCTATCAAAAGCCTTTGCAAAATCCAAGTACACCACTGTATATGCATCTCCTCTGTCCAAGGTATTTGTCACCTTGTTATAGTACATAAGTAAGTTAGTGAAACATGATCTCTCTCTCTCCCTTAACAAACCCATGCTGATAACTACAGTTTAATACTGCTTTTATCAACCCATTTCTGTAACCTATTTCTCACCAATCACTCCAAGACCTTCACCACAACTCCAGATATACAGACCAGCCTATAATTTGAAGCTACATCCCTATTACCGCCTTTATGCAGTGGAACAACTTTACCCCCCTTCCACTCCCTTGGAACCTGTGCTGTTGCAAAACTCTTGTTAAACAGGCATGCCAATGCTATTTGCCAGTTCCCTGGAACATTCTCTTAAGGTGCGTGGTGATATTTCATCAAATCCTATCGCCTTATTAACATCAAGGTTATTTATTTCCTCGAATACCTCCTGCTCACTCACAATTAAGCTGTCCTCTCCTATGTCCTCTACACTTAAGTTCCTCTCGATTCCACCCTGATCAGGATGAAACACACTTATAAATTGATCACTGAATACCCCAACAATGACTTCTGCAGCAGTTACCATTCTACCACTTTCATCCCTTAACTTCATCTTTCCATGATCAATCTTCCTTCTGCTTGCCACATATCTAAAAAACTCTAGGGTTTTTCTTAGCCTTATTTGCCAATTTCTGCTCATACTCTACTTTTGTTTTCCTTACTATCTAAGTCACTCTCCTGGCATGTTCTTTACATTCTTCATGTGACTGATTACCTTTATTCATCTTGTACTTCCTCCAAAGTACTTTCTTTTTCCAGATTTCATGCTTAAGCTCCACATTCATCCATTTTACACCAATCTTATTCAGCCTTCTTGGCCTTTGAGATACATTTGTACATTGATGCTGTTATGTATTTCTTTGAAAGTTCCCATGCATCATTTATTTCCTTACTGCTGAAGTCCTCTTTCCATGTTATTAATCGAAGTTGTCTCCTAAGCTTGTCATAATCACCAGCTTTATAATTCTACATATATCCTTTCCTCGCAAAAGCCTGCATATGACAGGTGATTACTTCATGATAACTGGAGGAAAATGTGAAACCCTCTAACAATTACATCCTCTGATGAAATGATTGATTATCTCTTCTTCTCTCCCAATCTTCCACCATTTTATGAAAAACCTCTTCAGCATTTATCTTATAACATCCATTTACCAATTTGTATGTCTCTGTCACATCATATCACATCTTAGAAGACTGTGCAAATTGCATCATGTCAACTTTTCCTATATTCAACATTCCATAGATCAGAAACTACCTTAGTAACTCACCACTGGACCCTTTCTAACATCTCTTCATTCTTTTAAAAACCAGGTGACCAAATCTGTGCACAATAGTCCATGTGCAGCCTAATCAGAGCCTTATAAAATGGAACAAGAATATCCTTCCTTCTATAAGTCAGTGTCCTCTAAATTTTAGAT
This sequence comes from Typopeltis vanoorti, assembly GCF_054136105.1. NCBI lineage: Eukaryota > Metazoa > Arthropoda > Arachnida > Uropygi > Thelyphonidae > Typopeltis > Typopeltis vanoorti. Next base: position 60,692,630 of record NC_143558.1, read on the forward strand.
TCTTATTTACCATCACCCAAGATCTCTTATTTCCTCCACCTGCAATAACATACCCCCAGCCAGCATAAATTTTACATCCCATCTCTGTTTGTCAAATTTTAAAATCTTACATTTTGTAACATTGAACTGTCATCCCCACTCCTGTACTCATTCACTCAATCTATTCAAGTCTTCTTGTAAGGTCACAACATCTGCTCTTCTCCTCATAGTTCATCCCAACTATGAGTCATCTGCAATCAACTGAATATCATTAACATAAAAGTTATACAGCAATGGCCCTAAAACAGATCCCTGAGATTCACCTCTAGTGACTTTCTTCTTTTGGGATATTGCTTCCCCATACACAACTTGCTGATACCTATCAGATAGCCAATCTCTGATCCAATGCACTAGTCTAATATCCAACCCCATCTGTTCTAGTTTGACTATCAACTTATCATGCGGTAATCTTTCAAAAGCCTTTGCAAAATCTAAGTGTACTACTTTATATCAATCTCCTTCGTCCAATGAAACCATCACAATGAGAATCATTATCACCAAAAGATCTAAATGTTAATCTTCAATCCTTTGACGATCTCTGCTATCCAAGTCTCCATAGACAAAAAGCTCTTGGTTATCTCTACATCTTCATCAATGCACTCAACTGCCCAAAATATTCATCTTTTGCCTGTATTAGTGCATTCTCTGTTTGGAGCATATGTTCTCATGGTGACCATTTCCATGCCAATAAACATTAAGCACTACTTTTAATAACTGCTCACAAACTTCCTCCCAGCTTTTAATAGAAATTTTTTCATTTCTTTATTATCCACAATGATTTCCACCACCATTCCAGATGTGCTTATAACCACCCTAGATCTCAAAAATTATACCTTTCATCTTGTTTTCTGTCAAGAAGAAAATTTCCCACTATGTTCCACACTGCAGATCTCAAAGTCCATATTCAATTTCATTGACCTAAATTTCTGTCCATCTCCAGGTTTTCTTTTGGGAATAGATAGCAATAAGTTTTTACAAGAAAAGGTTGCCACCTTTTGCTCAACCCCAACCTGGATGATAGTAGTTTTATTTTCAGAGGCACTTTCTCCTAGCCCCAGACTGTACCAAACTACATAAGTTCACATCTGGGATCTCAGTCCCCTATAACCCAACTACAAATTCCTTCTTCTGATAGAAAGAGAACTTTAAGAAAATAAAAGAAAACATTCATAACCCTCAAATACTCTAATAGTATTGGAGTCAGAAGTTAACAAGTTTTGATCAAGAGAAACCACACTGGAAAGGTAAAAGAAAAGGATCTATCTCAAATAAGTGTAAGAAGAGAACAAAGCCAGCTAAGCATCTGTACTATCAAGATTATAGTCCCTAAGATCCTGTTGGTCCACAAATCCTTTTTCTGTATATTCAAACCATCCCATCAAACCTGATGGGATTCTCCATCTGAGGTGAGAGAGGACATTCTCTGTATAGGTTATGGACCTCTATGAGACAAAGTGGGTGTTTTATCAATAGCATTACCAAGATTTCCTGAGTTATGCTTTGAGGGTTCACTTCAAAATACATAAATGTAAATTTTGGGAACCATACAAATTGATAAACATTTTAAATTCAAATTCACATAAATCAAAACTGAACAAAACAAAGAACTGCCTGTATTCAAATTTGATCAAAATGGTTTGAAAGATGCAACCCATAGAAATGTCTAGGATGAGGAGGAAAAAAGATTAAATGCAGCTGGGTTTTTTTTTTTTTTTTTTTTTTTGGAAAGTATTAATTTTTTTCTTATTAATTGGAATTAATGCTTCAAATTTGGTAACAAGTTCTGTTGAATACCTCTGTCATAAAAGTAAGAGACTGATAATATACATCTTAGAATCAGAGTTACAGCAGGTTGAATGTTTCTGCATTGATCCTAATGACTGTTGTAATTGTAATATTGTCATAAGAGTAGTAAGGGACTTATGATAGAACTTTGCTTACAAGAGAGATGTGACAATAAATTTGTGAAATGTGGTATTTTTTTGCTGGGAATATACTGATGGATATATCCATATCTTGTGGCTTTGGGAGTGGAGAGGATTGCTAACTACCTAGTCTCTGATAGTATCACATATGGAGAAAAATTAACATATTTTGTATTCATGACTTATTTTTCATGGTATTAACAACACCACAAACACTTTTATCAACAAAGATGTTTTATTAACGCTTATATTTCGCTGATTTTCAACTCAGCATTATCAGAGCACAACACACTTGTAAACACGACAGTGAGTGAGTGAGTGAAACAATATAATTGCAAAAGACAAAAGATCTAAAGTCCTATTTTTTGGCGCCCTCTAACGAAAAAAAAAAAAAAAAAAAACAGCAGTTATCCAGGAGTTATTCTTAGGATAACCGTCTCCCAAATTTTTGGCAAATTAATGCAACCATATTTGTTAAGGTTGGGAGAATTCTTCAAAGCCATTGCTGACTCAAAAAATAATCTTTCAGATCTATAACGACTCCTAAATAGCACATTCGTTTTCCTCCATCTAATCCTGTGTGAAGGAGTGTCCAAAGCGTGGTCTGCCAGTCCCGACTTGCCATAGTAATAGTAGCGAATGTATCTTTCATGTTCTTCCAGGTGGATGTTCACTGATCTTCCTGTTTGCCCATAATAGGCCAAGTCACAGTCACACAGAACTTCATACACTCCTGGGTGTGCTAAAGGGTAAAGTTTATCCTTAGGTGAGCAGATCAGAGTTGCCAGCTTGACATGAGGTTTGAAAGTGGTGCAAAGGCCATGTTTCAACAATACTTTGGCTATCTTTTTCGATGTACCTCTGATATAGGGAATAGAAATGGTCATGTTGTATTCTTGTGTATTAGGGGAGGGCAGAGTAATGGGCCTATGTAGTATTTTATCTATTTTGTAGGGATTATAGCCGTTGGCTAAGAACGTATGGTGCATGTATTGGAGTTCAGTGGTCAGAGCTGTATCGTTAGAACAAATGGCTCTGGCTCTGTGTGTAAGTGTTTTTAAAATGCCGTACTGTTGGACTGGACGACGATGTGATTGTTTATGTAGGTATCTTCCTGTGTGTGTGTAGGCTTTCTGTAAATAGAAAAAGATAGTGATCCATCTGAAAGGCGGGCGACTAATATGTCAAGAAATGGTAAACAGTTATTTGATTCTTTTTCTACTGTGAAGTGAATTTTGGGGTGTTGGCTGTTTAGGTAGGTGACAAAAGCATCCAAAGTGTCTTGTCCATGGGGCCAGATGGCAGACACATCATCTACATAGCGTAACCACACTTGTGGCTTGTATGTAGCTGTGATAAGTACTTTGTTTTCAAAATGTTCCATGTAAAAATTTGCTAACGGGGGAGAGGGGGGGGAACCCATAGCAGTACCATTAATCTGTTTGTAGAATTCCCCCCCCCCATGTAAAGTAACCTGCATTCATGGTAAATTGAAATAATTAAAAAATATCTGGGGGAAAATTTAGACTTGATTAAATCAAGAGTGTCTATAAGTGGTACATTGGTAAATAAGGAGGTGGCATCGAAACTAACCATTATGTCTGAATCTTTTAGAATTAGATTTTTAACCAGTGTTTTGAAATGGACTGAATTTTTTACAAAAGTAGAGGAATTGCCAGTAAGGGGGGGCAAGCGACTTGGCTGAATGCCGGCCAGTTTATATGTGGGACTATCTATGCTATCAACTATGGGGCGTAGGGGAATATTAGTTTTGTGGATTTTTGGTAATCCATAAATACGGGGTGGTTTAACATGAATTGGGTTTTTTTTCCTGATGATTTCTTTGTGCCATGATGTCACTTTTTTCAGTAATTTTCGGACTTTTTTCTTTTGAGACATCGTAGGGTCTCGATGTATAATTTGATATGTGGAACTGTCACATATGAGATCTTGCATTTTTCTGCTATACTCTTCTTTATTCATGATAACTGTTGCATTTCCTTTATCAGCTTTTGTAATAATATATTTTTATTATTATATAACTTTTTTAGGGCAGTTATTTGTTAAAAGCAATATGCATGGCATATTGCTTTTTGGAAGCTTAGCCTTGTTTATAATACTTGCTATATCTAGTTCTAGTCGCACATTATTGGCCATTGCTGACAGAAGATCGTGGATACCCTGTTCTACTTTCATCATAATTTGTAGTTTAGGAATTTGTTTGGGCGTGACGGCAAAGTTATGTCCTAGACTGAGAGCGTTCTTGGCTTCCTCAGCGAGTGTTTCCGATGATAGGTTTACGACCACGTGGTCTCGTCGAAGTTGCGGTTGGGACTTCGTATGTTGGCGCTGTTGTAGGAGTTCATATTTCTTTAGGTGTTTGCTTTTTACTTTTGTGAATTTTTTTTTGCTGCAACTTCGGAGATGTGCTGTAGGACAGTCCATATTTCAGGATTTAACACGTTGATTAGTTCTTGTTGTAGAGCTATGATAGAGCTGTTTAGCTTACTAAGCTCTATGCGAGTAGCGGCGATTTGTTCTCGAAGAAGCGCTAAACTCGCCCGTCGATAAATACGATGTGCCTTTGCCGATTGCAACTTTTCTTTGAATTTCAGAAAAGATGGAATGATATCGTTGTCACGGCATCGTTTAAGGAAGGCTAACCTGTTCAATTTTCTGGACAATTTCATTTTCAACTTACCAAACCGTCGCACTTTGTATACAATATCTTCTCCGTGCAGAATCATCAATCTAACAGATAAGCTTAAGTGTTGATGATTATTCATGACTTATTTTTCACGGTATTAACAACACCACAAACACTTTTATCAACAAAGATGTTTTATTAACGCTTATATTTCGCTGATTTTAATAAAACATCTTTGTTGATAAAAGTGTTTGTGGTGTTGTTAATACCGTGAAAAATAAGTCATGAATAATCATCAACACCTAAGCTTATCTGTAACATATTTTGTACTTAACCAGTTTTGATTCAGCTAAGTTTGACTGAGTTCTGCCTCTTCGGGTTATCACAGTACAATGATATTTACATGCCAATACTTGTTAAGAAATTTAAAAATATAATAATGAAAAAAAAAAAGCATGAAAAAAAAATCTCAATGAAAACTGCAATTTGGTTTAACACCTTGGATTCAAATCCCATGTAGAACTTAACTGATGTTCATAAGTGAAGTTTGTCATTCTCATATAGAGGTATCAGGTGGAAACTTGGCTTTTTTACTCTATAAGAACAGTCAGACAAACCAGCCAAAGAAAACAGTGTGTAAGAAGTATCAGATTATGAAGATAAGATAAACTGATCTATCATTACCAAAATTAGTTTCATGAAAATTAAGAAATTGCTAAGCCATTTGGTCTACCGTGTAAAGGATAATAGGATTAATGAAAAAACATAACTTTTGAAAATATGATAGTAGTGTGCTGAAGGATCACTTAGAATAAAACTTTTGGTTTTATGCAGAGAAGGCTATGCATTTCTTATTTCCTCTGATGAGCTACCACTTAATACTATTTCAAGTAGTTGTTAGCTAAAACAGTTATATCTAGTTAATACTTCTGTTATAGAATTATTTAACTCTTTAACATTTTTGGCATATTATTTGTATTTAAAATGACTGGTAATACACTATCTCATTTTTTGTTTCTTTTTTTTTTTTTTCAAAGGTGTTAAGCGGTAGACCAAATTCAACAGATAAAAGAATGCCAACAAGTCGTTGTAGCTTCTTAATTGCAGTAGCCATTGCAAATAAATTAGATGAAGCATGGATGTCCCTTCAGCCTGTCCTCTGTTTATATTATCTGGCTCAATACACTCCATCTTTCTTTAAAAAGTAAGAATAATTTTTTTTTTTCGCAAATCTAATGAGCTGTGAGCATATCTTCAAACGTGGTATAAAGCACATATCCAGAAAGCCCTTATGAATTAGTAAAGTACTGAAAGTTCTTTAATTATTATTATTATTATTATTATTACACCCTCCATAGAGTCAGCAGACTCATCGTGGGAGGTTCATTCAACTGACAACATATTTATCATACTGAATCTTAAAATCCTTAACACTCCTTGCATTAACAACACATTCCGGTAATGCTTTTTCCATTCACTGACAGTTCTCATCTAAAAAATCTACCCCTCATACCCTTCTTCATTACACTCTTACATAACTTCCAGGGATGGCCTCTGGTTTCCCCCCCCCCCTTGCCTTCTACTCTTTTTATAATCCCATCTGGATTAATCCAATAAAATCCTCTAACTTAAATGTCTCTATCATATCACTTCTTTTCCTCTATCCACTAAACTCTGCAATTCACATTTCTTCAACCCCTCTCCATAGCCAGCATTCCAAAGTCCTGATATTGTTTTACTGGTCTCTGGAACCTCTCTAATATTTCCACATCACATTGAAAACAGGTAACCAAATCTGAGCAAATGGAGGCTTCACGTAATAATAATAATAGTAATTACAGTCTATACTACCATAATTAAAATCATCCATAATAATCACCCCTTCTTTGTTCATTAATACAAGTTGTTTATAGATTTATTTATCACCACCTTCCACATTCCCTCGCCTATAGTAACATCCAACTGAATATGCCTTCCTCTCAACCTCCATGTCACACCACACTTTCTCATAACCATTGCCGTTATTTTCTTCAATCATATCATTAGAATATCATATCACAATATCATTACTGTTTAAAAGACAATTGTTCTTAGAAAATAAAATAAAATAAATACATATAACAAGGACAGCAATTTGTGCATGTTTTGCTTGCTTAATGCACCATACATACACATATTCATGCACTTCTAGATGGATCACCTGATTGGCATTATTAGTTCAATTGATAAACCCTCCAAACAGCTATTTATTGAGCTGCTAGTGTATATAAATGCTGTTTATTACAGATTAGTTATATATAAATATAATAATAATCCATCCATCCCATCCATCTCCAAGGCCCACCTTTCCTAATTGGGTTGTGGGGCCAGCAGCTACAAGAGGAACTTCCAGTGGTCACGATCCTCCACCACCAAGCTCAGGTGTTCTGGTGGGACTCCCAGACGTGTCCACCCAAGGTTTTGGATATAATCTATCCAGCAGGTCCTTGGCCTTCCATGTGGTCTCCCACCCTCTGACTTGACAAATAGGGCCTGCTAGGGAGCTTCTCTTCTGGCATTCTGACCAGGTGCCCATACCATTGTAACTGTGATCTCTCAACACAGAGAAGCAGCGGTTGAGTATTGAGGGTTTCCTGAATTGCAGATCTTCTGACTCTGTCGAGTCTTGTCAGCCCTGCAACCCCTTCGCAGGAAGCTTATTTCAGCCGCTTGGATTCGTGTCCACATTTTTTCATTACCCAATTCTCATGACCATAAGTGAGGATGGGGACATAGACTGTATTGAAGACAGCCAGCTTTGCCTTCTGGCCTAACTCCCATTTCAATACTACCAAACAGCCAAGCTCCTGCAATATTGCCCTTGCTGAGCCAATTTGAGTATCTAGCTCTATATCCCACTTTCCATCACTCATGAATATGGACCCAAGGTATTTAAACTTCTCCATCTGCCTCAGTGGGACTCCACTCACATGTAGAGTGCACTGGGATAGTTGTCTTGAGACCACAAATGTTTCTGTTTTGGCCACTGATCTTCATCCTGGCATCTGCACAAACAGCTACAAACATATTCACTATCTGCTGGAGGTCATCTGTGAAAGAGCCAAGCAGAACTAGGTCATCTGCAAAAAAACAGACGTCCAATGCTACATCTTCCAATTCTGACACACTCGCTACCTTGGCTGTGCCTATCAATCCAGTCCATAAATATTATGAAAAGGAGGCGTGACAGAACACACCCTTGGCAGAGACCAACAGAGACTGAAAGGTTAATATAATAATAATAATAATAATTATTATTATTATTATTATTATTATTTGGATGTCTCCAGGTCCATAGTCTTCCTTTTGGATGGCGAAATTTGGTTTGAGTGATTACCATGTTATGGCTATTGCAGAAGTTCATAAGAGAATGTCCATTGTTATTTGTGGTTTCATGATAGGTATATTTACCCATGTTAATAATAATAATGGAATAATACCTCAACAATGGAAACAAGGCCTAATTGCCCCTATACCCAAAAAGGGCAGTCTTAATATAATGGATAACTACAGAGGCATTACTTTGCTATCAACCACAGTTAAAATCTACTATAGGATGATACTCAATAGAATAGAACCTTACTTAACACCACTTTTAAGAAAAAAAACAAGCTGGGTTTCTAAAAAACGATGTACAGTAGAACAGAAACGTTGCATCAGAAGAATCACAGAAGGTTCACATGATAAAAACTTACCACTCATTTTAATCTTTATAGACTTCAAAAAAGCCTTTGACTACTTTAATAGAGAAGCAATGTTTAAAATACTCAGCTTATATGGTCTACCCTCAAAAATCATACAAGCAATCTCAGCACCTTATAAAGATTACAATGCTACAGTAATCTTTAAAACATCTGAATCCTTTCTGGTGACAACAGGAATCCTGCAAGGTGATGTACTAGCACCTTGTTTGTTCTTAGTATGCTTGGACTACATCTTCCAGACCACCAACATGGAAGATCTTGGTTTTAACATTAGAACATCCACCCACACCATGCAAATAACTGATCTTAGCTTTGCTGACAATGTTGTACTTATTGATACAGAACCAACAAATGCACAAAAACATCTCAGTCTACTAGAGGCACAGGATAAACTTATTGGTCAGCAAATCAACAACCAAAATTCCAAAGTATTCTCAATAGGTTATGAAAACTTTATACTTTGTATCAACAATAAACCCTTAGAAAGAGTAAATGACTTTCAATACCTTGGATCATACATCACCAATACAGAAAATGATAGAAAAAGTAAACAGCTGGTTTACTTTTTTGGTTACTAGAAATCATCATTAATATCATTAAAGACAAAATTAAGACTATACCATGCAACCAGTAGATCCATCTTCTTGTATGGTTCTCAAACCTGGACCAAAAAAAAAAAACCAAAAACCAAAAAAAAACTACAGATCTAATTAACTCCTTTGGAACTACATGTCTCAGAATGATCCTTGGATACACTTGGATGGACCGTGTCACTAACTCTGCTGTGCTAAATCTGGCTAAGCAAGAACCACTTGTCAACATAGTCAGAAAACTACAACTCAGATGGCTTGGACATCAATTCAGGCATCCTGAAGTCTCACCCTTTTTGGAATCCCTCATCCTGTACAAACCAGAAGATGGCAATCGTAGTAGAGGAAGATCATGCAAACAATTTTGGCAATACATATGTGAAACCATCAGTAGGTTGAACTGTAAAACTCCATCTGACATCTACCAGTTAGCTCAAGATAGAGAGACTTGGAAGACGATAATTTGCAATATTTAATTTTTAATATGAATCTCTTTTCCCTTTTCAAATTGTATCATATTGTGAATAAACTATAATTATTATTATTATTATTATCATCATCATCATCATTTGACCTCGATGGAGTCAGAAACTTATTGTGGGAGGTACACACTATCACACACAATGCTCATCCAACTGTGCCTTAAACTGATTATTGCAAACAGATCTTTTTTGCTCTCCTCATAAGGTTTTTTTTATTTTATTTTTTAATTATTCCCATTATAAATGAAAACATCCATGTCTAGATTATAGGATAATGTTATTTGTCCCATGCTACAGCAACCTATTGGACACACACACACATATAATATATATAATTATTAGTAATTCATCAGCCTCTAACAAAAAGTATTTCTATTCACAACTGTTCTTCCCCCTTTTTTATATTCGTCAGTTGTTTTCACGTCTCACAGTACATTAATGATTATTATTATTCAGGCCTCCATGTAGTAAAGAGACTCATCGCAGGAGTTCCTTTCTAGGGGAAACATAAAGCCTATTATACCACTACTTGAACTCATTGACCATTCTTGCTCTCACCACTCTATCAGGATTCCACGGTTCAGCCACCCTATATGCAAAGAAACCACTCCTCATCCTCTTGCTCACAGTTTCCTTTCGTACTTTCCAGGGATGGCTCCTTGTCATCACTCCTTCCCGCTTCTCCACCAAGTGAAAGAACTCCCCAGCGTCCACCCTGTAACTGCCTCTCAACAGTTTAAAAGTCTCGGTCATATTACCTCTCCTTCTATCTACCAAACTGTGCAGTCTACATTCCCTCAGCCCATCCTCAACATTGTACAGTCCTGAAACCATCTTTGTTATCTGCCTCTGCACCCTTTCCACAGTTAATTTATCCCCTTCAAATCCTGGGGACCAAATTCGAGAACAATAGTCTAAGTGTGGCCTGATCAGGGTCTTATACAACGGAATGATAACTCTTATCTGTGCAGGTCAGTGTTCTTCTCATTATTGCAGCATTCCTCTGTGTTATTTTCACCACCTTTGCAATATGTCCCCTAAATTTCAGGTTTCTATCAATCATCATCCCCAGATCTCTTGTCTCCCCTATTTTCTCCAATACAGCTCATCCAATTGAGTATGCAGTCTCCCATCGATGTATCCCAAACTTCAAGACTTTACATTTTGCTGCATGAAACTGACACTCCCTATTCATTTGCCCATCTGTCTAGTTTATTCAAATCCTCTTGCAGGGCTGCCACATCTGCACTAATACTAATAACCCTGGCCAGCTTCAGATCATCATCTGCAAACAAATGAATATCCCCTTGGAATCCATTGACAATGTCATTGATATCAAGGTTAAACAATACAGGTCCCAGTATACTGAGCCCTGTGGGACCCTACTTGTAACCGTCTGCCTCCTTGATATTGCCCCCACCATACACAACTCTCTGATACCTATCAGACAGCCAATCCTGAACCCAGTTGACTAACCCGACATCTTAACCCATGTGCTGCAACTTAAATATCAGCTTATCATGTGGCATCCTGTCAAATGCCTTTGCAAAATCCAAAAAAATGGCAGTATATGCCTTTCCCTCATCAACTGTTCTTGTCACTTTATTATAAAAGGTAATCATATTACTAAAGCAAGAGCACCACTTAACACTATATTGATTCTCACAGATAACATTGCTCTCATCAACCCGATGCTGTATATAGTCCCTCACTAATTTCTCAAAGATCTTAGCAACTACTGATGAAACACAAACTGGCGTATAATTAGACACTTCCAGTCTGCTACCACCCTTATGCAATGGCACTATCTTACCTTACTTCCATCCTTGGATACCTTTCCCATAGCCAGACTTTCATTGAAAAGCCAGATCAAAGGAGCTGTCAGTTCTTTAGCACATTCTCTCAAAACCCGTTTTGAAATACCATCCAGTCTCACTGCTTTACTGACATCCAGAGTATTCAGTATTTGGAATACACTCTCCTCTTGCACCTCTAAACCTCGAACCTTCCCTACCCCTCTAGTATTAAAACCTTCTTCTCCAGGTGAAATACTCCAATAAAGTGCTCATTGAACAACTCCACTATATTCTCTCTATCTTCCACAATCATTTCTCCTCCTACTGACCACATAGCTAAAAAATTCCCTAGGATTTTCTTTGGATCTTAGTGCCAATCTCTTCTCATATTCCAGTTTTGCCTTCCTCACCATACTAGTCACTCTTTTGGCCTGAGTGTTATATTCTTCATGCATCTGCTCTCTACCCCTCTCCTTATATCTCTTCCATAATCTCTTTTTCACCTGCAGTTCCTGTTCCTGTTTGATGTTGTTTGTCATCCACTTTACACCAAATTGTGTCTGCTTCTTCACTCATGGAATACAGCTTACTAATGATAGTAAGCCAAGCACTAATGATATCTGGCCTTCCAATTCCATCCTCCATGGAACTGCCCCAAGTTGATATCTAAGACTATTATAATCGCCACCTTATAATTCCACATATGTTCCCTTTTCTTTGAGACCCCTGCATGTCTGTTCATCTTCCATGTCAAAACTACATCCTGGCTCTCTCCAACAGGGGGTGGGGGAGATATCATCTAAGTTATCCACTCTTCAGATGCTATGACCAAATCCAAAACTCTTGAACCTCCTATTCCCTCTATTACATGTTGCCTAAGACATTGTCCCTCAAGAATTCTAGAAATTCCATTCCCTTATTACTAAATGCATTTTCCTCTTCCCAGGTTATACTGCTGTAGTTAAAATCTCCCATGACAATCATTTTTTTTGCACTGCCAAGCTCAACTGTCTAAACATCTCCTACTCTCCACCCTCTGTACTCCTTGGCTTGTAGCAACACTTCACTAAATATCCTGTCTTTCCCACCTCTTAACATATTTACATATTTTAGGAATTTAAATGTATTAACCAAATATAATATAAAATATAACGAACATCAAGAAAATGAAAAAACTTACATTGATATACTTAGCTATATATATATATATATATATATATATATATATATATATATATAAATTCAACTGCAGCTATGAAATCAGGAACAAATATGAAATTCTCTATAAAAAAGGGAGTTAACAGAGGAAGGGAGATGCCATTTCACCTAAATTATTTATAGCAGCTCTAGATATGATTCGCTGATGACATTTTTCTTCTAGGAAACTCTGCAGAAGAACTTCAACAAATGATCAGTGAATTGAATATAGAAAGTTAAAAGAAAGAATTAAATATAAATAAAGACAGAAACAAAAATAAGGTATAATAAATACATCACCATAAAGCCAATACAAATGGAACTGTGAATTATACCGAGAATTCAACTTAGTTGGATACTTTTGGAAAACACCATGAAGCACTCATACATCCCAATCTGCCTTAAAATAAAAATATTTGACAGTTGTATACATTTGGTCATGACATGTAGAACTGAAATGTGTACTTTGACACAAAAATTGACCAAGATGAGGAATACCCAGAGGAAAATGAAAAAACTATTATTCAGTATTGCCATTCTAGATAGAAAGTGCAATACTTGGATCAGAGCTAAGACTATGGGTGAAAGACATATAACTGCCATTAAAAGATACAAATGGCAATGGGAGGTTGTATAGCAAGATGTAATACTCAGAAATGGACAAAGTTGATATCTGAGTGGTATCGCAGAGATGGAAAGAGAGTTACAGGAAGATCTAAGAGATGGTGGGAGGATGAGATTAAAGAGATGGCTGAAATTCAGTGGCAGAGGAAAGCTCAAGATAAAAATGAATGGAAAAAATGAGGGAGGCCTTCATTGTCCAGCATTGGACAGAAATTGGCTGATGATGGTGAACCAGATATAGGAATTGGTTGCAATCAAAGAACCTATTATGATATGTGGCATGTCTGCCAATACACAAACAGAAAGCATGATAAAACATCTCTTGTCTCAGTCCAAAGTTAATGGACAGTCTGAGAAGTTTCATCTTCTCCCAGTGTTAACACCATGAAGGCTAAACTGGGACTGAAGCTTGGGTACTTCCTGTGTGGGGGGGTTACATGTACAAGTCCTTCACCCCAGCTGTATGCATCTGTTCTTTAGTTATCTGCACCAACTCTATATGCGATGTAAAAAAACTCGCATGAAAAATTTTAAAAAATAACAAAAATACACAAACTCCCCCCCCCCCAAAAAAAACAACAGAATTACACCAAAATTTCATCGATAAAAAACTGTTGTGTTCTTGTGACCTCTTATGTGGGTTCAAAAATAAATAAATAAATAAAAAATCCAGGGATGTGTTAGCAGAGCTAATTGCAGGTAGTATGGTCACTTAAACAGAATGGGAGAGGAAAGATTAGCAAAACAAGTGTTCTTGGCCAGGTTGGCAGGAAATAGACCCAGAGGAAGACCGAAATATAGGTGGATTGATATAGTAAAAATTGCCTTAGAAGACAGAAATATAAGATCTGATAATGTTGGAGTCTTGACAGATGAGAGATTGATTTGGAGGGAAATTGTTGATAGGAAGTTAGTAATGATGTAAGTTCTTCATGTAGTACTATCATAATATCCTATATGTATATGTCATATAGGGTATATGTCAGGAATTTGATGATGATGATGAATAAATAAAATAATATGTATATACACAGTCATCTATATTCAGCCAAAGATGAGGAAACAATTGCATAGGTCCAGTATTGAATAACATGATAATATTTGGCCTAGGGAATTATGCATATGAATACTGACTTAAGGAATGTAACTTCCAAGTTGGAATAGTGGATGAAAGAGTGGATATATAAAGAAACGTAAAGTTAAGAAAGGAATCCTATTGTACAGGCATAGGTTAAATTTTATACTCCATGGCATGTGAGGGATAATATGGAATCATCCCTAAAAGACTGCTTCTCATGGCATGTAGAATAGACTATAAGTGTGTTTTGAGAATGCATCTTTGATGAATGGTTTCAAAGAAAGGTATTTAGGCATTGACTTGGAATAGCCTTACCTGAATCCCTAGGTGGCTGCATAATAACAGTAATTATAATAATAATACCCAGAATTAACTGCTGAAATGTTATACTGTATATCACATTATATCACTTACCACTCCTCAAAAACCTTCCCCCCCCTCCCCTAAAGTCCAAGAATATTGGGAAAAGCATTGTTCCAAATAATGTTGGGTGTGATTTCAACCTTATAGACTGCAGCTATTCCAAGAAAATAAATAAAAAGGCCGCATGCTCTCTAACTACTGATGAACATCTTCAGCCTTGTTGTACTCAGACATTTGTATATATTTTCAGTGGTGGCATAATTAACAACTACTTTTCTACAAATTTTAAATTTTAATAGCTTCCTACAATAAAACTATTTACATAACTGTATGCATATGAATACAATACAGCAACTGTGTATAGTTATGTCATTAACCATAACTATATACAGTTGCCTCTCACTTTAACAAACTGCTGAAAAGTTGAAATAATGCTGTGCCAATAAGATTCACTCCCCAAAACTGTTCAATTAATTATTATAATGGATGGCTTACAGGTTTTTGGTATATAAAATTTGTTTTCAGTTGACTTAGTCTAGTAAGTTTAGCTGGTTAATTAAAATATGTATTTTTCATTTAATTTGTTTTACAGTGTCTTGATAGAAAAGTATTATACTCCAGAAAGAGCCACTGCAATTAGAGAAGGAAGGTGAGGAGTTTTGGGAGGAAAGTAAGGAATTGACTGTATGTTCAATCTGAGGAACTTAGTCATTTCTGTTTCTTTAGACTCCAGCTAGTCATATATTAATCATAAAAGCATGTACATTATTAAATTAGTCTTTATTGAGTTTATGAATTTAATATCTAAATAAGCTAGAAATGTATAATTTTATATAAAAGACCAATACATAAATAAGACAGGCTAAATTTAATATTCATTTTATTCTGTTTGATTTTCATCAAAATGATTCAGGTCCTAATTACTGAATGGGACCTGATTCTAATTAAATTCTCTTAAAGTATGAGGAGGAAAAAAACTTATAATCTTTGCAACTAAATTTTTTGTCATAAGTTCTAAATTATATGCAGTAATAAAAATTTCTATACATCTAGATTAAATTATTAAATTTTCATATTCTGAAAACAAAGTATTTAGTGGCTTTATTTGCAAAAGACAGCATGTGAACAATACTGGCCTTCACAGAAGAACTAGCTTACAAGTATAAATAGGGAAAATATATGCAGAAATATGGATATAACAACAATAGCACTTGCAGTAAAGTTCATTAAATGAGGACAAGATAGATTTTCTTTGTTGTGTATCAATTAGTAGTAAATATCTTTTAAAAATTGGCAATAAAAAAAAATGGTTGGCAATAAAATTGAAAGAGTGAATGAGAGTGAAAATGTAATGCAAGATTTGAAAGCTTAGTTGGTTAAGATGAGGCAAGAGATGAAACAGATGCAGAGTGAAATTAAGAAAATTCAAGATATGTATGGAAGAGTGAAAATGATGAAAACGAATAATATAGGAATGAAAGAGGTAATGAAAGATCCACGAGTGTAAAGTATGGGAATTCGATTATTAGAATAGAGGTGTGGTAAACGAGAAGACGCACAAGCTTTGTTTTCCTGGAGGTAAAAGGAATACAGCGATTAAGGCGTTGGATATGAGGAGTAAGTGAGCAAAAGAGTTGGTAGTGGTAATAGGGACAAATGACTTGACTGGGAACAAGAAACATGTAAGATTGGATATCAGGAGATTATTGAGAAGCATAATAGATAACAGTGTGACAGCAAAGGTAATCAGTGTGTTGTCCAGGTATGACAGTAATTAATTGAGGCAGAGAGCAAAGATTGTAAATGATTTGTTAGCAGAACTGTGTGAGGAGAAAGGAGTGTAGTTTATTAATGTGTGGAATGAATTTGAAGGATGAATTGAACTGTAAAAGAGTGATAGACTGCATTTGAATGGTTCTAGTGAGTTTCATTTAGAGAGACTGCTGCTGTAAGGGAGAGAAATGAGTGCAGAGAATAAATCTGAGTAAGTAAGAAGCAATGTGAAAGAGCAGGAGTGTAAGAAACGAGAAATTGAAGTGGTGGTTATGAAGACGTGGGTAGCATAAATGTAGAGGAGTGTGTGTGAGAGAGAGAGAGACACACACTTCTCTATACTCATGCTATACACAGAAGTGTGTGAGACAAACAGGTAAATGGGGAGGCTCATGGTGGACAGGGGAACAACGCACGAGAAAGGTTGATGCTCCAAGAGGATGTGAATGTGTGTATAGACAAAAAAGGGGAAGGGGATGATCAAAGGAATCATCCCCTTCCCCATCCCCTGGGATCAAAGGAAAACAGTTGGATTTGAAGAAGGCTCTAAAGTGAATAAGGAAAAAAAAAATAGGCTCAAGTTAAGTATGAAGAAGTTACATCTAATAAGTGGTATCAGTGAAACTTGCTATAGATCCAGGAAGGAGCCGTTATGTTTGTATAAAAATGCTATAAGTGTAAGAAACAAGACAAGTGAAATGGTTACATTAATTGAGTATGTTTACCCAAGAATTGTTGGAATAAGTGAAACATGGTTGGTTGATGATGACATCCTGACAAGTATATGTGGAACTACAAGGCTGGTGATTGTGAGAAGATCAAGAGACAGCTTGCAGGTGTAGTATGGAATAAGGAGTAGGCTGGAAAGGAGATCAGTGCAGCTTGGGTGATATTCAAGAACTGTCTAGTAGAAGCAATGTCTAAATGTATTTCAAGGTCAGAAGGTTAAATAATGTAGGTGTGAAATGGATGAATGAAGAGATTAACCATGAGATACAGAGGAAAAAGGCATTATGGAGACATCATAAAAGGAGTGGTAATCAATCAATAAAAGAACAGGCAATTAGGGTTACTTGGTTAGTAAGGGTAGCAAAATGAAGTATGAGCAGCAGTTATCTAAGGAAACCAAAAAGAATCCTAGGGAGTTCTTTTGATATGTTGCCAGCAAAAAAAAAAAAAAAAAAAAAATGATTATGGAAGGATGACATTGATTGGAAAAAATGGCAAAAAAATAACTGCTGCAGTGAATGTAGTTGAGATATTTAATGATCAGTTCATAAAGGTTTTTCATTCTTGTGAATGCGACATCATGGAGAGTTTGAGAGCAGTTGATGATTTGAGCAAACTTGATGTTAATTAAGGCTGTGAGACTTGATAATATATTACTATGTATTTTTAAAGAATGTACCCTGGAGTTGGCATCTACTTCACATATTTCTTTAATATGAATCTTGCACTGGGTCGAGTTCCAAAGAAGTGGAAGGAAGGCAAGATTGTGCTGCTTCATAAGGGAGGTGACAAAATTCAAGCATCAAATTATTGGCCTATGTCAGCTGTTGTGGTTAATGTGTTGGAGAGGCTGGTGAGAACCAGGATCCAGAAGGGATCCTGGTTCTCACCAGCTAAATAATAAAGTCATCACATCACATAAAATAATAATAATAAAACATCACATTTTAATAAAGTCACTCTTTATTAAAATGTGATGTTTGTTTCCAGATTCGTGCGTTGCTGTCATTGGCTTTTTTTTTTTTTTTTGGTGCCTTCGTTTGCTGTTTGCATGCATTTATATATATTGGCTTCGCTGACTTTAAATGATTATTTAGATTTCGAGGATCGCAGGCAAGAGGTGTTTACTTTTAGATTCGCATGTTTTTGTTACTGACTTTATGTGGGTGATTTGACATCTCTTAATCCTTTTTATCAGTCTGGATGGTAACAGGATACCAATAAAGTGCACACCCAAAAGAAAACATCCCTCACTAACCTGATCATTTCAGGTCATTGCAGCCAATGTACACAAACGAGGGGAAAGAAAGAAGAAAAAAAAAAGCAAACGAAGCACATCACACGAAAAGAAAGGGAGAAAAAAGAGAAGGGAAAAAAACACAGAGAGAGAGAGAGAACAGTAAC
Organism: Typopeltis vanoorti; assembly: GCF_054136105.1. Lineage (NCBI taxonomy): Eukaryota > Metazoa > Arthropoda > Arachnida > Uropygi > Thelyphonidae > Typopeltis > Typopeltis vanoorti. The sequence continues at coordinate 60,711,020 of NC_143558.1, forward strand.
GCACAAATCTTGAAAGGGACAAACATCACATTTCACCAAAGCAATTAAAAAAAAAAAAAAAAGCCAAATCACATTTTTATTAAAACAAACGAAACACACCTCTGGTCTCAGAGAATCAGAGTAAGAACATAGTGATGTCATTATATAGTGTAGCTTGGTTAAATAAAAATAATTAAACTAAATAATTGTTATTTCATAATGCTTATTTTACCCTTATTAGATGCCTTTTTATATCATATTTATTTATTTACACCTTCATTTTAACATTAAAAAAAAAAAAAAATAGAATTTCTATCAGTTTTAGACCACACAAATAACCCAATTTGATCAACCTATAAATATAGATATAAAGAGAAGGGTCTGTCAAGGTGATGTGATCTCTCTAAATCTATTTACCAGCACTTTAGAATGCATTCTGAAAAAAAAATAGACCTAAATGGAGGAATAAGCATAGATGGTGAAAAACTACAAATCCTTACGTTTGCCAATGAGTGGGTGAAAAAATATACACAAACAGCAGTAAGATAGGCTTAGAAATGAATCTAGAAAAAACAAAATGGATCAAAAACATCTACACAAATGACAGTCAGCTGTGTATTAATAACATTCCTATAGAAATAGTTGACTCCTACAATTACTTAGGACAAACAATAAAAATGAATAACGATTTATCTGAACTAGCAAAAAGAAAGAAAGCTGCATAGCTATCATTCAACAGACTAAAAGAAACACTTACTGATCCAAATCTTGACATCTCTGCAAAGGCAAAACTATTTAATAGTGACATTCTTCCATCATTCACATATGGATCAGAAACATTGAACACGACCACTATCGGTGCCAGGTTATTTTACGCCCTTGGCAAAGTTTACAAGTGCGCCCCTTATTTCATAAACTAAAATGTTTCTAATTGACATTAAACCAAATAAAATTGGTTTAATGTCAGTTAGATTAATGTCTTTCAGGTTAAATTAATAGGCTTTTTTATTTTCTTTTTTAATTTGAAAATTCTCTGTTATAATTCATTTACAAAAAAAAAAAAAAAAAAAAGTTATAAAATACCGAAATTTAATATTTTAAAATGTTAACGTTTTAAAATATTTATCTTAACTGAATTTTAAATAGCGGTAAGTTCAAATAATTTAGGTAAGGAACAAAAAAGAACCAAGAGTTAAATAGTAAAATAGTGTGATGTGTGAGGGATAAGGAAAAAGAATCGATACCTAAATCATATATCACTATTTAATTTTGATATTTTATTAAAGTATGAATAAAGCATAGCTTGAAGTTTTGCACCCCTTCATGACTTGTGCCCTAGGCAGTTGCCTAGTGTGCCTAAATGGTAGCGTCAGCCCTGAACACAAAAAGAAGAAGAGACTCTCAGAGTGCAAGAGAACATAGGATTTGTAATACAGCAAAATGGAACATATTAGAAATGCGGAACTAAAAAAGGTCAGGCATAAAAGATGTGGTAACTGCAGTATATGAAAGCAAGATGAAATGGGCAGGCCACAAAGCCAGACTCAGGGACTACAGATGGACATATAGAATACTGAACTGGCAACCAAGAATAAAGAGTAAACCAGGAAGACCGTCTGCAAGATGGGAAGATCCACTAGTGAAATCTATGGGCATAACATGGAAGAGAGGGGATCGAGATTGTTGGAGGCATCTTTGTGACCTGCACTCATGGAGAAATTCTGAGTGAAACAGCTCCATCGAGGTAATTGTGAGAGGGAATTAGAGGGAACCGTGCTCATCACTATTTATCGAAGATACGAGATATATAAGAAAGCTATACAGAAAATCAAAATACTCAGAGAAGTTAAAATCCTTGGATAAAACAATTTTTGATGTACAAAGGAAGGATACGTTGTGTAAACAAAGTGATACCCAAGTAACTCAAATTTAAAAAAAAACAAAAAAAAAAAAATACAATGCAGATAAACTGCTGTGGAGACCAATTAATCTCTGCACAAAATTATATAAAAGAAACTTGGTTTCTGTTTAATGATATGCAGATTGTAATCCGAAAACCTTTGAAACCATAAATCACAGCTTCATGAAGGAAGCCAAATCTTTTAGCAAATTACTTCGATCACTACTTTGTAGACTTCATTCTAGAACTGCAGAAAAATATCCCTCCACTTATAAAACGTCACCTTTCATTAAGACCACAAGCAAACTGAACATTTTGGTTTCCAACCATCAGAGAAGCAGAAATGCCTTCAAACAAACGAATTCGAACGAATGTCCAGAAATGGATTACATAAGAACAAGATAATAAACAGCATGCAGTTACCCTAAGTTCTATTATACTAAAATTAGAAAATTTTTGAAACAGTACATATTACACAACACATTAAAGACCTCACTAATCATTACTATATGCAAACAAGGAGTTGGGGGGGGGGTCTTTAGAATTAATGTTAGAGGAATCAGTGCTAGACCTAATAGTGAGTCACCTTGCAAAAGAAAATGCCTCTCTCGATATTCACTAACCAGATTATCTCTATTGGCTATTAACTTTTCCTGCGTGATATGACAACTGCCAGCAATATTCCGATGTTTTTACTTGCTGAAGAAATTTCTAAGCATTTTCTAATCCAACTTGTAGCAAAGAGTCAAATGCTTTCTGGTAATCCATCTATTCCATTTGCCGTTTCGAATTTTTCAAAATCATTTTGTTAATTAACAACTGGCCTTTTGTTTCTTTTGGATTTTCTGGACCACCTCGTTTGTTCAAAAGACAGAAGTTGGTGTTGTGATGAATATTGACTAATCGAAGTTCGTAGAAGTTCAGTGAGTAACTTAAGTGTTGTAGGCAAGCAAGTTATTGGACAGTAATTACTTGGAACAGTTCCTTTTGCTTTGTTTTTCAAAATCAGAAGTGTTCTTCCGATTGTCATCCACTCAATTTAATCCACTCTTCAGTTGAGCTCGTTTACAATTTACAATATGTTGTTAAATTGTTGAGCCAATCGAGCATGAGTACTGGGTAAGTATTTGAGCCAAAATCCATCTTTGTTTGTTCAGTTCTTCATTTTCTTTGCTTGTCTTTGGATCATTTCCTCTAGTTATGACAACGTCTTCCTTCTGAGTATTATACAATTATATTTTTCAACATCTTTTATCGTGTTTGCACTTTTATTATGCTCTTTTGTATTATCCCAGAGTGTTTACACCCAAAATTTGAGTGTTTCTTCTGCATTTATGTGTTCAACATTGTATTTGAATCTCCCAGCAATATTTTGATAAAACTGAAGCTAATTAGTTCTGAACTAAATGTTTTGCCTATATTGATTTATTCTGCTTTCATAGTGAATGATCTTTTTTTTGCTGTTGCCACAATTCTTTGTTTCTTTTGATACTTCAGTTATAAATTGTTTCAAGTTTGTATCGCTTTTTTAGACTACTCTTAATCTTTTCCTGTTTCATTGTTTTAAACTTAAAATTGCTAACATCTGCTTGAAGTTTCTTTACTTTTTTTTATTCTAAACATAATTTCCATTTTGGGGTTCTCTTTTTGGTTTATTCATCTGTTTTATTATCTAACCAAGTTCTCTTGTAACTACAACTGCAGCACTGCACATTAGCTGATTTGTTTCTCCAACTGTTTTTGCAGGAAACATTTCTATACCGAGTTGCTGTTCAATATTGCTGCTGATCTTGTCCTTGGCTTTGGTTCAGAGTCGGTAATCGCTGTCTTTACCTGGTGTTGTCATTTGTTCTGCAATTGTATGTCTCATTTCCTGTTATGTAGCATTTAAATGAACCATGAACCTGCTGGTTATTTGGATTATCTGAATTCAAGAAATTTACCTGAAGTGTTTCTTCCATAGGTGTTCTAGTTGCTTCAATTTCTGAATTGAAGCAACTAGACAGACGGATTCCATGACCGTCTGTCTTTGCAATTCTTCAAGTTCAACATCACCGAAATCTTTGTCTCTTACAATAAATCTTCGTTGGTCCGTTAACCGCTGCTGAGTGACTTGTTTCAGAAAATTTCTGTTCCCAAATTTCATATATTCGCTTTTGGTGTGCTTTTGATACTGGATTTGATTCATTATAAACTTGCATAGTCATCTTGTTTTCAGATAAAATCTTTTTTTTTTTATTGCTCTTCCAGTTTCATTTTAGTTCTTTGTGCTGGTTACTTAGCAAAAGAGTCTGAATCTTGTAGCCCACTTATTGTCTGATGCTCAGGAGCTATAGCACCAAACGCTGTCCTGGTTGATCCAGGCAACGTCCGATCCAGTATGAATGACTTCTTTCTTCTATTCTCCATTTAAAATGGGGGAGGTGGGTGAAACACACTTATTCTGGTTCCAATGCTAAGGCTTATCTGGCTTGGGAAGCTCTGCTGGTAGTTACGCTGCTGACAGCCTAGCTCTTAGCACCCTCGGAGCGTGAAAGCTCCTTCAGCTTTATTATTGTTACTATTTCTATTCAGTCAACAGAATTCACAGTCGAAGAGCAACATGAAACACGAATATTATGATGAAATCTTTAATGACAAATTAGTCAAATTCAAGCCTTATCAAAAGGCTTAGGGATCAACTAAATATTATTGTAAAATGTGAGATGTCCCCCAGAAGTGCACTTTTCTGGAGTTCAGATGGTGTTATATATATGGAAGGCTCGTCTCTCTTCCAGATGTTTCATACATAAATGCTCTTAATATAGCTCCTAGCACTCCTTTGACAACTGGAACCGGTGTTTCCCTTTTTTTTTTTCTCCCAAAGTTGTTTAATTTCAATCTACAGATCGAAATGGTCAGTTTCATTTATTTTTCTTCTGTTAATGATTATAATTTCATTTATAATCCTCTAGTTTTGCCACATCTATCAATCATACTTGTTCGTCTACCGTGATGTCTTGCATATTAAATTCCAGATTTTTAAGTCCCATAATGTCTTTGCATTTGTTCCCAAGGCATTTTGTAAGTTGGGAAACAAGACGTCCTGCAAAAGCCCCAGTGCACAGCTTTAGCAACCTGATCCTGCCTGTGTTTTTAGTCTATATGAGCAATCGTGCTGAAAGAACTGATTAGGTGCCCCACTGTCTTTTCCTTATCTCTGCACAGTTGTCATTTGCTATTGCTACTGATCTTTTCACTCTTCACCTTGATTGCATTCGTTTGTAGTGCTTGTTCTAGAGCAACAAGTTTCGGACCTCTTTCTTGCTGCTGGGTTCAGCTACTCTTAGCATTCATTTCAATGTCCGAATATTGTCCATGCAGTGCTTTATTTTTCTGACCTAATCTTTTTGTCATTTATTTCTCATTGTACTGCTTTTTTTGATTCTACTACATTCTGCATGCTTTTCTTCTATTGTTTGATTTTTTTAAAGGCCATATCCTCTATTTTCCTGGCTATATATATATATATAACCGATCTCGAATCACTGCATGGATGCAAGGAATGATTCATTCAAAAGGGCTGGTGTCCAGTCAATTATCTCTGCTAATTGCAGGGATAGCTCATGTACTGATGGCTGTTACAGTGCTTGCTTCCATTCAGTTTGGACTTGGAACTATTCTTGACTTTTTTTCAGATATTCATTGAGACAAGCTTTTAATTTTCCTTTCATCTGTAAATGTAATTACTTTGCTGTCGCTTATTTTTGCTAGAACTATGGAGTGTTGCCCATTTATTAAGTCCAAATTCCATACAAATTTCTCCACTGAATATTCGAACTGTATAAAGCAGTGACTGGATTTAATATATTAATAATAAGCTAACGCTGTTTATTCCCTTATATGGAGTCGACAAGGCCTTTTAACGCTATTTAGCTTTTGGAGACTGAGTGGGCAGTTCAATCTCTACTGGCCAATCAGAGATAGCTGGCCTATGACCATCACTAAGTATAGGCGGCGCTGATGAAGACACCGGCAAACAGGTGCAGCCACCTCTTGACTAACCCTTGCAGGATATGTTGCTGTCAATTAATGTGGGTTCTATGGTCTATTTTCTCGAGTTTACGGGAAAATAGACCATAGAGTAAGTCTCTCTCCATGCCAGAGAGAGACTTACTCGGAGACCGATCTAAGAAAGGCTTAGAAAAAGAACTATAGTTCAAGTCCAGTCAGCGACTAGACTTGAATTATAAGTCTATCTTCGGGCGGCCTAGCGCAGAGGATGCAAGCATCACTTCCACTCAGCTACCCAAGCCTTGTGACTATTTCTTTGGATGATTTTACGTATAGTTAAAAATCATCCATATGTGATATTTTTCCTGCCCTGGTATTTGATGTCCCAAGCTAATTTTCTTTAGAATTTATGTTAGAGAAATCAGTGGTAGGAATAACAAAAGAGGTGATAGTGGGTCATCTTGAAAAATGCCTCTTTGTATCCATTTTACACAGATTGTCTCCATTGACTATTAGTTGAATTTTTTCAAGTTGTCCTAACTATTTGTAGGAAGTTTGTGATATTTCTATCCACCCAAAATATTTCTCAAAATTTTTTAATCCAACTGTATGTCAAAGAGTCGAATGCTTTTTGTCTTTTGGAATTTTTCTAGATCATTTTGTCAGTTGAAAAGCGATCTTATTTTTTTTTTCCTCCTTCTGGACTTTCTACAACATATCTTTCATTCAACAGGCAGAAGTGACTCGTTAAATACTGACCAATGAAGATGCTAGAAGTCCACTGAATTGCTTAAATGTAATTGGCAGACAAATTATTGAAGGATATTTACTTGAATTCGTTCCTTTTTCTTTGACTTCCAAGTCAGAGTTGTCTTTCGAGTTGTCATCCTCTTTGCAATTGTGCTCATTTGCAATAGGTTGTTAAATTGTTGAGGCACTCGCACATAGGTACTGGACAAGTATTTAAGTTAAAACACGTGTGCAACTAATCTTTTCTTGCTACACTCTAGTTTTTTTGCTTGCCTTTGGATCAGTTTTGTAGTTATGAGGTCTTTCATCTGAGCGTTGTTCAGTTGTTTTTCAATGTCTTGGGTCTATCGTTTTTGCGTTCTTTTTGATTATCACAGAGCTGCATCCTGCACCTGTTCTTCTGTTTTCAGACGTTCAAGAGTGTTTGGTGATTTCCTGTCAGTACTATAGTAAAACTGATGTTAGTTATTCTTTAATTGAATGTTTTGCCTGTAGTGACTTCTGCTTTCTGAAGAACGAAGATTTTTTGCTGTGACCACAATACCTTAATTCTCCCGATACTTGGGTTTTGTTTGAAGCCTCTACCACTTTACAAGTGATGTCATTTATCTTTATCTGTTTTAGTTTTCTTTCTTTTTTTTTTTTTCTCTGCTCTCTGCTTGCATTTTTAGATTTCAAATACAATTTACATTTTAAGGTATACTTCGTTTTGGTTGATACATTTTATTTATTCTGTTAGCCAAGTTCTTTTATAACTACAGCTGCAGCACAGTATACATCTGCTGATTTGTTTCTCCAACTTTTTTTGTAGGAATTTGTTTCTCTTTCCGAGTTGGTGTTACTATACATGGCAGCTAATTCTTATCTTCCGCTTTGTTTCACTGTGTGGTGACTGTCTTTGGTGCTCTCAGGCATTTTAAGTAAACCTGTTGGTTATCATCATTCAGGATATTTACCTGAATTGTTTCTTCCATTGGTCTTGCAGCTGTTTAACGTTTTTGCTAGGATTCAGTTCAACATCACTGAGAACTTCGTTTTTGAGGAAGCGCAATTTCTTGTGCACATTCTCTCATATACGAGCTGGTGTGCTATCTAATCCATGTCTGGGTTCTTATTGAGGTTCTGTAATATCACAAGCACTTCCAGTTCATTCTACTTCATTTCTCCTTCTAGTTCATGTCTAATGGGAGTACACACTTGTAAAATGACCACTCAGTAATTCAACTATTTCGTTTGTTTCTGTTATCTTCCTGCCACTAGCACTGATTAAAGCAGTCCATAGTCATTCACCCTTTTGCATGCTGCATTACAAATACCCTTTGGGATTGTCTTTGGCCTTAACTAGCTCCCTCTCATAATTATCTTTCACCTTCCTGACCATGCAGGTCACTCTTCTTCTTTCAAGTCTTGTACCCCTCTCCTATGACAGCAACCAACTATATATTTCATCATGTTGGCTTCTTTCTTACACTAGCTAGCCTCAAATAACCGGACTCTACATCCATGTTTTCCCGACGTATTTTTACCCTTTCTGGATTAAATTCTTTTTTCTATCATTAGTACAATTCCCCCTCGATTTCTGTCCTCTCTGAAACCTTACGTTTATAATCGTTCCTTTTTGAGATTCATCCACTCATTAAATATGTGCGTGTTTGTATAGTGAAAGCGACATATGACAGGTTTCGTTTTTTTTTGGGGGGGGGGGTTTCTCCTAGGGTAGTGCTAGGACTCTAACTTCATTGCCACAGTGCCTTCTCATTTTCTACACTTGCTGTACCCCTACAAGCTGCTATCACAAGCCTAGTATCGCCTATCACGGAAGCAATAGCAGAACAATACCTACCCTTCTTTTTTTCTTTTTTTTTTCTACTTAGCAATTTGAAAGAAAATCAACAGCATTAGATGCTGAAAATAGATTTTAATATGTCAGAATTTTTAATATATTATATACTCGTATTTTAATAAACTCGTATTCTATTATCCCCTGAAACCCTTTACACAAATAATGCATCAGCAATAAATAGATATACTAATGCTCCTATAATCCATACAGCTACTTATAAGATTTCTCCTAGAAATGAAAGTACGATCTTCGACTCCAAAGCAAACACCAAAATTCTGACAAAATGAAATGTGATAGACGTCTTTCTCTCGCGCGTGGCTTGTGTTGCTGTTCAGGAGTACACTTGAAACCACATTTCCTGGGTTCAAATAGTAATACACAGATGTTTAGTGCTAAAAGAAATAGTGCCAGGGCTCTACCTTGGAAACAAAAATTTAGAGCACGAAGTGGGGCATTATTATTACTATTATTGCAACGGCTTTATGGCAGAGAGATTGCCATGTTTTCTGAAACGAAAATGACAAGAGCAGCAAGCAGTATTTTTTGACCGAAAGCTGGAAATGCATTATAAGTCTCATTATTATTATTATTTTAACGGTGTCTCCATGGAGTCAAAAGGCTCATCGCGGGAGACCCGACATTGACACACTAACCATTATTTACACAAGACCTGTCATACCTCTCCTTAAATTCATTCACAGTTGAAGCATTCACAACCAGTTCTGTCAAAGCATTCCACCCATTCACAACCCTCCAAGTAAAAAATCTAGTCCTAACACCCTTGTTAACCACACTCTTACACAATCTCCAGGGATGGCCCCACGTTCTCTCACATCCTGCATTGGTCTTAAGAATATCATCAGTATCAATCCTGTAAAATCCCTTTAACAATTTAAATACCTCTATCATATCTCCTCTCCTACGTCTATCAGCTAGTTTTTGGAGCCCACAGATGATCAATCTATCCTCATAGGGAACATCCCACAGACCTGCAACAATCTTTGTAACCCGCCTCTGAATCCTCTCTACCACTTCCGCATCACCAAGAAATCCTGGCGACCAGATCTGTGCACAATAGTCCAAATGCGGCCTTATTAATGCCTTATATAGTGGAATAATAATTTCCCTATCCCATTGCTTGGTAGTGTGTTCCTCAACAACCATGTAATTTGATGTGATGTTTTGGCAATTTTAGCAATATGCCCTTTAAACTTAAGTTCTCTGTCCACAATAACTCCCAAGTCTCTTGTCTCATCTACTTCCTGCAGTTCAGTTCCATTAATATAGTAAACAGCATGCGATGTCGTCCTCCCGAAGTGCATCACCTTACACTTAGCCACGTTGAACTGACAGCCATTTACTTCAGTCCATAGCGTCAGCCTATTTAAGTCATCCTGTAAAATATCCACATCATTTGAATTGATTATCGCTCTTCCCAATTTTGCATCATCAGCAAACAAGTGGATATTTCCATTCAAGGTATTTCCAATATCATTGATGTACAAATTAAACAATAGAGGACCAAGAACTGAGCCCTGAGGTACACCACTAGTCACTTGCCTTTTCCTGGACTCAGCTCCTCCGTAAACCACTCTTTCATATCTGTCCGCCAGCCATCCTTTAATCCAAATCACCATCTTCGGATCCAAACCCATTTGCTCTAATTTATGTAACAGAGTTCCATGTGGAATCCTGTCAAAAGCCTTTGCAAAGTCAAGCAGTATCACTGAGTAAGGATTTCCTTTATCCAACTCCACTGGTACTTTATTATAGAACGTAAGCAAATTACTTAATTCTTATAATTTATTATAATGAATTTAAAAAATTTGATAGTTTTAAAAAAGTACCAGGGTGTCGCTCTGACCCGACTACAACCCTGGTAATACAAGAGCCTAGTAAAATTGTGCATTTGACCACGACGTCGCTACAGTAGCACAAGCACCGACAAAAGTATCAGAATCGTAAACCTTCCCCTGAAATTTAGTTCCACATTAATTCATCAGATTAATATTATCAACTTATGACTCTGTCACCAAAAAAATATGAAATGTATTAAAAATATTAAATGAATTTATAACAGGGGGAAATAAAACAGAAATCATTGAGAGTTATGATTTATTGTGGACCATAATCAGAAATTATGGTAAATGTGAAGATAAACTTAAAAGAAGGAGAGTCATGGGGAGGGAGTGATTTTAAGCATGACAAAAATTATGAAAGATAGAGATGTGAGTAGAGCCTGTGTAGCTCAGTGGATGTGGCGTTTGCATACCACGGCATTTGGCCGCACGAAGGAAGACCTGGTTTCTAGTCTAGTCGGCGACTAGAGGAAATTTTTCTTAGCCTTTTTTCGACCGGTTCCCGAGTTAGTCGATCTCTGGCACGGGCAAGCGGGTTTTTCCTCCCGGAAACTCGGGTTTTTCGTCCCGTAAACCCAAGAAAATCGACCGTAGAACCCACATTATTTCAGACATTAAATATATTGTGTTAGGGAGCACGAGATGGCGGCACATTTGAGCCGTCTCTCTTCACTGTGTACCGCTTAATTAGTGATAGCCTTGGGCCATCTATCTCTGATTGGTACCAGTGGAGATTGAACTGCCCACTCAGTCTCCAAAAAGTTAGATAGGGCTAAATGGCCTCGCCTACTCCCGTATACGGGAATAAAAAGGCGTTAGCTGATTTTTTTTTATGAGAGATGTGAGTAATACCACAAGTGTTAGAATTGTTAAAGCAATGGTATTTAAAGTAGTGATGTATGGATGTGAAAGCTGGATTATTACGAATAAAAGCAGAAAGCGAATCGATTCATTTGAATTATGGGTGTGGAGAATTAAGAATCCCATGGACTGCAAGAATGACCAATAAGAATGTTTTAGATAATATAAAGGCCGAATGCTCCTTGCAGGCGATGATCGCTAAACAAAAGTTGATATACTTTGGTCATATTATGCGAGCTGATGAATCATTGGAAATGGCATTTATGTTGGGAAAGATTGGGGGAATAAGAAGAAGAGGAGAAGGAAGACCACAAAAGAGTTGGATGGACAACATAAAAGAACTTACCAACTTGAAATTACAATTACTGAAAGAAAGAAAGACAAGAGGCCGAATGGGATGGAGAGCCTTTGTTCACATGATCACCAAGTGTCAAAAATTTGCGGATAGCACATAACAACTACTAGATATATATGCAAAGATAACTTAACTACTTTTGACACATACATCTACCGTAGTTACATAGATACGTTCTTGAATTTCGAATCTTCTGCTAAAAGATTGATAGCAGTGCCTTTTGAAAAGGATGGTGTAGCTACAGTCAGCGAAATGTTTACAAAATACGACAGTGGTATGCGAAAACAACAGTCATTTCTTCATCCAGTTGAAGCCACTATTTCATAAATGGTGGCTTCAACTTCATTTTAGTAATCCGGGGAAGAGGGGGTGATCACATACCTTGCCAAGAGGGGAACAAAGCCACTCCATGATGCGAAATCAATCTGTATCTTTGATTCAGAGGGATTTGTCTACTTCCTAACTTTCTCAAAAAAATTTTTTTCTTTGGTAAACGAGCGTTTTTTTTTTATTTTATTTTTTTTATTCAACTTCACGTTATCTTTCAATACGCTTTTGTAGGTTTCACAAAGCACTGTGATGTTTTCAACAGTTTCTCACAAGGGCACTAGACTGAGTTCTGCTAGAATTTTGGAAAAGTGAGAAGTGGCGTTTTGTTTGAGTTTTCAAGCCATCTGGAAAGAAATACCACTGTATTTCTTTCCAGGCGAGACACGGGAGCGTAACCTTAGAAAATCCAATGTTTTCTGTTTAAAGTTTAAAAGCAGATATGCATAAAAGATGGTTCGCTTTCTTATAACTATCACGAAGCGCTTTTCGCTTAATCTACCCAGGGAAATTTTCTTCGTTCTTCCGATACCCACTCATTTCTTCAGACTCCATTTGAATTCAAACGGATACAATTTCCAATAAGAGTTTCCTTTGCAATGACGCTTAACTAAGCCCTTAGATATGCAGGTTTAGATTTAAGAGGTGAATGTTTCGAAACGGACAGTTATGTGTAGCATGTTCCCGAGTTAGCAGCCATGAGAATTTAATTACTTTTGTCGAGGATGGTGAAACTTCTAATGTTTCATCATCCGTTGTTTACAAAGGAGTGTTATAATGCTCACAATTCAACACCATGACAAAAGCACCAGCACCAGATACGCGAATAAATATCCTGAATTGAACCGCTCGCAGTATAAGTTCACCTCTGCGAATTATTGTGATGAGGCCCTTCAATAAATAAATCTGCAAATCCTGTACTGTCCTTTGCTTTATGAATGAGATCATCAATTATTAGAAGATTATTAAAGGATTTTTTTTATCAATAGGAGGGAACAATCTGTTAATAAATTCCACATTTTTAAAAGTCTTAAATTTTCCTAATATTCCCCAAAACAATAGGTCATCCATTCTGGAGGAGGAGGTCTTATTAAACGTTCTGTGTTTTATTAATCCTAAGACTGATTGATTTTTCTTGAATGTCCAGCTATAATAGCCGTAAATGGATACTCGAAAATCATACTTCTTTTAAAAGTATTATGAACAACTGCATAAATATTGGTAAGACAAAATTATTTATACTGTAACTATAAATCTAAACTATAAAAACTAAAACTATAACCATTTTGTACTGTTGTATGCTTTTCTGGCGGCTTCAAATCTGAAGATCAGTCACTGCACACACACACACACACACAATCAATCCATCTCTTTGACGGTCTACCCCTACCTCTTTTTTCAGGAACTGTAACCTTCTATTACTGTTCTGAGAAGTCCACCTTCCATTCTTTCAATGTGTCCAAAGTATTTTAAACAGATGTTCCTGTTTTTGGTTCATCTTTTTCTGATTTGTGAAATAAATGTTCATCACTGTTGTGAACAGCGACCATTTCGTTTGCCCTCTATGTCTAGTAAGTCACTGAGTGAAGTATGAATTGTAAATTTGTATTGAAACAAATTTATAAAGAAAAACACATTTTTAAAAGGTAAGTGTATGTAATACAGAAATATAGATGCAATTATTCTGGAATCACACTTGAAGACCTTTATTGGCAATCAATATTTATCCCATACTTTGATTCTTTAATTTGATCCTTAAAAATAAAGATTTTCCTCGGATAACGAAAGCATTTTCAGTATTTCAGTTTCATCCCAAGAATATTCTAAAAATAGATAAAATAAAGTTCCAAAACAACGTCAAAAGGGTAAGCAAAAAATACAATTTACAATATTTAGAGGCAACAACATGGTATGAAAAATGGAGAAATTTTCCTTCGACTGATATTCCCCAAACTTTACCAGAAGTTTTGGAACATTACTAGTATTTTGCTTCTATTAATTCGGCAATAACTATTGGCATGACATTACCTGTTACGACCTGTATCATTGGAAGAAGTTTCAGCACCTTGAGAAGTGTGAAAACATGCTTAAGTTCCACTATCTCAGAAACGTGCTTATCAGGTTTATGAATGATTAATGTGCACAGGAAGAAACTAGAAGAGGAAACGGTAAAGAAATTTATTGAAAATGTTATCAATAGGTTTGCAAACACTAAACAGAGAATTCAATTCTTATAAGATACGTGATCATCTTATCTTAAGCACCTCTGTAGCGCAATTGGAAGAACGACGGTACAATGCGCCCTTCGATTGGAATAGGCCTAAGTTGGATTCTCGTCGCGACGGGAGGAATCTTTATCTGGACGATTTTCAATCGAAGGTGAGTTAGCCGATCTCATACGGAGGTATCAGTGTTTTTTTTTCTCCTGGAAACTCGGGTTTTTCATCCCGCATACAGACTAATCGGCCCTTCAGAACACACGCAATTTACAGACATAGAATACCAGTTGTGGTGTAGGTGGGTGGTAGATGGCATTGATGGAGACGATTCGTAGTAGAGGTTTGGTGTAGTGGTTGAGACAGTTGTATCAGATGAGACATTTGTAGGTGTCCTCCACTATGAGTCTTCCGACTCCTTGGAGGTGGCAGGAATAATAATAATAATAATCTAATTTTCCTTTCCCCCTCTTTTACCTTGCGGTGTCGAGAATTTATTAACTATCGGACCTCAAGTGTTCACAGGATAAGGTGGTCAGCCCTACGCCTCGATGTATCCTATGTCCACAGTGGTGTTCAATTCTCAAGGACGGTTTGCCTGCTTTGCGGGATGAAAAACTCCAGATAAACTGAGGAGAAAAACCGTACCGTCCACGCCCAAGACCGGCTAACTTGGCTATGGCTGATGAAGATCCTTCAGCTCTTCACGTCTCCGACAGGAACGAACCTAGAACACTCCTTTCCCAGGCATATGGTTGCTAAGCGCACAGTCACTAGGCTAACCGCGCCGACATACGTGATTATTGAAATTATTATTATCTATATATATATATATATATATATATTATATATTAATTCTTGATTCCTTTATATTCTAAATTTATATACAATATGTATGTGTTTTTGTATTGATGCAATACTGTATTCTATATTGTACTGTATTCTATATTATTCTACTCGTGAAAACCCAAAAAAAATTAAATAATTAAATAAAAATTTATTGATGTAATTATTTGTTTCCATGCTTTCCCTCCCCCGGAAAAGCATGGAGACAAATTTAATATATATATATATATATATATATATATATATATATATATATATATATATATAGTGCTTAGCTCTTATCACAAGGTGCCTCCTTCTCCTCCTCAGTGTGGACAACCTAAACTTATCCAATAGAGAACCTCTTAGAAGTTATGGGTTCAAAAATCCTAAAACTGGCTGTGAACAGAGTTTGTTTTGTTATTGTTGTTTTTTTCACTGCCAATTTGTAAACTACACATGGAACTGACTGTCTGGCATCTATAGCATATGTTGGCTTATTGTATATATATGAAGTATTATATCTATTTGTTTGTCCTATTTTTAAAATAATGTCTTTTATCTATCTTTAATTTAGGGACCATATTTGGATAGTTAAGAAGTCAGCTGAAATAAATGAAAAACAATGTACAAGTGTATATTATTTTCTTCCGTTCTATTCTCAGCTTTCTTCATTTGAAAGCCCATCACTGGGAGAACGAAGAATTCATTATGCATGAACGTCTTTCAATTATTTTTACGTTCAGAGAGATCATTCACTTGTCTTTTCATAAAGAATAGAACCCTCCTTTGAAGGAAGATTTTATTTCGTTTTTATAAACCCGTTTTTATTTATTTTTTCTTTGATTTGAGCTTCAGATGGATTTTCAATTTTAACTATCATTTAAGGGACAGGGTCAGGGTTGAGGTAAATTAGAGCTGTGCATTTCCATTCGAGATAATTTGTAGTCATAATGGAGCTGACCTCCACGATCGATTGGATTTTGTTCGTATCTGTTCATATTTCTGGTATCTTTCCATCAACCACTCCCTTATCCATATCACCAACTTCATGTCAATATCCATTTGTTGTGATTTATGTATCAAAATGCCATGCGATATCCTATCAAATGCCATTGCGAAGTCCAAGAGTATCACCGTGTGATACTTTTGGACTTCGCAAAACAGACAAAGTGCACAGGAGAACTTGATTATCTCCATGATTGAAATTTACCTTCATTATATATATATCCGTGTGGCCATTACCTTTATCAAATTCAGCACTTTATTATAAAAAAGTAGTAAATTTCCTGAAGCATGATCTACCCTTCACGAAACCATGTTGCTGATCTGCCATACCATATCCCATTCATATCTACCCATTTATGAAATTTTTTCTTTAACCTTCTCCCATACCTTGACTACCACTCCTGAAATACTAATGGTCGATAATTTTCTACTGCTGTTTTAGAACTGTCTTCATGCAACGGAACAATTTCTCCTCCTTCCGTTCCCTTGTTACCCTACCAGAATGGACACTTAGATGAAACAATCTAATCAAAGGCACTACTATTCCCTAGTATATTCTCTTACTACGCTAGCTGATATTCCATACAAGTCCATAGATGTATTCATATTAAAAATTTTATAGCACCTATACATATCAGTTTCCTCTACCCCCTATGTCCACCACATTAACCCCTGTCATATTTATTACCGAAATATCTTCACCTGTATGATATACCCTTGCAAACTGAATAACAGAATTATTTTGTCTGCATTAGTCACCTCCTTACTCTCTGCATTGATCAAAATTATTCTGTTATAGTCATTCTTTTTTCTTTTCTTTTCTTTTCCTTTTTTTTACTTGCCATATACTGAAAGAACTCTTTTGGTTAATTTTGTTTCGCTCATCTAATCTATTCTCACATTTCCATTTTGCCTTCCATACTACACCAGACGCTCTTCTGCCCTGGCTTTATACTATTCGTGGGCTTGCTGGTCACCTTTCCCGTGTAATCTTCTCCACATGCTTTTCTTTTTTTTTTCTTTTTTTAAACGCCTGCTTAATGCATATTCTTAACCTATATTTGTGCAAATAATTATTACTTTCTTTCGTTTCTCCTTTCCTTCTCAAATTAAATGCTCCATCTGGAACCTTGTGTTTTCTATTATTTTATTTTTATTATATTGCCTCCGTAGCGCAATCGGAAGAACAAAAAAAAAAAAAAAAAAAAAAAAAAAAAAAAAAAAAAAAAAAGCGCAATCGGAAGAACGATGGTATATTGCGCCCTTTGATTGGAAAAGGCCTGAGTTCGATTCCCATCGTGACTGGAGGAATCTTTATAAGGACTTTTTCAATTGAAGGTGAGTTAGCCGATCTCATACGGAGGTAGCAGGGTTTTTTCTCCCTGAAAGTCGAGTTTTTCATCCCGCATACAGACAAATCGGCCATTCAGAACACACGCAATTTTCAGAACAAAAAATACTTGTGGTGGTTATGGACAGTAGATGGTGCTGATGTAGAGATTGGTAGTGGTGGAGACGGAGGGTTGTACAGTGGGTGTCCTCCCGCGATGAGGATGAGTCTTCGGACTCCTTGGAGGTGTCACGAATAATAATAGTAATAATAATATACTTATTTGCTTTAGTTATTTCCCCCTCTTCTTCTATGTGGTATGTTTCGACTTTTCTCACTGGTGCTGTCTTGTAATAAAATTAAAAATGCACATTTTTATTGGTCATTGTTCTTTGTTTTTCATTTGATATGTATACGAGTGTTCATGTCAAATGAAAGCAGTTTTATTTTAATTTAAAAAAAATTATGCCTTTGCTTGTTTTAAAATAAGCGTTGTGGACATACATTCCAAGAAGATCATAGGGTCTTAAGTGGAATGTAATATAATATGTTATTTATTTCAGTATACGAGGCTGATTATTATTATTATTATTATTTTGTGACACCTCCAAGGAGTACGGGGACTCATCGAGGGAGGACACCCACTCCACAACTCTCCATCTTCACCATTCCCTCTACCAAACCAACTACACCTAATCTCTACTGTTATCATCTACATCAACGCCATCTACTGCCCACCATCACTAGTATTTTTTGTCTGTAAATTGCGTGTGTTTTGAATGGCCGATTTGAATAGAAATACACGAACGTTAAAAGAAAACTTTGATTAACCAATTTTTGTTAAGACATCTCGAAAACGCTGAAATCATTTTTTTAGCATTCGCGAAAACTCCGTGTGATTGTTTATCATTATAATTTTTGTTTGTCTTTCTGATTAATCTTCACGCATATCAACGTGCTATGTTTGTCAATCTGGAATTATTTCCTTCTGGTTTTTTCTAGTTGTTTCGTGGATTTGCCAATAGTATTTGGAAATTGTGAAATGTAATCGTAACCAAAGTAAAGGAGAAGTTAATGTTTATAAAATGCTTGGTTTAGAAATAGTTGGAGGTATCGTGTGTGGAGGGTTTATTATTTGGCTAGTCTGTATTCTGATATTTCTTTTGAAAGCAGATGGAGATGTTGCATTAATGTTTGCTGAAAAATTTGGCAAACCGATAAGTATGTATTTGTTTTCATCAAGGTGGCTTTATGAGGAATGATATATGTCACGTATTATATTAATCCATATGACCTTTATTAATATGAATGGTTCCAATTTTTTACTTAAGTTTGATGTTAATATTTGAAAATAGCTGCAATTTTTATTTTTCCCTGGAAAACAGCCAGAAGTCCATGAACAGAAATGTTAAGAAAGGCCAAAAATGTCACATTTTTCGATACGATCTGTAAACAAAAAAACAAATTTTTTTTTTGTTTACAGATTGGTAGTAGTTTTGTTATTTCCTTGTGCATTATGAATTCATCAAAATTATTACATTAAAATTTAATATCATACAAGTTTTTTTTTTTTAATTTATATTTAATATTTTCCATATATATATTTTTTATTTATGTTTATTTCCGTATTTATTTAATATCTTCAGTTAGTATTTCATCATCATTATTATTATGCGCTACTCCATTGAGTCATTAAACTCCTTGAGGGAGACCCTAAACATTATCCAAGCAACATCCAACATTTGTGCAGTATCTGCCATACTTTGCTTTGAAGTTATTAACAGTCATGGCACCCATAACAGACTTGTAACCTATTCCAATCATTCACCACTCACCAAGCGAAAAATTAGTTCTGACACTCTTGCTAACTACACTCTTACTCAGTTTCCATGGATGGCTCCTAGTTCTTCCAACACCTGTTCTGAAAAATTTCCTCAGAATTAACCTTGTAAAAACCCTTCAGTAATTTGTATGTCTGAATCATATCATCCCTTTTCTTTTAAGGTTCATTCCATAGACCTGCTACCATATTGGTCACTTGCTTCTGGATCCTCTCACCTTTCTCATTGCCAAGAAACCCTGGTGCCCAGATCTGCATGCATTAGTCAAGATGGGTTCTTAGCAGAGTTCGATAAAGAGGAACAATAACCTGCTTCACTCTGCTAATCAAAGAATTCTTCAGTGACCAAGTAATCTGATGAGCTGCTTTAGCCACTTTTGCTATGTGCCCTTTAACTTTAACTCCTTATTCACTGACACTGCCAAATTTCTGGCTTCATCAATTTCCTGGAGTACAATTCCATCAATGTGATATACAGCCGGTAATCTTTTCACCCCAAAATGCAGAACCTTATGCTTTGTACACATTAAACTGACATCCATTCTTCTTTACCCAGACTGCCAATCTATCCAAATCATCATGCAAAATTTTAACATCATCTGTATTACCTATTGCTCTTACCAATTTTGCATCATTGGTAAACAACTAAACAATTCCTTTCAGATCCTTTCCTATATCATTAATGTACAAATTAAACAGTAGTGTCCCAAGAACAGATTCCTGTGCACACCAGTCACAGACCTTCTGGATTCCACTCTGGAATAAACTATTCTCTGACATCTCTCTATCAACCACACTCTTATTCACTTCACTTCACTTCACCACACCAATATCCATCTCCATGTGCTGTAGCTTATTGATTGGAATTCCATGTGGTATCCTGTCAAAGGCCTTTGCAAAGTTCAGAAGTGGACTTCATTAATCTATTTGCATGCAATTTGGAAGATGGCATTGTGTAGGTGGCATAAGATGAGTGGTGGTAATAGTTGGTTGCACTTTTATCCAACTCAGCTGTCACTTTATTATAAAAAACGTGATCATGTTACTCAGGCACAACTTACCCTTCATAAAACCATGTTGCTCTCCATACAGTATCCCGTTTCCATCTATCCATTCCCTTATTTTGCTCTTGACCCTTTTCAAGAGTACCTTGATAACAACTCCTGATATGCTGATCAGTCAGTAATTTGCTATATCAGTCTTGGAGCTTCCTTTATGCAATATAACTATTTTCCCACTTTTCATCCCCCCCCCCTTTGGTACTAGCCCAGAGCCAAGACTTGGATTTAACAATGTGGTCAAAGGCACCGACAATCCCTTCATGTAAAACTTGAACCGGTATACCATCTCCCAAAGCTGTACTCACATCTAAGTTCTGTAATATGCTATGCATCTCCATTTCATTTACCTCCGTTCCATAAAGACTTACATGTAACTGCCGCTCTCTCTCTCTCTCTTATATGGAACTGCAAAGACATGTCTTTGCCTCTCTATATCTCCACCTGGATGATACACTCTTGCAAAGTGTTCATTTAGTAATTCTACTATTTCAACTGACTCAGTTACATCTGTACTATCAGCATTCATTAAAATCATTCTTCCATAAACTTTCTTCCTTTTACTTGCAACATAGCAAAAGAACTGTTTTGGATTATCTTTGACCTGCACTGTTAATTTCCTTTCATACTCTGCTTTTGACTTTGTTACCACACTGGTTTACTCTCCTGACTCTAGGTATGCAGTCTGCCATTTCTTTCCTCAAACATTACTTTACTACTTTCCATGCACTATCAACATTCAGCCCTTGCAGTTTCACATACCATGGCACTTATCTAGCAATCTCTTAAGCTTGTCATACTTACCAGCCCTGTAATTCCACATATACCCTGTCTTAACTGAAAATTCCACACATTTAGCCACCTTCCCGGTCAAAACCATTTGATCATTCTCACCAATTGGTGGCACTGTGGTCATATTGGTTAGAGACAAATTCTCAGATGCAGTTACTACATCTGGCATTCTCAAACCCCTAGTATATTCCATCACATTCTGACTCAGGTATTTATTCTTTAGTAACTGCATAAATTCCATTTTCTTCTTCTCGTGTATCCTCTCCCCCTTCCTATCTATGTTCCCATAGTTGAAATCTCCCATAGTAATTATCCACCATCCACTCATTTTGATTATTTGCCAATGCCTATTATCCCCATCATCATTTCTATCCCCTGGTCTATCATCCAACTGTATATTTCATTCTACTGGCTTCTATCTCACACCTGAAATGTGCAATTTTCACTGGCCTGCAGTTGAACTTCTAATCTCCTTGGTTGCAGTTCATTGGCTATCATCAATAACACTCCTTCCTCCATTCTTTTCTCTTTATCCTCCCTGAACATATACACTTTACTTTCTATCCCACTAACTATATCATCATCTGTCAGCCATGTCTCATCAATACCAATAATCTTTGGCCAGGATGAACTAACCAATGCCCCAAACTCCCCTTCCTTGTTCTGAATGCTCCTGGCATTAGTGTTCATAAAATGCAAAAGCCCCTTAGGCCCACCACTATCCTGACACTTTATACTTACCATCCCATTCTGGGTTGTTACCAGTGGTACTAACTAGGTTTTATGCACATTCTTACACTCATCTGCCTCATTGATATCTGCATATCCACCCAATAGCTCATACCCACCCTAAAAGCTCTAGTTTCCCTGATTTTTATTATCCTCTTTTACTTCATTCAACAACCCAGACTCCGAACACCAAATTCATTCAGGTGCAAACCATCCTTCTTGTATAACTCCTTTTGCCCATCAAACGCACATCACACATCTACAAACTTCATATTATTCCTTCTGCATAACCTACACATCCAGTCATTCGCTATTATGGCCCTCCTTCTTAGCTGTACTCTGTCATACTACAGTATGTCAGACTCACTGGCTTGACTTTCTCACTCTTTTCTTTTGCTGCTTCCAGTAATTTTTTTATATTCCTCCCTCATGCCATACTTTTCTCCTTTCAAATCATTCTTTCCAGCCAAATTTCATAAAACACATTTATAAACCTAAATTGTCAACTTATGTGGCATTCGTAAACTATGGCCAGTCACTGTGTTATGCATAGCCAATTTGCATAGTTTGCCTTAAAACTTAACCTTAGAAAAGAAACATATTTAATATCTTCTTCTTTTTATTCTTATTCCAGCCAGCTCTTTGGGATGTCCTTTTTTGAATCCTTTTTCTCTACTCTTTCTCCTTCTTTGGAATAGTTCTTTGCTTTTACAGTCTTGTATTCTTGGATCTAGCCACTGGACCCCCTCCCCTCTGTTTCTTCTTTAGAGTAGTTCCTTATTTACTCAGCTATCTTCTTGGTCTCTATGCACCATTTCTAACTATGTCTGTCTGACCAATAGTCTGTTTAATAAGTCTTGCCTTATTTTGCAATTCAAAATACAGGCATACCTAGCAAGTGTATCTATATCTTTTCATAACCAGAGGTAAACATCATGTATATTCTGCTTTAAATCTACTAATTATTAATCCTTTGGTTTCGAACCTTTCTCTCCACAATTCCAACTTA
This sequence comes from Typopeltis vanoorti, assembly GCF_054136105.1. Lineage (NCBI taxonomy): Eukaryota > Metazoa > Arthropoda > Arachnida > Uropygi > Thelyphonidae > Typopeltis > Typopeltis vanoorti. The sequence goes on from NC_143558.1 coordinate 60,733,694, forward strand.
TTTAAATTTTCTCTTGGCTAGTCAGTTAGTGCAGTGTTCAGCAAATATTAGCACCATGGTACTTTGTCTTGTATATCACAAGCCAACTCATTCATTGTCACTGGGAACAAGTAGGATCACAGCATTGGTATATTGTCCTATTATATATACCCCCAATGGTGTCAAATATTTGTGTGGAATTCTTTTCCTATTCCTAGGAAATACTCACCAGCAGTGCCAGATAAAGGGGTGGGCTGACCGGGCACCTGCCCGGAGTCCCAAAACTAAGGCCAGCACTATGGCCTTTGAGCCAGTACCCCTTCCAAAAATGACCTATTCATGTAAAGCAACACCTGAAAGAAGTTTTAGCAAATTAAAACTTATCAAAACATATTTGTGATCAACAATGGGGAGTGACAGATTAAATTCTTCAGCCTTGTTATCAATTGAAAATGTTACTCAGAAAATAGACATTAGTGAAAGAATAAAAGCTTTTGCAGATTTAAAATCAAGAAAAAAAAAATCTAAATTATAATTGATTAAATTAAAATTAGTGTAAAATCAATAATTTTTGTTTGTAATCATTTTTATTTGTTTCTTTTTTATGTAGTATATCTGAGTGAATAAAATGATAGGTAGAAATAATGAAGTTATGAAATTTATTAATAAATTAACTCCTTTGAGGTGTCACGAATAATAATAATAATAATAATTCGAAAAAGATACTTATATTTAAATTAGAAAGTACTTAAGTATGAAAAGAAAAAACTTAGGGGGCATCCCATACCGCGATTCGAAATTATCTTGGTTTGTCACTGCTCACCAGTTACTTTCCTGAGAAGTCTACGTAAGCTTTCTCCAGATCAGTACAAACTGTATGTGAAATCCTTTCTTCTTTCGCTATTTTTTTTTTCCATCACTTGCCTAACAATATTATCTCAACTGTTGATCTGTAAGACAAAATAAAACTGAGCTGGTTTTTCTGAGATGTCAGATTCTTGTTTTATCCTTTTCTTCCTTTTCAGTAACATCAACAGCACTTGTAGTGCTGTTGATGGTAGTAGAGAAGTTATCTCCATCTAAGATGAAAGGAGTGAACTGCGGCAGTGGTTTTGAAACAGTATGGTATGCTATGGAGGTGAACAGGATTAAATATCTAGTTGGGTGTTGCAATAGACCTAATAATGTGGAAGACAGTGAGAAGGAAACGTATAGGCAAATCGGTCTAGCTAATAATAAAAGGGTGATTTTAATTATGTAATATAGAATGGAATGAAGCGGCAACATACATCTAGGGACAAAAAGATTGAGTTTTTGAGGGACAACTACCTTGGGCAGTATGTAACGGAGCTATGTACTTTATGGGGATGAAGAGTCTAGGATCTGATTATCTCATCAGAGGATGTTATTGTAAATGAGGTGTTGAATCTTCTTCCAGTTGGTGAGAGTGACCATGAGGTGATTACTTGGGTGGTGGCCAGCCATATGAGGACTTCTGTTCTCATATGGCCATTCAGAAAGGGATATATGTGGAACTCTTAAAGCTGGTGATTATGACAAGCTCAGGAGACAGCTTGCAGCTATATCATGGAATGAAGAATTGCAAGCTGTCTCCTGAGCTTGCAATCCTGGGACCTGTTTAAGAACTCTGGCAGAGGCAATATCTGAATGCATTCCAAAGGTAAAGAGGTCAAATAAGGTGGGTGTGAAATGGATGAATGAAGAGGTGAAACATGCAGTTTGCAAGAACGCATTATGAAGGCAGCATAAGATGAGTGGTGGTAATAGTTGGTTGCACAAGGAGTATAAAGAGCAAACATGAGAGATAACTTGCTTGGTTATGGTTACCAAAGTGCAGTATAAGCAGCAGTTAGCTAATAAGTCCAAAAAGAATCATAGGAAGTTTTTTAAACATGTGGCCAGTGAAAGAAAGAAAGAAAGAATGATTATAGAAGGTTGTCATTGGTTGGAGAGAATGGTAGAAGGATTATTATTATTATTCATGACACTTCCAAGGAGTCAGAAGACTCATCGCGGGAGGATACCTACTATACAACTGTCTCCACCACTACACCGAACCTCTACTACCAATCATCTCCATCAGTGCCATCTACCGCCCACCACCACAACTAGTATTTTTTGTCTGTAAATTGCATGTGTTCTGAAGGGCTGATTTGTCAATAATTCTAGTTTGTTGTCTTGCAGCATAGTGTCTGTGGGAGGGAAGTGTTCATTATGAAATGTCATTCCAGTAATATTTAATTACATCAAATGTTGCCAAATATTGTGCAGATATTGCCAAATGTCTCTTACTGTATTTATTGATGCAATAAAAGTACTTGTTTTTCTTACTTTCTTACATGTTCCAAAGTTGAATGTATTCCATAGTATATGAACATTTTTGTTCCAGTCTTCTGAAACAACAGACATAGCAAAAATGCATCCATTCCTGAATAAAAATAAATAGCACACAAGCAACACAAAGTAAAGTGGAACTTAGTAGACTAAAGACTAAAATTATATGGGCACGAGTAAGAAGCCTGCAAATTATTATTAACCACAGATAACCACTGAGGATGCTAAATTCATCCTCATAAAAGTAACATCATGCAGAACGTGGGAAGAGAGATGGTCACTGATGGTGATGAGCAGGAAGTATATGAGGAATTGAGTAAACTTGATGTCATTAGAGCCATAGAACTCGATATATCACTGCACATCTTGAGGGAATGTTCCAAGGAGTAAACAACAGCTTTAAATTAACTCCTTAATATGAGTCTTATATTTGCCCACGTTCCAAAGGAATGGAAAGAGGGTATAATTGTTGTGCTTCATAAAGAGGGTGATAAGGCTAGTGCTTCAAATTACAGGCCAATCTTGTTTGTCTGGAATTGTGATAAAGGTGTTAGAGAGACTGAGGACCAGGATTCAGAATTGGGTTGATGACAACAACATTCTCTTTGATGGACAACATGAGTTAGCTAAAGAAGATTGTGTTTTAGCAATCCACTTACTGTAACAATGTGACAGGTGCATTGGACAAAGGAGAAGCATACAAAGTAGTATATTTAGATTTTGCTAAAGCCTTTGATAGATTGCCAGATGATAAGGTGGTAAGTAAACTGGAACAGTGGAGTTGGATAGTAGATTAGTGCAGCTGATTGAAGATTAGCTGTCTGTGATAGCTGGCATCAAGTTGTGTATAGGGGAACAACATCATGTAAGAGGAAGTCACAAATGGTGTGCCCCAGGGTTTGGGTCAATTGCTGCTTAATTTGTATGTAAATGAAACTAGGAACAGCTTGAATGGTGATATACAGTTTTTACAGAATATGCAAAGTTGAAAAGAACAATGAGGAGTACAATGGGTGTTGTAACTCTGACATCTAAGTATAAAGATGTTATGATTCCATAAGGCGTTGATCAGACCACATGCATTATTCTGCACAGATTTGGTCACTGGGTTTCTGATTTACCTGACCAAACTATTCTTATTGGGTTAAACCACAATAGAAAATTATGGTACAACATGATAGAATTTCATGCCAGCTGAGGCGTCGCCCAGTTAAACATGGACCCCATTGTTTTTGCCAGGGAACCAGTGTGAACAGCGAAAAGTCAGCTACTGGAACAAACCCTGAAGCACACCCCAACTCAATATTACAAGAGTTCAAGATCGGTACTATCAACATAAAAAGGCTGAATGGTAAAGAAATGGATTTAGCTGAGGAATTGGATGAACATAATAAGGATGACTAAAACAAAAAAAAAGGCAAAAACTGGTGAGATCTTTGTGAGCAATAAATACAAAATGTTATATTCAGGCAATGACAATCAAGGAAAAGAAGGAATAGCCATAGTATTCAACACTAAATACGAGGCTAATCTTCTTGAATGACAGGCAGTCTCAAGTAGAGTGATGTGGGCAAATATGAGAACGGGGAACTGGACAATGAGACTTATTTGTGCCTATGGTCCCACAGAAGTTTCTACTAAGGTAGAAGTGGAGAAATTTTTTGATGCTTTAGAAAAAGCATCTGACACAATGAAAAAGGAAAAGTTGGTCCTTGTTGGGGATCTGAATAGCAGAGTAGGAAATGATTGTCAGACATACAAAAATATTTTTGGAAAATTTGGAGAAAAGAGCAAAATGGCAAATACCTGTTGGATTTCTGCTCAGGACATGGACTGGTTATTACTAACACCATGTTCCAACATAAAAATGTGCACAAATTCACATGGGAAGAGAAGAGGCAAGGAATAAGAAAAATCTCATTGACTATGTTATTGTTGATAGTGATGTTTTCTCCTTGGTGCAGGACACCAGAGTGTACAGAGGATTTGAAAGTGGAAGCAATCACTATTTACTCTTGAGCAGGATAAAATTGCACATATGGAAAAGAATAACATGTAAGAAAGTTTTAAAGTGAATAAAAGTTGAGCAGCTCTCAGATGTAAACTGTAGACTAACATACTCAAAGATTATTGAAGTAAAAATAAGAGTTTGAGAAAAGGAACCAAACCTTGGAGATTCAGTGGCAAGCCTTGAAGAAAACCCTGATTGATTCAGCCAGAGAGGCATGTGGTGAGGTTGTCTGTAAGGACAGAACAATCAGAACTCCGTGGTGGACACAGGAAGTTAAAGAGGCAGTGAAGGAAAAGAAGAAAGCACATCAGAAGTTCCTGGCAAATAAGTCAGCGAGTGCTCTTAGATAATACAGAGACAAATGTAAGAAAGCTAAACACTGTGTAAAACTAGTTAAACAAAAGCCATGGGAGGACTTTGGCAAGAACATAGAAAATAAATATCAAGAAAGTGGTAAGATATTCTGGAGGTTGTTGTAGAAGCTTAGAAATGGAGGAAAGAGTGCTGTAAAGGAGTTAGAGAAGATAAAGGTGACATGAAAACAGGAGAAAAAGATAGCCATGGAGTAATTACTTCAAAAAATTGCTAAATGAAACAAGCAGTGATAGCACAGTGGTAAAAAACACTCAACAGGCATACAGTCAGGAATACATATCCATACTTGAAAAAGCCATCAAAGACTTGAAATGTGGAAAGGCAGCAGGAGTAGATGATATTCGACCAGAAATGCAGAAGTATGGTGGTATAAATGTCTTACAATGTCTGCACTGCATAGTTCAGAAAGCCTGGACAGAGGGATGAATTCCCGATGATTGGAGTACAGCTCTAATAGTACCCATATATAAAAAAAGGAAATAAAACTGAATGTGAGAATTACAGAAGTATTTCCCTACTGAGTGTTCCTGGCAAGATCTATGCAGGTATACTTGAGAAACAGTTGAGAAGAATTGTGGAAGAACAAGCTGGATTCAGGCCAAATAGAGGCTGTCAGGATCAGATCTTCACTTTACGACAAATAGTTGAGAAAGCATGGGAATATAACAATGATCTGTATTTAAGTTTTGTCAATCTGGAAAAGGCATATGACAAGGTGCCAAGAGAGAAGCTATTCAATATGCTACAGTTATATGGTGTCAATGGGGCATTATATCAAGCAATACTTAGTCTGTATTTTAGTTGTAAGTCAGCAGTTAGAATTGAAGGATGTATAGGAAGACGGTTTAATGTTAAATCTGGTGTGAGGCAAGGATGTACATTATCCCCTCTGTTATTCATTATCTATATGGATCACATTTTGAAGGAAAGTGGTATTAAACATGATATCAGAATTGGAGATGTTAATATCAGCTCTTTGCATTATGCGGATGATGTTATACTTCTGAATAAATCCGCTACAAGTTTGCAAGATTCCCTGACTAAATTGAATAACTGTTGTAATACATATAGTATGAAGGTCAGCATTAAAAAGACAATGAAAATAGGTAGAATTGTTGAAAATGTCAACTGTGTTTTGAACGGAGAGCCTGTGGAACAAGTAAAACATTTCGGCTACTTAGGCACGATTTTTAGTAAAGATGGTAAATTAAATATGGGAATAGACAACAGAATCAGCAAAGCTGGTATCGTGGGAAGTCAATTGGATAAATTCATATGGAATAAGAGAGAAATTAGTTGGCACACTAAATTAGCTGTACACAAGACAGTGTTCAAACCAGTTTTAACTTAATGATCGGAGAGCTGGGTCAGAAGTAAAAAACTTGAGACCACAGATATGAGAGGCCTGAGAAAGATTAGAGGCGTGAACAAATGGCATCAATGGCAATATCATATTAAAAACGAGGATATTTGGAAAGAACTTGACATTGTCAGCATACAGGAATGCGTTAGCAGAGCTAATCTCAGGTGGTATAGTCACTTAAATCGAATGGGCGAGGAAAGATTAGCAAAACAAGCGTTCTCTGCCAGGTTGTCAGGAAAAAGACCCAGAGGAAGACCAAGATATAGGTGGATTAATACGGTACAATGTGCCTTAGACAATAGAAATATAAGATCTGATAATGATAATATTGGAGTCTTGACAAGTAATAGACAGATTTGGAGGAAAATTGTAGATAGGAAGTTAGTTATGTTGTAAATTTTTCATTTAGTACTATCATATCCTGTACCCCCCCCCTTTGACGGTACATGCGAGGAATTTGATGAAGATGATGAGTTTGCCATGGAGATTGAAAAAGACAACAAGTTATCCTTTTTAGATGTCCTCCTCATCCATTCACCTTCAGGTATTCTAACTACAACGGTTTACAGAAAACCCACTTTCACTGGACGTTATATTCTCAATCTGCTCATCATCCTTATCAAAAATCAGGAATCATAAAATGTTTAATCCGATGAGCCAGAACTAATTGTTCAACTCCTCATGAATTACAGAAAGAACTTTAAACTATCAAACACCACATGAAATTAAATGGCTTCTCTGGAAAGAGTACACATCTGTTCGATTCTTATAAGCCAATACAAAATAACACAGATTCAGTACATCGAGTTCCAATTCCTTATATTTCCGGGATTTCAGAATCAATTTGAAGAATTCTGAAGAAATATGAATTGACAGCCACTTATATACCTATTAACAAAATATCCACCTATTTACCCTTTTTTAAAGATAAATGCTCAACTATGTCTCTGCCTGGTGTGTATCACGTTCCTTGTAACTGTAATCTGTTCTACTTTGGACAAACAGGACGCTCTATAGAAAATAGAATTTGGGAACATCAGTCATACATTCAGCACAACAAATCCGTTAAGCCTGGATTGGCTCAGCACGGAATAGAGACAAGCCACAACATCCTCTGGTCCAAGACTCGCCTCCTACACAGATGTCGCTATAAATTTGAACGTTTATTTAAAGAAAGTGCCGAGGCCTTACTTCAACGCCCTAACTTGAATCGAAATGACTGTATGTCTTTATCAAAAATATGGGAAAGGTTAATCAGGATAACACATTAATATATATATACTTTTTTTTTTTTAAATTAAGACTAATTAAAAAAAAAACATTACACTAATGTAAGTAGTCTAATGTTATGTATAAATTAAGATTGTTATATGAATTTTTAAATTAATATCTTTAATTTAATCATTACTCTGACAAAAAAAATGTTTTCCTCTCTTTAATACTTAGTGATATAATCACACAGCTCGTTCTACTTTTGAATGATCAGTTGTTGGTATTCCACCTGGTTAAAAAACTGTTCCTATGTAGCCACTGAAGATAGTCTGTTATTTTTAGACTGAAATATTTGGCAAATTAAAATATAATAAATTCTTGTGTAAACATGTCTTTATATTATAACCTTTTCTGAGATGCCATGGATATAGGGGAATGGTGATAGATTTGCTGTAATCTCTGTTTGTGTGTGTGGGGGGGGGGGTGGGGAACTGTGGGTTTGTGGTGTTAAAATTCTTTGTATTTTTTTTATGTGGGTGAGTTCTTTTATGTGGGAACTCACTCATATAAAAGTTTTTTATGTTGGTGAGTTCTGTGTTGAGTGCATTGTTATCTGAGTAAATTAATTTTGCCTGGTGGACTAGGGTTTTGATAGTCCTAAATTGTTGGGAAGGGGGTGTGGGCATTATGTGACTGTTGATTGATGTATCTATTCCGTTGTTCTGTAGACTGTGAAAGTCAGGATCCATTTGGTTGTCTTGTAACTAGGGCATCCGAGAAGGGCAGACTGTTGTTCCTTTCTCTTTTTTGTCAGGAATCGGATCATTGGATGTTGGCTGTTCAAATGGGAAAGGAAAGTGTGTAAGGTGTTCCAGTCATGTGGCCAATTTGCAAACTTATTATCCACATACCATAGCCAAATAGAAATAGTAGGTTTAAGGTGGGGGGGGGGGAATTTAGCAATAAGCAATATTCATTTCAATATTCAGCAATAAAAAGACAATGAAAATAGGCAGAATCATTGAAAATGTCAACTGTGTTGTGAATGGAGAACCTGTGGAACAAGTAAAACATTTCAGCTACTTAGGCACGATTTTTACTGAAGATGGTAAATTAAATTTAATTTATGCTAGCCTGGCTAGCCGAGTGGTTAGCGTGTCCGCTCTCCAGGCAAGAGGCTGGGGGTTCGAATCCCGCCGTGGGCATGGATGTTTGTGATTGTCTGTGGAAATACTAGTGGTAGATGGTGTTGGTGTAGTTGCAGTCAGATGGTGAGTGGTGGAAGCAGAGTTTCAGAGTAGATGCCCTCCCTCGATGAGTCTTTGGACTCCCTGGAGGTGACAAAAAATAATAATAAAATATAGAAATAGACAACACAATCAGCAAAGCTGTATGGTGAAAGTCAATTGAATAAATTCATATGGAATAAGAGAGAAATTAGTTGGAACACTAAATTAGCTGTATACAAGACAGTGTTTAAACCAGTTTTAACTTATGGATCTGAGAGCTGGGTCAGAAGTAAAACACTTGACCAAAGACAAGAGACCGCAGATATGAGAGTCCTGAGAAAGAACGAAAATTAAAAACGAGGATATAAGGAAAGAACTTGAAATTGTCAGCATCCAGGAATCCGTTAGCTGAGCTAATCTCAGGATGTATGGTTACTTAAACAGAATGGGCGAAGAAAGATTAGCAAAACAAGTGTTCTCTGCCAGGTTGGTAGGAAAACGACCCAGAGGAAGACCAAGATATAGGTGGATTGATACGGTACAAAGTGCCTTAGACGATAGAAATATAAGATCTGATAAGGTTGGAGTCTTGACAAGTAACAGACTGATTTGGAGGAAAATTGTAGATAGGAAGTTAGTAATGATGTAATTTTTTTCATGTAGTACTATCATATCCTGTACACCCCTTGAGGGTACATGGCAGGAATTTGATGACGATGATGGTGGGAATTTAGGGCATTATTTTCAAATGTTCTATGAAAAAATTAGCCAAGGAGGGAAAGAGGAGAACCCATGGCTGTACCCTTGATTTGTTTGTAGAATTTTCCTTGCCAAACAAAATAGCCTAAGTTCATAGTGAACTGAAAAAGGGTTGAGATATGGGGAGGAAATTCTGCTTGGATAAGTGCTAAAGTATCTTTAAGTAGGACATTTGTGAATAAGGAGGCAACGTCGAAACTGACCATTAAGTCAGTGAGGCGGAGTGTGAGGTCTTATGTTCTGGAGCTAAAATGGGTGAGTTTTTTTATGTGATGAAGTATTGCCAGTACTACAGGAAAGCACTTGGCTAAATGTTTAGCTAGTTTGTAGGTAGGAGAGTCTTCTTCGCCCATCTACAATTGTACATAGAGGAACATCTTCTTTATGGATTTTTGGAAGTCCATTTAATATTAACATTTTTAACGTGTGTGGGTAGGGTCATAATTTAGTAGGCAGTAGGTGGATCGGTCTTTAAGAAGGATGGTCATTTTTAAATATTTTTAATTATTTTTATTCATTCTTAAAGACTGATCCACCTATTGCCTACTAAAAATGGATTACGATCTTTTTGATGATTTCAAGTTCTACAATTCTGACTGGCTTTCCTTTTGCAGCTTCGCAGAGCGAATTGGAAGAGAAACTGAACTGTTTGCTGTCAGTAATGATTTAAAATAAATTGTTCACCAATCCCATATAATCCTCATCATAGGATTATCTGGGATTTTCTCCCAACACCCTGGACCTAACCAGCTCTCCCTCTAAGTACACCACTGATGCTAGCTCTCCTTTTGCAAGTCTGTAACCTTGTTCATGTTTCCTCTTCTGTAGATCATACTTCTCCCATTCAATCTCAGCCTCATATCCTGTGACACTGTGGTACTAACTGGGGTGACCTACCAGATTTCTATGCCTCATTTCCATAAGGTTCGATTACTTTTCTGCTCTTCTGTCACCTGCTGTGATCTAATAACCAAAATTATTCTTGCTGGGATGAGTACTTTTATTTCCCACTCCACTCAAAATCATTAACTTTATCCAATCCCTGGTTCTCTGACAGTTTATTTTGACTGCCAAAGCAGTCCAAATAAAAAATTCAGCATATATCCAATGGCTCAAGTCAAAAACTTCAGCCTCTCACTCAACTTACCCCACAGCCTGTAACAACTCAAAAAACAGTCATCAATAATCCAAAGTAGACTTTATAAGGATGAAATGTGCTAAGCTTGCTGAAATGCCTGCTGAAATGGCATTCGATTCGTGGCTGTGGGATGCAACATATTCTGATGATACAATGGTAACTTCTAAAGATAAGGTAGATCTCTGGTATCAGTATTATCCTTCAAGTGACTCATATATAGAGTTGGATTTAAAAGCTGATCAAGGCAAATCTCTCTCACTATTCCTTGAGTATCCATTGTATGCCTCCTCTGATCTTTTGCCAGAAGAGGAGGCATACAATGTGGTAGGAAGAAAAAAGAAAAAGAATAGCTTTGATACTAATAAATCTCTTGACCCTAATGGTATTCCTTTAGTTGTACTAAAAGTTTGTGCTCCAGAACTAACATCCATTATTCTTGCTGGAATGAGTACTTTTATTTCCCACTCCACTCAAAACCCTTAACTCTTAACCAAACCCCAGTTTTCCAACAACTGTGCCAATCTTGTTTCACCTCTTCAAGCTGTCATACTCATCTGACATCTATCCAGTAGCTTGGAAGCAAGATTTTTTCCAGTCTGTTCCCAAAAAGGGGAGATAAAAGTCAATCATCTGATTTCACTACTCCAGAAAATAATGGGAAAGGTGATCAACAGCCAACTGCTTGAAATTTACCAGTAGTAACCACCAGTATGGATTCTCCCATTCTTACTCCACAGTGGATCCCTTGGCTAACTTCACCCACCTTTAGAAACATGGTATGGAAAAATTTGGATAACCACAAGTTATTGCTCTTGATATTTCCAAGGCATTTTATGAAGTCTGGCATTGTGGCCTTCTTAGCTACCACTTATGGTGTTCCTCTTGCTTTCTGTGAGTGATTTCCAACTTCCTGTCTGGTCATTCATTGCAGGTCACAATGGATGGTTTTCTTTCAGATTTTTCAGCTAGTGCTGAAGTACATCCAGGGTTCTGTGCTTTCACCTATCGCACTCTTCCTCCTATTCATGAACGATTCCTCTCTATTATCATCCAGTCTTATTCATGACAGTACTCGTCTCCATTTTTTTTTTGTTTGTTTTTAAATTTTCAAAACCTTGTAGTGTTCAGGTGATTCAAGCTTCAAGATCCTTTATAACCAGAGACTTAAATGCCATTCTGAAGTGGGAAGACTCTGAGTTTGAATGGCATCAAAACACACTCATTTCTCAGAAAAAAGATAATGCTTCACTCTTCTCACTTTTGTATGCCTCCTCTTATTCGCTAATTCTCCATTACATATTGTCTGAAAGTTGTTCCTTGAGAACTCAATTCATTCTCCTTATTCTGTGATGCTATCTCTTTATTCCATTCAATATCGCCATAATTAAAATCAACTGTAATGATCACCTTTCGCTTCCTGATTAAGCCAGTTTTCTCTTCTTGGGTTGACTTTTACATCTAGCCTATTCTAGCACAAACATACCATGTCCATGACTTCTTCAGCCTCCAAAAGGCTTGGTATTTTTTGCCATTCTAAACAATACTTCTCTCCTGCTCAATTCCTGACCCTTTGTAAATCTCAACCTGTTTGACCTTAGAATATTGTTCTCACTTTTGGGGTGCCCCTGGAATCTCCCTCAGAATACTTGATTGTATTCAGAAGAGAGGTATTCACTTAATTGATAACCCCCCACTGCTCTCTCTCTCTCTCTCTCTCTTTATCTCACTGACTCCTTCCAATAGCTTTCTCAATTGAGATCCCCTTCTCATAGGAGAAGGGAGCTCTGTTGCTCTATTATTAAGAATATATATAAGTATTTCCATGGGCATTGCTTCCAGAAGTGACCATAGCCTTCTCTCCACTTGCCTTAAATCATATACAAACATGAGCAGCATAGTCAACACCCATATTCAGTTCAACTCCAAAGTTATCAATTCAATTTCTCATCGTACTCCTTTGCTTGCTTTACCTGTGTCCTTCGGGATAGTCTTTGCCACACTCTTTTCCTCGGTTCTTCAAAGAGCCATATCAATAAATTCCTTTTTTCTCTAATCACTTACCCACACATGGCACCGCTGTGTGTAGGTAAATGGTTAGAGGAAAATTTTTCAATATGTGTGTGTGTATATATATATATATATATATTAGATGTTAAAGATACCAAGCTATTTAAACCTGGTTTTACTCCATTTCCCAAGCAAACAGACAAACAAGTCAAATTTGCACCTGCAAGTGTTGCAGGTCTAGCTGACCCTGCACATAGTGCAAGACTAAGGCAACTCATGGTAAAAGTAGAATAAGCTCTGATCACTAATCTTAATATTTACCCTTAATGCAAAGCACATCTCCTGGAGGAGATGTATGATGCTTTGTATTAAAGGCAAGGGGCCACTACCCAGACATATGAGGTGCAGCTATTAAATAACAAGACTGGTTGCAAAAATGTGGTTTATTATTACAATTGTACAACTTAATTGTTATCCCCTTCAACATACCCCCCTCCTATCTATACACCGTTGCATACGAATTTTCCATTGTTGGAAGCAGTACTGCAAGTCATCAGGTGCTTTTACATGTACAAAATTTTGATAGTAGTTTGTGGGGGTTTGCCATTCTCCATCTCATCTTCCTCCAGTGCTGCACAGATCACAAAGTTACAGCATCAGTAAGACTGTTAACTCCATAGATCACAAGCTACTCCATAGGAGTCACAAGACTCATCATAGGGATTTCACACTCTCGTGCAAAAATTTCATCAAACCGTGCCTTAAACTCATTTACAGTTTCAGGCAATGCATTCCACTCACCAACCATTTTCCATGTAAAGAACCTGTTCCTCACTCCCTAGTTTGCACCCTCTTTAACGCAGTCTGTGGAAGGCAATGCGTTTCACTCACCAACCATTTTCTATGTAAAGAACCTACTCCTCACTCCCTTGTTTGCACCCTCCTTAACGCTGCCTCTACTGTATGAAAAATCTACATATTAACCTGGCAACAACTTCTCTCACCAATTTATATATCTCAATCATATCTCCTCTCTTTCTATTCACAAGGCTCTGCAAGTTTCATTCCTTAGTCTGTCCTCATATACCCACATCCTGTAGATCTGAAACCAACTTAGTGAACTTTCTCTGGACCCTGTCTAATATATCCTCATCTAATGTTCACTCTAAGCTCTTCACTGGTACACCTGCAACCTAGTCAAAAGGGGGGAGCACTCATGCCTAGTAATCACAAGCACAAACTTTTTTCTTGCAGAATTTTTAATTTCAATCAATCATTTGTGAATGTACTATAAAAATGAATTATACTGTATAATAAATTGTACGTGTCACTTAGTTTATTAAATAATTTCTCCAGTGTCTCTACTCCAATATTACTCTACCCATTCCAACTTAATACACTCTGATTAGTTACTTTTAACCTGTGCTGCGTGCACAAACTGGTGCTAACATCAAGTTGTAGAGGACATTTGTTTAGATTTATTAGTGATTATTATGGGAGATTTTAATTATGGTGATATCAGTTGGAAGGAGAAAATATCACATGGCAAAAAGGAAATGGAATTCATACATCTTCTACGAGATAATTACTTGAAACAGCACATAACTGAAAGGACACATGGTGCGAGTGTTGGATCTGGTCATTGGTTCAGAAGATATATGCATAAGTAAAGTGTCCTCGTTACCTCCAATTGGTGAGAGCGATCAGTGGTATTGACTTGGGAGGTTGCAAAATTTGTGGATTTCTCTCTTAAGAAGGGGTATATATATGGAGCTACAGGTTAGGCAATTATAACAAACTTCAGAGTGAGTTTGCAGCAGTCCCATGGCAGAACATATTGCAGGGGAAAGATGTTAGCAATGCATGGGATAAAATCAGCAGGTATCTGAGGAAGGCAATATCAGATTGTGTCCCCATGGGCAGGAAGACAAACAAGGTAGGCGTTAGATGGATGAGTAGTAGTACCAAGCTTGATCTGCAAAAAAAGAAAATGTTATGGAGAATTTACAAGGAGAAAGGCAATCAGTTCACCCATGAGCAGTACAAGGCTCAAGCTAGGAAGGTTACCAGCATAGTAAGGAAAGCTAAATCAGATTATGAGAAGACCTTAGCCAAGGAGATCAAGGGCACTTCCAAAGAGTTCTTCCGCTATGTGGCAAATAAAAGGAAGAATAACTTCAGAAGGATACCCTTAGTGGGTACTGATGGTATCGAGGTGACTAATTCAGATGTAATAGTCGAGTTACTGAGTGATCACTTTTCAAAAGTCTATCACCCAAGTGAGAATATCTCTGTACCTGTAGCAATAACTAATGTGAGAATTGAAGTTAAGAAATCAGAGGTACTTAGTATATTGCAAAATTTAAATGCGAATACTGCTGTAGGTTTAGATGGAATATCGGTTCGGGTGTTGCGTGAATGTGCAAAGGAATTGTCAACGCCTCTTACTTGGTTATTTAACTTAAGTTTGAACTCTGGAGTTCAAACTTAAGTTCAAACCTAGGGAGTGGAAGGAAGACAAAGTAGTTCCTTTGCATAAAGGTGGCTCTAAAAGTGCGGTAGTTAATTACAGACCAATCACCATTTTGGGAGTGGTGGTAAAAGTATTGGAAAAGTTGGTTAAAGACAAAATTCAAGAATGGGTGGATCAGGATATGATACTCTATAGGGGCCAACATGGTTTTGTTAAAGGTCAATCCTTCCTTAGCAATTTATTAGCTTTTTATAATAGAATGATATCTGAGTTGGACAAAGGAAATGGCCAGTGGTATTTCTGGATTTTGCTAAGGCTTTTGACAGGATACTCCATGGAATACTGTTGCACAAATTGGAGCAGATGGGGATGGATACCAAACTGATGATATGGATAAGAGAATGGCTCAGGGAGAGATATCAGAAGGTGGTGTATGGAGGAGCAGAGTCCAGGATAAGGCAGGTGACCAGTGGTGTGGCTCTGTGCTTGGGCCATTGTTATTTAATTTGTACATAAATGATATAGGAGATGGTTTAAAGGGAGATATTCAGTTGTTTGCTGATGATGCAAAGTTGGGTAGTGCAATAAAAAATCAAGCTGATGTTGAGAGTTTGCAGGATGATTTAAATAAACTGGTAAAATGTGCAAAAGGAAATGGATGTCAGTTCAATGTGGAAAAGCGTAAAATTATGCATTTTGGGATTAAAAGATTACCAGCTGTGTACTACATTGATGAAACGGTACTCCAAGAGATTGATGAGGCTAGGGACTTAGGGGTGTTGGTAGATAGGGAGATGAAGTTCAGGGGGACACATTGCTAAGGTGTCCAAGATTGCACATAGGTTTATTGGTTATTGAGGAACACACTAACATCCAGAGATAAAGAGGTTATTATTCCCCTTTATAAAGCATTGATACTTCCACATTTGGATTACTGTGCTCGGGTCTGGTCACCTGGATTCCTTGGAGATGAGGAGGTTGTGGAAAGGGTTCAGAGGAGAATGACTAAGTTATTGAGTGATGTAAAAAATGCTCCCTACATTGATATATTGAGAGCTTGTGGATTGCAGAGGTTGGTTGATAGGCAGGGGATATGATAGAAACATTTAAATTACTAAAAGATTTTTATAAGATTGATGCAGATGAAATGTTTCAGCTGTGTGATAGTGATGGAAGAGCAAGAGGTCATCCTTGGAAATTAAGGAAAAGTGTGGTTAACAAGGGTGTGAGAACGAGGTTTTTGGCCTGGAGGGTGGTGAATGCGTGGAATGTATTGCCTGACTCAGTTGTGAGTTCTTCGTCTGTAAATGAATTCAAGAACAGATATGATAGATATTGTTTTGATAGTTTGGGTCTTCCGCGATGAGTTTACTGACTCCATGGTGATACCCATAATAATAGTGTCCTAATATCATTAACAAATAAGTCAAACAATAGTAACCCCAAGATAGACAGACAGATCCCTTCAGTACTCCACTGGTGACCTTCCGCTTTCTAATTTCTTCTTGTACTGCACTTTTTGCTGTCTTTACCAACTGTTGCCCTCTTTTCCTCCACTTCATACTCTTCATGCAACTGATTATTATCAGCATTCATCTTGTGTTGCTCTTACCATACCTACCCTTTTCACCTTGGAATACACTCAGACATTGCTTCTGTTATATAGTTCTTGATCAATGCCCAAACAACATCTCTTTCCTTTCCACTCAATTACTCTTTTCCTGCTATTGCTTCCAGTTGTCTATGGAGCTTTTCATAATCACTTGGTCCTGTAGTTCCACAAGCATCCCTTCTACACAGAAGTTCTTATATGATTGGTGATAACTTAAGTGAACACTTCATGGTCACTCTCCCCAGCTGAGAGAAGATTAGACACTTCATTCACGAGCACGTCCCCTGATGATATGATAAGATTTATGTCATATATATTGTCTGAAAGTTTTTCCTTGAGAACTCAATTCATTCTTTATTCCGTGATGCTATCTCTTTATTCCAATCAATATCTCCATAATTAAAATCACCTGTAATGATCACCTTTAGCTTCCTGATTAAGTCAAATTGCCGATACATTTCTTTGTCTCCACCTTCCACATTCTCCAGCCTGTAGCAACACCCAACCAAATATAATACTGCTTCAAAACCATTACTACTATCCCTTGTATCTCAACCTTGTTTGGACAAAATTCCCCTTCTATCATCTGCAGCACTCTACCTCCCTTTCTATAAGTAAAAAATAAATTATTCTGATAGGGACTAAGTGAGGCCCACTCTAGCACTAACTTTTGGAGCCTGAGGGATATTTAAAGATGGATCATTCATTGCCAATTTTCTGACAGTGGATGTCTTGGCACCTCCTTTAGTCTAGACAAAATTACAAAGGCATACAGGTAACTCTCATTATATGTTGTGTTCTTGAGAATCACAGCATATATCAAAAATTTGTAAAACAGGAGGCTTATAATATGGGATAATAGAGATTGCATTCCCAAATGAGTGAGATTCTGATCCTTCAAGATTAATTTAATCAAAAATACAATACATATTAAGGCATAAGAGTAATAAATAAAATATTCAGAATATATATAAAACAAATAATTATTAAACTAGTTCTTTATTTTCATGATTAATACATGTTAATACTACATCTTAATCACATCTTGTTTAGCTTTCATGCTGAAGTTGAAGACTCATAGGAGGTTGAAGGCCACTTTTTCAAGAATCTCTCAGTGAAAACCTGATTTGTAGTTTCAACTTCTGATTGTAACTGCTCTGTGTAATCTCCTTCTGCTGTCTTTGCTCTGAAGAGAAATTCATAAAATTTTTCAGTGGCAATGTGATCTGCAGCTGCAGCCTCAAAGTTGTGTTGAGATTGTGGAACACATAGCGACTCTTATAGTGGTCGAACCACTCACAACTTGAAGCAAAAGGTCTTGGTTGCTTTTTTGTCTTTCATCAGATCTTCAATACAAATATTTCACCTTCTTTTGTATGATTGCCCTAGACAAAGGCACATTCTGCTGGATCCTTATGGCTAGCATCCTTTCCATTTTCTTAATTGCATGGCATTGAGATTCATGGATGATTGAGCACTCTTGTGAATTGTATCAGCATTATCACTGTAGGATCACTCAGTCCCATAGTCCTTTAAATGTCAATGCTATGTTTGCCTCTCAAATTGATTCAGAACTTCCAAGTTCACCTTGAGAGAATTGGATTTCCTAACTGTTTTCTTCACTTGGTCTTTATTTGCATTCTACTTTTCACTCTTAGTTTCCTTTATTTTTCTCTTGCCAGTCATCTTGCTCAAAGGGAGCAGAAGTTATTTTCAGATAAAGACAATACTGCATAGACTAATAAGGATACAAAATGGACACTGAGCACGATGGATGGGGGTGGGGTGGGGGGGGAGGAGTAGGAAACAATGTACATGCATGGAAGCTTTTACAACTTGGATAGGATAGAATGATGGTCCTTATGTACCATAATAATGAAACTGCATATATGAAACTTGGATAACATAATCTCATATAATGAGAGTTACCTGTACTTGAAATTCCTGCAACCACTCATCTAATTTACTGGATCACTGTAGATGGTGTAGTGTGGTGCACACTTGCTTAAGTATTTACAAGGTTTTCATCTCTTGATTTTGGAGGGATTCTTAGCTTATTTCGCTTACATTTAATTTTAAGTAGGACTTCTAAGCAAAGGCCAGTTCACAGTGGTGATGCTGATAAGGAAATCACATACAGTGAGAGTTACCTGTACTTGAAAATGACCCAGTGAACTAGTTGGTCACCCAACTAGTTCACTGGGTCACTGCAGATGGTGTAGTGTGGTGCATACTTGCTTAATGTTTACATCTGTACTTGGTTTTCATCTCTTGATTTTGGAGGGATTCTTAGCTTATTTCACCCACATTTAACTTTAGGTAGGGCTTCTAAGCAAAGTCCGGTTCACGGTGGTGATGATTGCATTAAATGTAAATGTTGACATATCCTTATTGATACAAGATAAGATAGAAGAATCGAAACAACTCGAACTATGGTATTTTGGTGTAGAAAGTGGTTTAATGGTCTCATTTTAATCCACATCAGATTTGGATTAAAGATTTGGCAGAGAAAAACATAAGTTTTTATATAATTATTAGATTATTTGTTCTAAATTTACAAGGAGTTTTGTCTGGTTAGATATAATTAAAGACTTTGCAAGAAGAAGGGGATGCTACAGTTTAATCAATTTTCAGACATTAAATAAAAACTATTCCAAAAAAATTTTTTTGGACTGTTACTTGAAATGTTTTGGCAATGTATAATGTACATATGAATACACATTTGAGCACTGTTATTAAGGTAAAGTCCTTTTTCCTCAGTGGATGAATTTTCAGAATTTGGAGCGGTCTCTTTTTTGTGCCAAATTACATAAAAATACACTAATCTAAGGTACATAATTAAAATAAGTAACAAAATGTTATTACAAAACTATTTACTACTATATGGGAATATATCAGAAAATATCCAATGATACAACACTGTTTTATGAAAATTATGACAAAATGTTTACAAGAAGTTATGATTATTAGTTGCAAAGTTGTTAAGGGTGCAAGTCCTATAATCATTATAACTCTGCACTGGCTTATTGGAGCTGCTTGTTCTTACACCAAGCTATCCAACAAATTTTTTTTTTATAAGTGCAACCTATAACTCAATTTTTGACAAAAAAATAGGGCTGCCTCCTTTTTACGACAGTGTGGACATAGTGGAGTTGTTTAATGATTACAAGGTGCATAATGGTTTTGTGGGATATTTATTTGATCACGTTGCTGGAAATCCTATCTAGTCCATGTACTTTCCAGTGTTCTTTAGTTTCTTGACTATTATATTTCAGTGGTTGAGAGTCATTGGTTAATTAGTTGGGTATCATTTGGGATATTTGCATGTTTCAGCATGCTGTGTAAGTTGGTGTGAACTTTCATATGAAATCTAAGTCTGCATGCATATAATTTAGGCTGCATTCTTTTTTGAAACTGTTGGCAAAAGCTTCTGCTTTCTCACCATTATGATAGACCACACCTGTTTCACCATGGATTGGTGCATGGGGTTTTTAATCCATTCTGAGAGCCTTTGTCATCTTCCATAGTTTTGCTTTTCAGCTAGAGTCTGGCTATGGGAAAGATGTCCGATGGGTGAAAGGAAGATAAGATAGTGAATTTATATAAGGGTGGTAGTGGAATGGAAGTGTCAACCTATATACAAACTTGTTTCTTCTGTAAAGATTTTAGAGATTTTGGAAAGTTAAAATTTTGAAGACATTAGTGAGAAATTAGTATACAGCATTGGGTAAATGAGGATAATGTTATCTCTGAGGGATTAGCATGGATTTGTCAAGAGATGCCTTTGTTTTAGTAATCTAATTTTTTTTATAATAAAAGTAACAAGAATAGTTGATGAGGGAAAGAAGGCATGCACTACCCTCCCTTTTTTAAGATATATTATTATTATTATACTGGCACCTCAATGGAGTCCAAAGACTCATTGCGGGAAACCCATTCTATCCACACAATCTGTCATACCTCTCCTTGAACCCATTAACAGACAAAGCACTCACAACTGACTCTGGCAACTCATTTCACTCATTCAACTTCCAGGGAAGACCACATGTTCTGGTCTCTCTAGCCAAATGCTGAAACATTTTCCCTGCATCTATCCTATAAAAACCTTTTAAACAACTTGAATGTTTCTATCATATCCCCTCTTTTTTTCCTATCAACCAAGTTCTACAATCCACACACACCTGCAATCTATCCTCATAGGAAACATTCCACAGGCCACTCACCATCTTGGTCATTTGCCTCTGAATCCTCTCACTTTCTCATCCCCAAGAAAACTAGGGGGACCAGACTTGAGCATAGTGCCTTATAAAGAGGAATTGCAATTTCCTTATCTCTACTTGTTAATGTGTTCTTCAATGACCAAGTAATCTTATGGGCAACCTTAGCAATATGTCCTCTAAACTTCAGCTTTCTGTTTATCATGACTCCTAAATCTCTAGCTTCATCTGTTTCCTGGAGTATAGTGCCATCAATGTGATACATGGCTTATAATTATTTATCCCAAAAAACATTTCTCAACATTAAACTGAGACCCATTATCTTTTGCCCATACTGACAGCCTATTTAAATCATCCTGCAAGCTCTCTCCACATCGTCGTGATTAACTATTACTCTTCCTAATTTTGCATCATCAGCAAACAACTGAATATTTCCTTTCAGGTTATTTCCTGTATCATTTATTTACAAATTAAACAGCAATGGTCCCAGCACTGAACCTTACAGCACACACCACTAGTCACCTGTTTTTGCTTCGATTCTGTCTCTTCATGTACCACCCTCTTCTCCACTTAACCAGTGTCATATCCATCCCCCATTTGTTCTAATTTGCATAACACATTTCCATGTAGTATTCTGTCAAATGCCTTTGCAAAATCCAGCAAGATTGTGTAGTTATTTCCTTTATCCAACTCAGCCACCACTATTATAAAAGTTAGTAAATTACTAACGCATGACTGACCATTCACAAAGCCATATTGACCCTCATACAGCATCATATTTTTATCTACCCATTCTTGGATTCTCTTTTTTACTAACTTTTCGTGCTTTTACCACCATGCCCAAGATACTGATTGGTCTATAATTTGCTACTGCAGTCTTAGAACCTCCCTTATGCAAAGGAATTATTTTGACCTCTTTCCACTCCCTTGGAACTCTGCCACAGCTGAGACTTAAAGAGACCTAGTTAAAGGCATTGCCAGTTCCCTCGTGCATTCTCGCACATAGGCTAAATTTTAGCCTATATTAGCAGCATATAGGCTAAAAGCCTGTTTTTTGGTATCCTGAGGACTATATTTTCCTTCTCTTTTTGTCTCTTTTTTCTTTTGGTTTATACTTTGTTACTTCTTTTGGTAACTTTCCTTCCTCCATTCTTAGTACAGGTATCCTTTGATTTACGCGGCGAAATTAATTGCAGCAAGAGTTTTGATTAACGCGCCTTTAACCCAGTGGAGCTCGCAGCTGATCTGACAGATACATGCAAAATGTTTAATATAAATATTCTTACACAATTCAGTGTATAGCTTGGAGGTCATGAGTAGCTGTGCATTCATATGTTACGAGTGATATTTGCACTGTTTTTGCTGTCAGTTTGGTTTAACACATGTCATGTAAAGGTTTGTAATATTTGACAGTAAATTGTATCTGAGTGATACTGCGACCTCCGATGTCAGTATAGTATGTTTTTTTTTTTAATTTGTTGTTCAATAATTTTTAGATTGTAACTGAAAATAAATAAACCATCATGTATTACTGAAATAGAGAGCCAAAGGCTTATTTATCATATATGTCCTCTACGAGATGTGCTTGACATTATGGAAAGGGACCTGGAGCTTACTCCACCTTTACTACGAGTTGCCCATAAGGTTGCTTATGCTTGCATCCACCGAAACTTTTAGTTTCTATATATTCGGTATGAAATAATGTTGGATTCAATATCCACTTAATTTGTACCATGTATTATATTTGCAGTGTTTTTTCTTTATGTTTTATTGCTTGTTTGCCAAGGTCTGGAGAGTCATTTTGCTTGTTATCATAGAATTTATGCTGATAAGAAAAAACTAAACTGTTCAAACAACTCTTGATAACTTCTTTTGATAAAAAAATTGCAGTAAATAATGCAGGTACAAGTATTTATTAAACATTTACTTTGCATTCATTTTTTATCTTTCCTAAAAGACTATCACATAAAACCAATTATTAATACAGTAATCGATCATGGACGAATTGTAATTTTTACCATTGATTATTAGATTTGATTAATGCGATTTTGATATACGCGGTAACATCGAGGGATTAATTAACTGCGTTAATCGAGGGATACCTGTATGTGTTCTCCCCAATTCATTTGGTGTTCTTTTATTTTATCATTTATTGTTCATATTTGTAATTCCTTCCTGATTTCATCATTTTGTATTCTATCCAATCTTGTGTATCATTTAACTGCTCTAAGAAATTTCATTGCAGCTGCTTTATATTCTACTTTCATCTTTTTTTTCTCTCTTGTGCTCCTATTGACCAGGTCCAGTACTCTTGCACCCCAATCCCCTCCATCACTTGCTGCCAAAAGTAATTATCTCTCAGTAGGTGTATAAATTTCATTTCCTGCCTACCATTTGATCTTCCTTCCAATTTATATCTCCGTAGTTGAAGTCCCTCATAATAATCACTCTATCACTTGACCTGCACACATTATACTGAATTTGCTGATACATGTCTTTGAGATCATCCGTGGAACCCCCTCCCTGGCCTGTAGGCAACAACCGTATATTTTGTCTGATTGTCCTTTATCTCACACCAGACTGCTTGAAATGATCAATCACCCTTCTGCCTATCTCCTATTCTTTTTGGCTGCAATTCACCAGCTGTTATGTGCAGTAGCCATCTCCCCACCCTATCTTCTCTGGAAATACCAAACTCTTCACATTCTATCTCTGTAACTATATCATCTGCTGCTAGCCAAGTCTCACTAATGCCTATAACTTTTCACAAGGTTGCACTAACCAATGCCCAAAACTCCTCCCTCTTGTTTCTGATATGTCTGGCATTAGTATACAGAAATGCAGCATCCCTTTAGGCTCCCAACCACCTTTTCTTCCTGAATTGATTACCCTATTCAATATTTTTGCATGAGAGACTAGATTCTGCATGTTGGTCATTCTCACATTCACTGAACTCATAGTATCTTCACATATATATATATATATACCTGCATCCACCCTAATTGCTTAAGTTTTCCTGAATTTGCATGTCAGCATGCTTGGTGAAGAAAGCTCTCTCTGGTGAAGGAAATAGATTTAAAAAAAAAAAAAACATCAGAACACAAGTATTAAATCAATTCTATTCTGTGCATCAGAATCATGGTCAACAACTGAAACAGGAAAAAAAACCCTGAAAAGTTTTGCAAATAGATGTTTAAATTCTACAAATAAAATGGCCAGAAAAGATATTGTAAAGAATTATGGCAGAAATCTAAACAAAAATCAATAATGTATAACATGAAAGAAAATGGAGATGGTTAGGACATGTCCTAAGAAAACTTAAAAATCAAAAAGCCAAACAAGCATTATAGTGGCATCGGCAAGGAAAGAGGAAGAAAAGTGGACTAAAGATTAATTAGAAGAGAGGAATAGAACAAGAGCACAGAAAGCTTAGTGGAAAGAACTTGACATAGATGAAGAGAGAGAGAGAGAAAGAGAGAGGCACAAAATAGCGTTAGATCAAGATCTGTAGTTGAAGCACAATTCTCTTAATGGACTGAAGAGGAATAAGTACATGAGTGAAGTTTAGGGGACATATTATGAAGGTAGTGGAGGAAATCCAGAAAATTGCTGCGAAACCGGTCTGGGTAGTGACCCTTCCCATAATGCATAGCATTATACATACCCATAAGGATATGTGCTTTGCATTATGGGATAATAAGACAAGTGATGTGAAGTCAATAGCTTCTATACACGAGTTGCCCAGTCCTGATTATATTTCTGGTGCAAACTTTGCTTACACTTGGATAAAGGATTAAACCAAGTACCGACCTGGCTGGCCGAGTAGTTAGCGTATTCGCTCTCCAGCCAAAAGGCTGCGGGTTCGAATCCCGCCGTGGGCATGGATGTTTGTGAAAAATACTAGTGGTGGTGGTCAGCGGTAGATGGCATTGGTGTAGATGATGAACGTAGTTGAGTGGTGGTGATGGAGAGTTGTAGAGTAGGTGCCCTCACTCAATGAGTCCTTGGACTCCCTGGAGGTGCTATGTAATAATAATAATATAATTTCTTGGTAGCTTTAATTTTTGTTGTTGTTGTTTTATTCTACTTTTACATTAATGTGGGTAATACATAAAAACTAATTTGCTTACTTTATGCTACTGAGGAGGTACTAAAAATTATCTTGATGGATGTACAAAGATGAAAAATTTGCAATTTTCTTCAATTTTGAAAGTGTGAAGGGATAAAAATAACAGAATTTGACCAATTTTACCCTACAGCTACCTAACAGGAGTATCTCATAAAAATTTCAAGCTTTTATTTGCCCCCCCCCATATAATTTTTTTTAGGCCTCACAGTTAGCCATTTTTTATTTTTGCAAAGGCAGACATATTCGAATATGTGTATATATAAGACTCACAAAAATCAGACTTGTAGATTAAAGTTATGACCCGTGTGATAGAAGTAAAAAATTTGAAAAAAAAAGTACTCAAAACACCTTTAGGTGTTTTGAGTTTTTTTATTTATCATAAAAAAAAATTAGTTTGTCTGAAAATGAAAAGAAGAAATTAAGAAGTACACACTTTAATCATTAAAATAGCAGTAAAGGAAAAAAAATATCAGAAATTGTGAAAATTCTGTGGATCCATCATAAGAAAATTTCTGATATGTACCTCCAGGAAATGTAGATGTTATGACAGTGATTCAAGAAAAGTTTTTATCATTACTAACTGTCTATCAAAATTTTTCTTCTAAATCAATCTGTCAGGACTCTAGTGTTGTCAGATCTTATACAGTAATCCCTCGATTAGTGCGTCGTTCTTTTTCGATACCCAAATTCAATTAGTGCGCCTATATACATCTTAAAAATAAATGTTTTTAAAAATTTTCTATCTATACATTTTTATGGCTAACTATTTTAAAAAATCACTCACCAGAATGAAATAATTTAGTTACCGATTTAAAACATTTTTCAAAGTTATTTTAAATGGCATACTACACTACATCCATGTACACTATGTATACTATGTTCCAAATTTTTACCGCCAAAATTTATGTCGTCTGCTATAGTATGCCCACAGATTCGAGACCCGTCGACACTTCTCCGCATGTCACAAAAAGGAGAATCCATTACGATAATAGGGTAATCACTCCATCTTCTGGGATGAATTGTAATTATTACACATTGGAAAATTAACTTTTCTTTTATGACCATTGGAGTTTTTAAAGTGGTAACTATTTTGCTTGTATAACGGTTTTGAAATTTTATCTATAAAGCACGTGATTTTACATGTTGGCGACCAATTTGTTCATTCTTTATTTCTTTCTCCCCTTCAATGATAACGTCCAAGAGTTAATTAAATCTCATTCTGAAGAATTTAGTGATTCTGACCTGCTAAATTTAGATGCACAGTGGGAAGATCCCAAAGAATACGAAGAAATTTTAACCACTGATAGTCAACCAAAAGAGATTTCACAGAAACAATTTGAAAATATTTTTCGTACAATTGAAGTTTTTAAGCAGCAATACTTAAAGGCTGACCCTGATGAAGAGAGAAGTAGTAAAATTTGCAGAAGAGTAGAAGAAGCAATAGGGCCATACCGTCGGTTGTATGAAAAAAAAAACAAAATGCCCACCAAACTACATTAGCTCAATTCTTTCTTAAGAAGTAGAATAATAAATTTATATTCTGAATATGTTTTATTGTCTTTCAGTTTCATGGTTTTCCTTTAACTAGACCCTGAGACATACCCTAATTCTTTTATAAAAAAAAATTAAGGGTCAAAAAAGAAATCTGAGGAACGAATTATACATTTTCCCATAGGTTACTATATTCGATTAGTGCATTTTCGATTAATGCGCCTGTTTTAAAGAATGCATTAGGCGCTCTAATCGAGGGATTGCTGTATTTCAGTTTTCTGAGGCACTTCTTACTGTATCAGTCCACCTAGATCTTGGTCTTCTTAGGTTAGCTCTGCTCACACATTCCGGATTGCTAGCAATGTGAATTTTCTACTATTCTTATTTTTAATATGGTTCTGCCAGTGATGCCATCTGTTAACTTCCCTAATTTGTCTCAGAATTCTCATATCTGTGGTTTCCAGGCTTTGATTAAGCATTTTATTTCAAACTCAGCTCTCAGATTATTATCATTTTCTTGACCTCCATGGAGTCACAAGACTCATCATGTGGGGGGGGGGTCAACAATAATCAGTACAAAGTGTCATACTATTCTATAATAAATTTAGTTCAATATTTTATCCAAGTGTGAGCAAACGAAGTTTGCGCCTGAAAATATCTTTAGGACTGAGGTAAGGTTCAACACCGGGCAACTCGCAGCAAAGGTGGATCAAGCTCTCAGTATCTCCTATAATGCACAGCACATCTCCTTGTGGACATGTATAGTGCTATGCATTAAAGGGGGGGGCACTACCCATACCGGTTTCGACCTTTATTGAGGTCTCGTCAGTGGGAGCCAGGCCCAGAGTGGAGATACTAAGGCAGAAGCAATAGGAGAGGTCATCCTTACTTATAGGAGTTGGCAAAAGGTGTGCCACCTTATTATTAAATTACTTTAATAATAAGGTGGCACACCTTTAGGGAAAGATGTTGAAAGTTTATTTTTCACTTGATTAGACTATAATAAATTTAGTTTAATCCTTTATCCAAGTGTGAGCAAACAAAGTTTGCACCTGAAAATATCTTCAGGACTGAGGTAAGGTAGTACAACACTGGGAAACTCGCAGATCAAACTCTCAACTCCTTGTATCAGTATCTCCCATAATGCACAGCACATCTCCTTTGCAGACATGTATATTGCTATGCATTAAGGGGGGGGGGGGGCACTACCCACACCGGTTTCGACCTTTATTGAGATCTCGTCAGTGGGAGCCAGGCCCAGAGTGGAGATACTAAGGCAGAAGCAATAGGAGAGGTCGTCCTTACCTATAGGAGTTGCCAAAAGGTGTGCCACTTTATTATTAAATTACTCTGGATTTAGAGAAAGATGTTGAAAGTTTATTTTTCACTTGGTTAGACTATATTAAATTTAGTTTAATCCTTTATCCAAGTATGAGCAAACAAAGTTTGCACCTGAAAATATCATCATACTATTCTGTAAACGTATTTGCCATTTACACTTTTACCACCCTCTCAGTCAATGCATTCTGTTCTCCTACCACTCCCCATGAAAAAAAATTTACTTTTTCTACTCCTTTGCTGGCCTGGTTGGCCGAGTGGATAGTGTATCTGCTCTCCAACCAAAAGGCTGCGGGTTTGAATCCCACAGTGGGCATGGATATTTGTGATTGTCTGTGGAAATACCAGTGGTGGTTGGCAGTAGATGGCGTTGGTGCAGTTGCGATCAGTTGGTGATTGAAATGGTGGAGACGGAGTTGTAGAGCAAGTGCCCTTCCTCGATGAGTCCTTGGACTCCCTGGAGGTGTCAAATAATAATAATTATTATCCTTTTATTCATTACTTCCTTTTGCAACTTCCAAGGATGGCCATTTGTCTTTATTCCTTCCTTTCATTCTGCCATATGGAAGATCACCCCAGCATTTCTCCAATAATAAGCCTTCAACAGCGAAAATGTCTTAATTATATTCCCTTTGTCTTCTATCTACCAGAATCTGCATTCATTTGTCTATCCTCATTACCCAACATTGTATACTCTGAATATCATTTTATTATTGGTTTCTGTACCCTCTTTAATGTTACTTAATCATTTTCAGTTCCCAATGATTAGATCTGAGCACAGAAATTCAGATGTGTGTGATCAAAGCTTTATATGGTGTGGTGCAAAAAAAAAAAACAGTACTGAACTTTGACACCCACTTCAGTACATGTGCTATGAGATATCCTGTTTAACTGCATGCACATTAATAGAAGAGCATGTGTAGAGTCTACGCCATTACATTTAGCTGTAGAAGTGGTGTTGACGTTGGAAGAAAAGATGTTTATTTTTGAGCATTATTTTTGTTCATACAGAGTTGGTAAAGCAAATGGTCCAAGCCTATGACATGTTTGTGAGCAGTTTGTTCACCGTTTCCATAAGCATGCCCCAAGCAATAGTGTCATCATTGCCTTAATCAAGAGGTTCTGATGAGGCTCATTTCGAGATTCACAAAATTCCCGTATCCTTCATGTTCTCCAAATCTCACGTCGCTTGATGCCTTCATTTGGGGTATGTTGAAGGAATGGGTATTCCACCATGACCCACCTTCAAACCGTGATGAACTAAGGGATAAAATTGCATGATATGTTCAGCAAATGGCCCAATCCTTGTTTCCAAGATGATAGAGAACCTTCACATATGCTATGAAACCTGTCTTGGAAAACAAGGTGCCCATTTCAAGCACATAATCTGCTGTTTAATATGCTTTATTCAACCAAGATTCCACCAATAATCAATCAAATATGTGTAAACATATATTTCTTTGTGAATAAATCCGTTTACTCCATATCATGTATCACTATAGTTATTCAGTACTGTTTTTTTTTTTTCTTCTTTCTTTGATATCCATGAGAAAGTCAGTCACAATCCACTCCACTCCACTCCACCAACGTGATATCCAAACCCACATGTTGCAACTTAAAAAGCAACTAGTTATGTTGCACTCTGTCAGATTTCTTTGAAAAATCCAAAAGAATGACAGTGTATGCCTTATCTTCATTCATTAATCTTATTACTCCATTGTAAAAGGTAACCAAATTACTGAAACAGGAGTAGTACCAATTTATTCTGGCCTGCATAAATAATATTGCCCTGGTCTGCCCAATTCTGTATACAAGTTCTTACCAATTTATCCAAAATTTTAACAACTACAGAAGAAATACGAACAGGCTTATAATTTGATACCTCTATTCTATTGCTGCACTTATGCAATGGTACTATCTTTCCCTTCCTCTATTCTCCAGGAACCCATCTTATTGCAAGATATCTTAAACAGCCAAATTAATGCCATGGTCAGTTCCATAGCACACCCCTTAAAACACACAACGAAATTCCATCTATTAATGACATTTAGAGTACTTAGTATTCAGAATACATCCTCTTCATTCACTTCTAACACTTCACCACTCACTTATCTTCAAGGAATAAAGTTTGCTATACTCTCATGTATCATTCTAATAAAGTGATCATTAAATAACTCAACTATGTCATCTGCATTGGTCAATTGAATCCCATCTCCATCTAGCAGGATAATCCAACCACTATCATTTTTCTTCCTACTTGCCACATAGTGAAAAACCTCCTTGAATTGTAATGCTAGTCTTCTCTCATATTCTCATTTTTTTCTTTGTACAATACTAGTCACTTTCCTAGCCTGAGCTTTATATTCCTCATATAATTGCTCCATTTTCTCTCTTTGTATGTTTTCCAAAATCTCCTTTTCATCCACAATTCCTCTTTTATTTTTCTTGTCATCCATTTGACTCCAAATCATTTTATCTTCTTCACTCAAGGTATACAATTTGCCATTGCTGTCAACTATCCTCCTCTTCATTCAGATTTTTTCATCCATTGTACTCCTGTAAGCTGATTTCTAAGTTGGTGATAGTTGCCTGCCTTATAATTTCACATAAATTCTTTGTTTTGATACCTTCATATGCCTATTCATCCTCCAAGTCAGGACTACATGGTCACTCTCATCAACTGGGGGCAAATATAATCTGTCAGTCACAATCAGACCCTCTGATGCCGTGACCAAATCCAAATTTTGGATTTGGTCACAGCATCATCAGAGTATATTCCTTCCTCTTGTTCCTTCCTCTGCATGCTGCCTAAGATAGTTATTCGGCAAGAAATCCAAAGATTCAGTTTCTTTATTACTGCATGTTCTTTCCTCTGCCAAGTTTATATTGCTCTAGTTGAAGTCCTCCATAATGATCGCTCACTTTTCACTTGCAAAATTAATTTGTCTAAACATTTCCAGCTCATCACCATCTATATTCCCTAATCTATAGCAACATTCCACTCATGATAAGAGAAATTCATCTCTTATCATAGGTAACACTCCATCACCACCTTCCTTATCCTGCCGAAATATTCTGTTGGTTTGAACATTGTCTTGCACATAGCTAGTTTATGTTTTGACTAAATTCTTTCTTATTCAATATAAATTTATTCATTTGACTGTCTATACGAGCTTTGCTGATTCTTCTGTTGTCTTTTTCCTTATTTAATTTTCCATCTTCACCAAAATCCTGTCTAAATAGTTTTTATTTTATTATTATTTTTTAATATAGGTTCTCCATTCAGGATGCAGTTGATGTTTTAAATATTCCTGTCTGTTTTCAAAGTCTGTCTTTTTATTGCTGATTTTCATACTGAATTTTTTACTGCTGTTATTCAATTTAGTTAGGGAGCCTTATAGACTTCTGGATTTGTTTAGGAGCATATCATCTGCATAAAGTAAAGAGCTTAGTTGAATATCTCCAATTTTGTTATTATGAGGCTTAATGCTGCTTTCTTTCATGATATGATCCTCAGTCCTGAGAAACTTTCCAAACCGCAACAAATTTGGGTGCATGAAACTGTTCCAAATTTGGGAAGCACTCATCTTCATATCTTCAGCCCAATAACTAAGATCAAACAATGCAAGATTTTTGTTAAATTTATCACAGAACAATGATAGGCACAGGTGCATGCAGGCACTAACACTGAGTAAACGCAACAGAAGTTGGGCCTAGAGTCCTAAATGGCACTCCCATTTAGTAGGCTACATTGTTTGATCTTAGTTATTGGGCTGAAGATGAGTGCTTCCCAAATTTGGGGCAGTTTCATGCACACCCAAATTTGTTAAGGTTTGGAAAGTTTCTCAGGGCTGAGGCAGATTCCAAGTATAGCCTCTCTTATTTAAATTAAGGGGATATTAAATCCCACATTGTTTCAAAACCGAATAAGAAACTCAAAGATCAGAATCAAAGAGTTTCATGCCGAATATAGTAAACTATAAAAGTATATAAATATAACTATATAAACTATAGTAAACTATAAAACTATATTCGTCATGAAACTCTTTGATTCCGATCTTTGAGTTTTTTATTCGGTTTTGAAACAATGTGGGATTTAATATCCCCTTAATTTAAATAATGTTACATCGCCGAAGTGAAGTCTATTGGCTCTTTATATTTAAGTAATAGCCTCTCTTATTTGTATCTACTGCAGTGGAGTAGAGTGACATTCTTCTAGTATATTGTATGGTCAGCAAGTCTATAGTTGCTGTAATGGTGGAACTGGATGTAGTCTGTGTGTTCAGAAATTCTGATATTGGCTGTAGTAGGACAGTGCAACTGCAAGGGACCTAGTAAACACCTGGCATTGTCTAGGGAATGTGGCTGGTCTTTGGTAGAATGGATAAGGTATGCC
This sequence comes from Typopeltis vanoorti, assembly GCF_054136105.1. Classification (NCBI taxonomy): domain Eukaryota; kingdom Metazoa; phylum Arthropoda; class Arachnida; order Uropygi; family Thelyphonidae; genus Typopeltis; species Typopeltis vanoorti. Next base: position 60,765,778 of record NC_143558.1, read on the forward strand.
AATTTTTTATGTTGTCTGTAAGTGGTTGTAAAGTTGTATTTCTTTAGGATTTTTGTTAAACCTCAACAAATTTGGGTGCATGAAACTCTCCCAAATTTGGGAAGCACTCATCCTCAGATCTTCAGCCAAGATCATCCAATTTATCCAACTAGAGGGGGTGCTATTTAGGACTCTAGGCCCAACTTTGGTTTCCTTTCTTCACTTATTTACCCATTGTTAGTGCCTACATGCACATATCATTGTTCCGTAATCACTGATGATGGCAATCTGAGCTTACCAAAATATCAGAAGTATTAATTAAAGTTATTATAATTAATATTCAGTGTGTGTGTGTGTGTATATATATATATATATATATATATATATGGAGAGAGAGAGAGAGACACTGATCATTGGAAAATATGTTGTGTGACAACTAATAGCATGTGGACTGAGATATTTCAGACATTGAAAAATGAATTATTAGTTTTGGGAACATAATACTTATTGTCAGTTTTATGTTAGGAATACCTGGCACAGATGCATCATTAGAGTGGGTGTTTTATTATTATTATTACCCAAGACCCCATGGAGTCTAAGACTCATCTAGGAGATCCTTTTTTCACACACACACACAGCTCATCATACCGTGTCTTAAACACACCCAAACTCCTTGCAGACACTCTCAGGCAAGGCATTCCAATCATTCACAACTCTGCATGAAAAAAACCTGCTTCTCACTCCCCTACTCATACCTTCTTTATACAGCTTCCAGGGATAACCTCTGGTTCTCCCCTGATCTCCCACTATTTTCTGTAGAACCTCTCCAGCATTGATCCTACAACAACCCTTTAATAACTTGCAGGTTATTAAGGGGTTGTACACCAGACTCTGCAAGTTGCATCTTCTCAATCTTTCCTCATACTCGACATTCCAGAGGTTAGAAACTACCTTAGTCAGTCGTCCTCTCCAACATCTCTTCATCCTTCTGAAAAACCAGGTGACCAAATCTGGGCACAATAGTCCCTGTGTAATCACAGCCTTATACAATGGAACAAGAATCTCCCTACTTCTACAAGTCAGTGTCCTCCGCATCATTCTCAGAAGCCTTTGTGTTGTCTTCAAAATTTTCTTTAAATAAAGCATTTATTTTGGACTGATGAAAGGAACCAGCTGTCCATTGAAATTGTACAGGCAATATTAATAACAAAAACACATTTTAAAGACATTTCTTATATCTACTCTTAGAATTTCATAAAGGAACAATAAAACTTTTGGAAGAAATTCAGTAATCTGAAAATGTGACAAAGATATTAATATTGTTTATGTCCTCAATCATCTGCTCAATGAAGATTTGTGTAATTTGACAATGTTATTGTGAGGCTAAGATACTGGTGAAACAGTATCTTAGAGGGATATGCTAGGGTTTTCTAAATACAGTGACTTCTAGAATTTCATAATTCTAATGTATTTAGAATGCCAAGTGTTCTCAATTCAGCAATAAAGTTGAGCTAGATGAGATTTCTTTATATTTTAAGGGGATGCTCTAAGGATCTAACAGTGCCATCAACCTGGCTGTTTAATGAAAGTAGCATAACTGGAAGGGAGAATTAAATAGTGTGATTTCACAATGATGGCAATAAATTGGAAACATGACATCATACTATAACAATTTTGTATTTCATTGTGGGTATTAAAATATTGGAAAAATTTGTAAGTGCTTGTATATATAATTGATAAGGATAATATTTTTGATGGAGGTCAACATAGATTTGTTAAAGTAGTGCTCATATTTCAATAATCACACTGTCTTTTATAATAAAGTTTCAAAATTGATTGGTGACAGAAATGTATATCCAGTAGTTTTTCTGGATTTTGCAAAAACATTTGACAGGTTCACACATGACAAATTAATATTTAGATAAAATTTTAAAGGTTTGAGTACACATCGCAAAAGTATTCAAGTTTTTTTAGCACAGTTGCACAGATGTGTCCTGATCAAGGCCTTATATAAAACTACATCATTATCTCTGTTGAATGCTGCAATATTGAGAAGGACAATAATCAGCAGTAGACAAGGATAGTTTTATATTATAAGGTCTTGTTCAGGCCACAACTATACAGGTGTGCTCAGATTTGGCTGTAAGGATTTTATTGTACAAAAGCAGGTAACGAATGATATCTGGAGGTATGTGGACTTGAAGGATAGTTTATGGGTATGTAATCTTCTGAGCCTGGTAAGAGAAAGTGAAAATTAATATTATTATTAAGAGAGACTTCCAGGAAGATTAGGACTCATTGAAGGAAGCCATGCTATCTGCACCAGCTATTCTCAAATTCATTCACACTACTTGCACACAAAAGGCCTATGTAGCTCAGTGGAAGTGGTGCTTGCATCCTCTGCACTTGGTCACTCGAAGTCAGACTTAAGTTCAAGTCTAGTTGCTGACTGGAGGAACTTTTTCTAAGCCTTTCTTCAGCCGAATCCCGAGTTAGTCGATCTCTGGCACAGGTAAGTGGATTTTCCCTCCTGGAAACTCAGGGTTTTTTATCCCATAAACTCAAGAAAATCGACCATAGTACCTACATTATTTCAGACAGTAACATATCTAGGGTTAGGTACCAAGAGATGGCAGCACTTGTTTGCCAGCCTCTTCATTGGTGGCTGCTGTAATTAGTGATAGACATAGGCTAGCTGTCTCTGATTGGCTACCGGTGGAGATTGAACTGCCCACTCAGTCTCCAAAAGCTAGATAGGGTATAAAGGCCTTGCCTACTCCCTATGAGGGAATAAAAGGCATTAGCTGATTTTTTTTTTTTTTTTTTTTTACTTGCACACACCACAGCCAATGGCAATCCATTACAGTCACACACACTGCTCTGTGAGGAAAAAAAGCTAGCCCTCACCTCTTTCTTCATGACATTCATTCTCAACTTTGAAGGGTGTTCTTTCCCCATCCTCCGTAAAATGAAAAATTCTATCTACTGAAATCATGTATGACCCTTTCAGAAGTCTGTTAAGTCTTAATTATATCAACCCTTCTTTCTCTTGTTTCCTAGTGTCTGCAGTCTACAAATTTGCAGTCTGTTTTCATAATCAATATTCCACAATCTTGATATCATTTTTAACACTCTCCTTTGCACTCTCCCCATTGTATCAGAATCGCAACAGAAACCAGATCTGCATGCAGTACTCCAAGTGAGATCTTATCAAGGCCTTGTAAAGAGACAAAATTACTTCCTTATTTTGTTTCAGCATTACAATTATTCCTTGAGTTGTATTTGCAATCAGGGCTGGATTAAGACCCATAGAGGCCCTAAGCACTTAAAAGATTTTGGTGCCCCATATATATGTAATTCAAAATATAAACAATAATAAACCATAAAATAAATTTTTATTTTTCAAAATGAAACAAAACTTATAGTAAGATGGAAAATAATGTTTATTTTTGTATACTTCAACTTTATTTAGATTTGAAAAGTTTTCTCTACTTTTTTTAATTGCAAAGTCTTTGATCAGATCCTCAATATTAATCTTACGTAACACACCTGCTTCTATACTTAGTAGAGATAAGGCATTCAACCTGCCTTGTTGCATAGTTGTTCTGATGGGATTTTTAATATACTTCAACTGAGAAAATGAACCCTCAGCTGAGCAATTTGTGACCGTTAATGTTAAAAATATATGAAAGGCAATGTCTACATTTGGAAAGGCACACTCAATATTGTCTTCTACAATTATTTTATAAAGTTCAGCATGACTGAATCTTGATTTTACATTTTTTTGTTGCACTGAACTTATCGCACACATGAGTGAAACTCATATGTGCGCCATAAGTTCAGTGCAAAAGTAGCCCTGCAAGAGGATATGAATAAGCTCGATAGATGGGCGAATGAATGGGGGTGTCAGTTTAATACAGCAAAATGTAAGGTCTTGAGGTTTGGGAAACATCGATGGGATCCTGCATTCTCTACGGGAGGAGTTATACTGGAGGATGCAGGGGAGACAAGAGATCTGGGGTTGATGATTTATAGAAACCTGAAATTTAGGGGACATATTGCAAAGGTGGTGAAGGTAACACAGAGGATTGCTGCAATTATGAGAAGGACACTGACCTGCAGAGATAAAAGGGTTATCATTCCGTTGTATAAGTCTCTGATCAGACCACACTTAGACTATTGTTCTCAGATTTGGTCCCCAGGATTTGAAGGGGATAAATTAACTGTGGAAAGGATACAAAGATGGTTTCAAGGAGAGTTATGAGGATCGGCTGAGGGAATGTGGACTACAGAGTTTGGTGGATAGAAGAAGGAGAGGTGATGTGATTGAGACTTTTAAACTGTTGAGAGGTGGTTACAGAGTTGACACTGGGGAGTTCTTTTGCTTGGTTGAACAGTGGGAAGGAGTGATGACAAGAGGCCATCCCTGGAAGTTACGAAAGGAAACTGTGAGCAAGAGGATGAGGAGTGGTTTCTTTGCGCGGAAGGTGGTTGAACTGTAGAATGCATTGCCTGATGGAGTGGTGAGAGCGAGAATGGTCAGTGAGTTTAAGGAGTGGTATGATAGACTTTGTGTTTCTTAAGGGGGACCTCCCCTCGATGAATCTTGACAGACTTTATGTTCTTAGGAAGTACCTCCCACGATGAGTCTTTTGACTCCATGGAGGCATGAATAATAATAATAATTGTTTCTACATTTGGAAAAGAAGTTGATTACAATCCGTTAATGATTGTTTTGTACATTTGAAATGGACATGTGATTTTTTCTTCTTTTATGTATTTTAAGAAATGATGTACTTCATCATTGAAATAGCTAATTTCAATATCATTCTTATATATATTTTCCAATTTAGAAATGCAATCGTTTATCTCGTCTTTACTCATATCATGATCAAAAAATAATTGAAAATGACTTAACACATTAGAATACATATTAATTTTGGTGAAAATTTCAGTACTCAATCTATGACAAATCATATTATGAGTTTCTACGATGAACAATTTGTGACCTGTTAGAATTGTCTTGTTCGTGTTACTTGATGCTGTATTTAATTCATCAAAATGTCTTTTTTGTTTCTTTATCCGATTTATTTCATAATTTGTTTCATTAGTTAATAGATTTGCTTGTCGTTCTGTGGTTTCAAAAGCATTTCGTACATCCATTATAAAATTATGCAAAGATTTTAAAAGTTTTACACATTGCAACAAATGTGTTTGAACTTCTTGAAGCGAAAGACTTGTGTTATTTATTCTTTGCAATAATCTATCCCATAATATTGTTAACACTGCAATTCTCAAAATATTTTGACAATGTTTTGGCTTGCAATCTAATATCTGGTTTTTCAAGTTCATTTTCGCCTAATTTAATAAGAACAGTTTTAATATGTTTATAATTTAATCGCAACGCAGATACGGCATCAGCTCGTGATGACCATCTTGTGTCACTGATTCTTTTAATATGTTTGGAATTTGTATCGGCAAAACTGTCTGTAAGTAAATTCCATCATTGCATAGATTTAGAAAAAAAATCATATATGTTCTGTATGAAATCGAAATAATAAACAGCCTTTGAACAAGCTTCTGCAGAAGTTTCCAATAATGTTAAGTGTGTGAGTGGAACATGGAATGAAAATTGCTGATTCATTCAACATCTTAATTCTTGCTTGTAAACCATTATATTTGCCGCATTGTCGTATGTTTGGCCACGACAATTTTTTATATCTAAAGATAGAGCATTTAAATTGTTAAAAACGAGTTCCTCTAAATTTTTTGCATGATGGTTATTTAATTGCAGAAAACCAAAAAACCGTTCCAGCACATCTCCTTTACTATTTACATATCTCAATATAAAAGTTAATTGGTCTATATTGCTCACATTGGGTGTGGAATCGACAATCAACGAATAATACAGAGCTACTCTAACTTCCAAAATTAATTTCTCCTTTACTTCAGTCCCCACTAAAGCAATAAATTCATCACATATCGTATGAGATAAGTAATTAACCTTCCCACTTCCGATATTATCATATCTTGTTAAATGATTTTTAATAAACTCATCAAACTGTGATAAATATTCTATACAAGTTATAAAATTTCCTCTTTTGTTAACACCACCAACACTTTCATCTTCTCTGTGACCCGGAAACCCTAAACCCAAACTTGCTAACAACTTTGCTGTGGCTACAATTCTTTTTAAAACATCTTGCCAATATTTTTGTTCAATATTAATCTGATTAATCAAATGAGAATACTTCTAAATAAATCCGCTACAAGTCTGCAAGATTCTCTGACTAAATTGAATAGCTGTTGTAATAGATATGGTATGAAGGTCAGCAATAAAAAGACAAAAACAATGAAAATAGGCAGAATCATTGAAAATGTCAACTGTGTTGTGAATGGAGAACCGGTGGAACAAGTAAAACATTTCAGCTACTTAGGCACAATTTTTACTGAAGATGGTAAACTAAATATAGAAATAGACAACAGAATCAGCAAAGCTGGTATCGTGGGAAGTCAATTGAATAAATTCATATGGAATAAGAAAGAAATTAGTCGGAACACTAAATTAGCTGTATACAAGACTGTGTTCAAACCAATTTTAACTTATGGATCTGAGAGCTGGGTCAGAAGTAAAACACTTGACCAAAGACTAGAGACCGCAGATATGAGAGTCCTGAGAAAGATTAGAGGCGTGAACAGATGGCATCAATGGCAATATCATATTAAAAATGAGGATATTAGGAAAGAACTTGACATTGTCAGCATCCAGGAATGCGTTAGCAGAGCTAATCTCAGATGGTATGGTCACTTAAATAGAATGGGAGAGGAAAGATTAGCAAAACAAGTGTTCTCTGCCAGGTTGGCAGGAAAACGACCCAGAGGAAGACCAAGATATAGGTGGATTGATACGGTACAAAGTGCCTTAGACGATAGAAATATAAGATCTGATAATGTTGGAGTCTTGACAAGTAACAGACTGATTTGGAGGAAAATTGTAGATAGAAGTTAGTGATGATGTAATTTTTTCATGTAGTACTGTCATATCCTGTACACCCCTTGAGGGTACATGGCAGGAATTTGATGATGATGATGATGATGATGAATCAATATATCCAGTTATCGACAATCTTTTTTTTAAAATCAACATTGAGGAAATATGTTCTTTAGAGCATTCACGTTCTTTCAATACGCGTTTAAGATTTTTCCAATCATTGTATCCTGTACTAAATTTAGTACAGGATACAATAGAACTGTAATAGAACGTGTAAAAAGTTTGCAAACATAGCAGTAAATCATTTTGCTACTTTCTGAAAAAAAAAAAAGCCATTCTCGATATTCTTTTGTGCATTTGCTTTTTCACAGTAAAAATGAACACTTGAAATATTTCTGTAATATATCTGATTTCTGTCATTATATTCAACTTTTAAAGATGTTATGGCTCCGATATTGCACAGTTTATTATTTATAAAGTAATTTACCATTTTCTCCGATATTTTACATGGCCATAAAGCGATATATTTTGGAAAATTATCAGAGTCTGGTTGTTTATGTTGATCTGCATCAGCAACTCGTTCTTTTTCTTCTTCGTCATTTTCCTCAGTGTCTTGCACATCTCGTTCAAGTTCAGCATTGTCGGTTGTTTTGTCATATTTGGCACCTTCTTCTTCCTTTGCAGAATTTTCTTCATTTCATTCAGCGTTTTCTATTATGTTATCATTTTTTAGGACTATCTTCTTCTTTTTTGTCTTGTTCATCGCGTGTTGGTTGACGATCTTCGTTGCTCTGAAATTTAGATGAAGATGAAGTCAAAAAAACCTCCAACGAGTTTTTTTGAGAGAGCGATAATTTTTCTTTTTCCTTTCGTTGTTTTCTTTTTTCTGTCCCAAACAAGGACGTTTGTTTCATGGCTAAAATATTAAATATGCATATATATTCAAAACAGTTATTTTATAATTACAATATTAAACAGGAATTGCATGTGAAAAAGAGGCTGTGGAAGAGATATAAGGAGACAGGAGAAGAGAAGATGCATGAAGAGCATAAGACACAGGCCAGAAGAGTGACTAGTATGGTAAGGAAGACGAAACTGGAATATGAGAGGAGATTAGCCCTAAGAAGATCCAAAGAAAATCCTAGGGAATTTTTTAGATATGTGATCAGTAGGAGGAGAAATGACTGTGGAAGAATGATATTGTGGGATAAAAATTGGAACAGAGTGACTGATGCAGAGGACATAGTAGAATTGTTCAATGAACACTTTATTGGAGTATTTCATCCTGGAGGAGTCAGTTTTAATGCTAGAGGGATAGGGCAGGTTCAAATTTTAGAGGTACAGGAGGAGAGTGTGTGTTTCAAATACTGAGTACTCTGGATGTCATTAAAGCTGTGGGACTGGATGGTATTTCACTACGAGTTTTGAGAGAATGTGTTAGGGAACTGACAGTGCCTTTGACCTGGCTTTTCAATGAAAGTCTGGCTGCTGGAAAGGTGCTCATAGAATGGAAGGAAGGTAAGATAGTGTCATTGCATAAGGGCGGTAGCAGACTGGAAGTGTCTAATTATAGACCAGTTTGTGTGTCATCAGTAGTTGGTAAGATCTTGGAGAAAGTAGTGAAGGACCGTATACAGCATTGGGCAGATGAGGGTAATGTTATCTGTGAAAGTCAACATGGATTTGTGAAGGGGCGCTCTTGTTTTAGCAATATGCTAGCCTTTTATGATAAAGTTACAAGAGCATTAGATGAGGGAAAGGCATATACTGCCATTTTCTTAGACTTAGCGAAGGCATTTGACAGGGTGCCACATGATAAGCTGATATTTAAGTTGCAGCACATGGGTCTGGATGTCAGATTGGTCAACTGGATTCAGGATTGGCTGTCTGATAGGTATCAGAGTTTTGTGTATGGTGGGGCAGTTTCAAGGAAGCAGAGGATTACAAGTGGGGGTCCCACAGGGCTCAGTACTGGGACCTATATTGTTTAACCTTTATAGCAGTGACATTGTCAGTGGATTGCAAGGGGATATTCAGTTGTTTGCAGATGATGTGAAGCTGGGAAGGATTATTAGTAATAGTGCAGATGCGGCAGCCCTGCAAGAGGATTTGAATAAGCTAGATAGATGGGAAAATGAATGGGAGTGTCAGTTTAATGCAGCAAAATGTAAGGTCTTGAGGTTTGGGACACTGCATACTCTGTTGGAGGAGGTATACTGGAGCTATACATTTTGAAAAGTTTTGCTGACAAACTTTACCTAAGTACTGCAACACCTGATTTGCCATTTCCTCACCGGTATGGCTTTTCATTTCCAGAAAGGTTAAAAACCGTTTAATAGGTTATCCATCTTTTAAGTACTTAAGTACAACACTTAACTGGTCAATCTGTGAGAGATCTGGTATTGAATCAACTGACAAACTAAAATAACCAGAAGATTTTACTTCATCAACAATAAGCACGTGGACCTGTTGAGCCATCAGTTGAATGAGTGAATGAGTTCCTCACAAGTGGCTTTGGACAGATAAGAAGGATTTCCTTTGCCACAATTTCCATATTTCGCAATGTGACCTTCTAAAAATGGATCAAACTGACTTATGAGCTCAAGCAACCCTGAAAAGTTCCCATTTTGCAATGAACCAAATCTTTCTTCTGTTCCTCGAAAAGCCAAGCCACGTTCAGCTAACGTACGAATGACAGCAATGACATGCCTCAGGACATGTTCCCAGTAATCACACTCTTCCTGAACTTGTTTTTCCAACTGTTGTCCCAACCCTACACCTTGTCTGCAAGTTAAGTATGTTAGCATAGAGTCTCGGTGAGTAGTGCTTTTTTTATGTTGATCAATTACAATAGCATTTCGCCAGTCACTGAACCCTTCTCTTGTAACCAAATGTGAGAAATTTTTAGGGAGTAAACAGTTTACAAACAAAACAATAAACTGATCCCGTTGATGGTGAATACAATAACCACTCTTGTATTCCTCACCATTGGCTTTTGTCCCAACAAAAAGTTTCTGCGTATCTTACTGGTTTGCCACTACTGAAATGTCGGTAAGACTTGTCAAATGACCCATTGTAGTGTTGACAGTCACTGGGTCCACAAGCAGTCCAGTAAGCCACATCATCATCAGCAGAGAAATCAAGCTACAACCCTGGATCTTTTGCTATATTTACTTCATCTTTTGCAGACTGAATCATTTCAACATCATCACCATGGCCCACTAAACTTTCATTTTCAGCAATTATTTCAACCTCAGAATGTTTTGTAAAGCAACTTGCATCAACATTTGCAGTAGAGATATCAAGAGAATTTACAAACAAAGTGAGGTCAGTAGTGAGACATGTGCTAGATGAACCTGCTTGTGGCACCTTGATGATTCCAACATCATATTTTGATTTCGAAGTGATTAAAGTGGTATTTGTGTCCACTTCTGATGATCGAGATTGGCTCTGATCAGGAATTGGTATATAATGTTGTGGAACTTGTGTGAAGAAATCAGTCAGCTTTGCAGTTTTGGAATCTAATTCCACAGTCTCCTCTTGTTTCTTTTTTGATAGTTTTCGCTTTTGTGCACCACTTAACTGAACATGTTTCATCTTGGTTCTTGGGATCTGTTAAATACAGAAATAAAAAGATTATTTTGTTGAATATTAGGTGGCAATCAACACAGTTACACATATCACAGGCAAAATCATACGAACAATTTAATTTTCAGCTTACAGCTGAATCTTGTGCTTTCGTGTTTTAATTAACTCTTATTTTACTGGAGTCGCATTTCTGCGACAGCTAGGCCTTTTACCGGAGGCGCGTTTCTGAGACAACCATGTGATTTGTTTTATATTTGCTTCTGGAGCCTTTTATAAGACATATTTTATTAAAACAAGACCTAAAACAGACAGGAAAATAAAAAATAAAATGGTTACGTTAATTATAAAAAATTACTTCATTTGGCGCAATGGTAGTGCCAGAAAGTGTCGTGAGCAATAATACGGTGTAAACAAACCGTCATGCACGTGGTTAGAGTTTTATTAGGCCTTCTACACATCATTATTTATTGAAACAAAGTAGGTAACAGTAAGAAAAGATAAAAACAATGAAAAACTAATTAAAAGTTAATTTAAAATAAATTCGTCTTCTAACTAAAGCAGAAATTCTGTGGTGCCCCCCTTTCCATGATGCCCTAAGCACGTGCTTATTTTGTTTAATGGTTAATCCAGCCCTGTTTGCAATCTTTACTATGTGTCTCTTGAACTTCAACTTCTGTCTACTAAAACTCCAAGATCCCTAACCTGATCAGTTTCTTTTAGCATAATTCTACCAATATAATATGACATTGGATACCTGATTGCATCAAACTGCATGACTACATTTACTATTATTGTTTATAATAAATTTAGTTTAATCCTTTATCCAAGTATAAGCAAACAAAGTTTGCGCCTGAAGTGTCTTCAGGACTGAGGCAACTTGTAGTAAAGGTGGACCAAGCTCTCATCACTATTTGTCTCAGTATCTCCCATAATGCAAAGCACATCTCCTTGCAGACATGTATAATGCTATGCATTAAGGGAAGGGCCACTACCCAGACCAGTTTCGACCTTTATTGAGGTTTCGTCAGTGGGAGCTAGACCTTGAAGTGAAGATACTAAGGCAGAAGCAATGGAGAGGTCATATTACTTATACGAGTAGCCAAAAGGTGTACCACCTTATTCTTAGATTACTCTGCATTTAGATAATACTATCTAAATGCAGAGTAATAATAATACTTCCAATACTATTATTGTTGTGTAGTTCAGTAGAAGTGGTGTTTGCACTCCATGGCGCTTGACTGTACGAAGGAAGACTTGGGTTCGAATCTAGTTGCCGACTAGAGAAACATTTTTTTCCGGCCTGGTTGGCTCAGTGGTTAGTGTATTCACTCTCCAGCCAAAAGGCTGCGAGTTCGAATCCTGCCATGGGCATGGATGTTTGTGATTGTCTGTGAAATTACTAGTGGTTATGGTGGGAAGTAGATTATTATTATTATTATTATTCCGGGCAACTCCAAGGAGTCGAAAGACTCATCGAGGGAGGCCCTAACATCATGTCAAGAACAACTATTCGACATTCACACAGTATCTATCATACCTCGCCTTGAACTCATTCACAGTCATAGCGCCCACAACAGACTCTGGTAGCTTATTCCACTCATTCACCACTCTCCAAGTAAAAAACCTAGCTCTAACACCCCTGCTAACCACATTCTTGCCCAGCTTCCCACCACCAGTCCTATTCTCAAAAATATCTTCTGGATTAATCATATAGAAACCCTTCAGTAATTTGAATGTCTCAATCATATCACTCCTTTTCCGCCTATCGACCAATTTTTGCAACCCACAAATCTTCAACCTGTTCTCATAAGGTTCATTCCACAGACCTGCTATCATCTTGGTCACCCGTCTCTGAAACCTCTCCACCTCCTCCCCATTAAGAAGAAACCCTGGCGCCCATATCTGGGCACAGTAGTCTAGATGGGGTCTTATCAAGGCTCGATACAGAGGAACAATAACTTGTTTGTCTCTGCTTGTTAAAGTATTTTTCAGAAGCCAAGTGATTTGATGAGCTGATTTAGCCACTTTTGCAATGTGCCCCCCTAAATTTCAATTCCCTATCCACCAACACTCCCAAATCCCTGGCCTCATCAATCTACTGGAGTACAGTTCCACCAATGTGATATACTGCTGCTAATCTTTTCACCCCAAAATGCATAACCTTACACTTTGCCACATTAAATTGACATCCATTTTCCTTAGCCCAGTCCTCCAAACTATCTAAATCATCCTGCAAAATTTTGACATCCTGTGCACTCACAATTGCTCTACCCAACTTTGCATCATCAGCAAACAAGTGAACACTTCCTTGCAGATTGAAAAGTAGTGGTCCAAGAACAGAACCCTTCGGCACACCACTAGTCACAAGCCGTCTTTTATAAATAAACCACTGAATAAACCACTCTCTGGTATCTCTCCATCAACCACCCTCCTATCCATCCCCATCTGCTCCAGTTTACTGATTAGAGTTCCATGTGGTATCCTGTCAAAGGCCTTAGCAAAGTCCAGTAGAATCACTGTAAACCCATTACCCTTATCCAGTTCAGCCATCACTGTGTTATAAAATGTGTGCAAGTTACTGAGGCATGATCTACCCTTCACAAAACCATGTTGTCCCCCATACAATATCCCATTTTCATCTATCCAATCCTGTATTCTTTTCTTGACTAATTTCTCCAACACTTTGACAACGATTCCCGATATGCTAATCGGTCGATAATTTACAACAGCAGTCTTGGAACCTCCTTTATGCAGTGGAACTATTTTCCCCTTTTTCCACCCCCTCGGGACTAACCCAGATCCGAGACTCAAATTAAACAAAATGGTCAAGGGCACTGACAATTCTTTAGCTGCTTCATGTACAACACGAGCTGGTATACCATCCAATCCCACAGATGTATTGACATTGAGGTTTTGCAATGGACTACTCACCTCCACTTCATTCACCACAATTCCCGTATAATCTATTGGTTCATTCATTTCTTCAATGTCACCACCTGGATGATATATTCTTGCAAAGTGCTTGCTCAATAACTCGACGATATCAACTTATTCTGTTACCTCCCTACCATCGGCACTCTTTAAAATCATTCTGCCATATACATTTTTTCTTTTACTTGCAACATATCGAAAAAACTGTTTAGGATTCTCTTGCCTGCATGGCCAATGTTCTTTCGTAATCCTTTTTTGCTTTTCTTACCACACTCGTTACCCTTCTGGCCTGCGCTTTATACCGTTCATGTGCCTGCTGGTCACCTTTCTCCTTAAATTCCATCCATAGTTATTTCTTTTTTTTTTTTTGGAGCTCAAACTTAATGGTGTTATTCATCCATTTAACCCCTACTTGATTTATTATTCGGACTCTAGGTATAGAGTCAGCCATTGCTTCATGCAAACACTTCTTAACCGCCTCCCATGCGCTATCAACTTCTCGCTCTTGCAGTTGTACATGCCATGCACCAATCAAACTCATAAGCTTGTCATACTTATTAGCCCGATTATTCCACATGTACCCTGTCTTAATTGTAAATTCCACACCTTTAGCCACCTCCCAAGTCAAGACCCTATGATCTCTCTCACCAGTTGGTGGCAATGTGGTCATATTAGTTACAGCCAAATCCTCAGATGCAATTACTAGGTTAAGCACTCTCTGACCTCCTAGTATTTTCCATTACATGCTGTCGCAGATAGTTATCCCTTAATAACCGCATAAAATCCAATTCCTTCCTCCCATGTGTCCTCTCCTCACTCCAATCAATGCTACCATAGTTGAAATCTCCCATAATAATTACCCTCCTTCCATTCATTTCTTCTATTTGCTTGTGCATACTATCTCCACCATCTTTTCCATCACCTGGTTTATAGCAGCACCCAATTGTATATTTTGTTCTGCTAGCAATAATCTCACACCAAATGGCCTCAAATGTGCTCTTTTCTCTATCCTGCAATTCAACTTCTATTCTCCTTGACTGCAGCTCATCAGCTATCATCAACAGTACCCCCCTCCCATTTTATTTTCCCTGTCATTCCTGAACGCACTATACCCATCACATTCAATCCCACTAGCTATATCATCTACAGTCAGCCACGTTTCACTAATGCCAATAACGTGTGGTCTGGAAGTGCCAACCAAGGCCAAAAATTCTTCCTTCTTGTTCCTAATATTCCTAGCATTAGTGTACATGAATTGCTGACCCCCATCCCTACCTTGATGCCTTATACTAACTATCCCCTTCTGATTTGTTGTCCTTATTCGCTAGAGCATATTATACTCATTCATACACTCAACTGCCTCCCTAAGGTCTGCATATCTACTTCCCCCCCCCTTAATAAATCTAGTTTCCCTGATTCTGCACATCCACTTCATTCAACAACACTTTTTCAAGTCTCCTTACACCGAATCCATTCAAATGGAAACCATCCATCTTATATAGATCCTTTCGCCCATCGAATTCACTCCACACATTCACAAATTCCACACCACTCATCATGCATAACCCACGCATAAAGTCGTTTGCAATTATTGCCCTCCTTCTAAACACTTCACTGTCATATCACAGCAAAAGACTAATCATCCTAACTCTCTCACTCTTTTCTTTTGCTACCTCAAACAATTCATTCAGGTCCTCTATCATTTCCATTTTATCTCCTTTCAAATCATTCGTACCTGCCACAACTATTAGATGCCATTGGTGTAGTGTGGTTCGTTGTAGTTGCTGGATTGAGTGGTGTAGACAGGGGGTTGTAGAGTAGGTGCTCTCCCTTGATGAGTCTATGGACTCCCTGGAGGTGTGTAATAATAGTAATACTAACACTGAACTGACAACCCTTTTTACATGCCCTCAATTCCAGCCTATTCAAATCATTATGCAAGTACTGGATATCAGTTGCACTCCTGGTTACTCTACCTATTTTTACATCATCAGCAAATAGCTGTATGTTACTTGTCAAATCTTTCCCAATGTCATTAATATACAGATTCAATAACAATGGACCATTTAATGAAACTGAAACACTATATACGTTGTAAATAAAATTAAATTCATTACTACAAAACTAATAGGATCCATTCCGCCTTAAATAGAAACTATACTTTAAAGAGCTCTTTATTTTTAGAGGATAAAGTCATTTTGTCACTGACTCATTCTGTTGCTGGTTTGTTTCATGTGCACTTAATTCAGTCTATTAGACCAGACATTTTGTTTTAACAATCGATTTTTACAAACAATAAATGTTCATTAGAGTCGGTTCTTTAGAGCCTCCGTAGCTCAGTCAGTATAGATGAAGCCCTTTAGTCGGAAAGACCTTGCTTCGATTCCTGTCTAAGACGTGAAGAACCTTTATCTGGTCTCTTTTGACTAAAGGTGAGTTAGCCGGCCTCATATGGAAGTAGAGGATTTTTTCACCCAGAAACTCGGGTTTTTCATCCCTCAGAACAGGCAAACCAGCCCCGTGAACACACATGGATTACAGTCATGAATACTTCCGACAATATGTGGAAGAGATAGGATCCTCACCACATGTCATTACGCCCATAGTTAACCATGAGTCACATCATGGTAATTAACCTCCTAGATAGGAGACGACACATGAATTGGAATGAGAGTCAGTTCTTTATCAAGCCTTTTCTCAAAATATGACTTCTTAACTTGCACGGGACTATGCAGTGTTTCCTTATTTTGTATGCGATGTTCCAATCGTCCTCACTGTTTCACAGAGAATGAATTATTCTTACCTTAGCCAGTTTTATTACAAGTCACACAAATTTACTATCAGAAAAAAAGTTTCTTTTACTACTTTATAAACAAATGCATCGAAGTGGAGCTCCTTTATTAGTACTGCTTTACAGTTTCAGATTTCCCTAATTCTTTCACTTGTTCCAGTAAAATAATAAATATATCTGGCAATCTTGAGACAGAAAACAAAACTTTCCATTTAGCGTTTCTTCGACTGTTGAAATAGAATGTTTATTTAATATATTCTTTTATTTACTATTCACTTGTTGACAATCTCTTAATTTTCCAATCTAAGAAATTAATATCCTCTAATACAAATTTTTGCACAGACTTCCTAAAACAAAATTTTCTGGTCTGCCTTCTCAGGCTTCTATTGACTCTTTTCTGGTTTTCCTCCATTACCAAATGCTCTCTCTCAGCTGTTAATCATCCATGCATTTCATAGTGAGCATGTGCACTCATTCCACTAAACTGCAGTCGAGAAGCTAGTAATGGGTTACATGTTATTGCTGTTGGCGTAAAGATGATGTCTTGACAATGAATAACAGATATCACAACACTTAACAATTGTGTATGACAATAAAGAACATTACAATTATTACAACTATCAGATCTAGTAAGTACAATTCATCTGAAATACTTTACAATTCATTTTAACATAAATATCAATATTTGATACATCACAAGTACTGATTATAAAACTAATAAAATACTAATGTAGAGAAACAATTGTAAAAAGATTCATAATTATAAATTATGACTATTTTTACAAAAGCTCTACAACATCTGTGTGAGAATGGCTAACTCACCTTTAGTCGAAAAAAAAGTGATGATAAATGTTCTTTGCATCCTGTACAGGGTTTGAACCCAGGTCTTTCTAGCCAAACAGTATCAATACTGATGGACTACGCAGGATCTCACTATGATACATAAACTGTTGAGAAGGATTTGCTAGATTGATGCTTGGAAGATTTTTCAAATAGTAAAATGAAGTGATGGGATAATAGGCATGTAATTTATGGCATGGAGCTTCATGAAATGCATTGTATGAGAGTAGTGAGACTCTCATACAATGACACCTTAAAATAAGTTTAAGGTGTCATATGATAAAATTTGTGCTACTTGAAGTGGGCCATCTGCGATGAGTCAACTTCATATTGGAGGTTCTAATTATTGTATGATAATAAATTTACACTTCTGGGATGTACAGTGTATTGTGAACTGGCATCTCAGTAATGAAGACATTGTTTAGAAGTTCACTATTGGAAAACCTCATATTTGAGTGCAAGTAAGAGGTTTTAAGAGGTAAGAATTGCAGACATTTCAACATGTCATCTTGGAAGAGCTGCCATTATTGGTCCAATGCAGTCAGTAAGTGTTGGACCAACTTCATTGTATAACAACCATCCATTTTGATAGAGTGGAGGAAACGGTCATAGGAAGATAGCCAGCCCGAAGAAGTCAACTCACTTAACATCAGTGGAACCGAGGGTAAGATTCTCAACATACATGCCTTTTGCTCATAGTTTCAGTTTTCCTTGATAATGATGCCCACTTTAGCAAAGAATGTGTGTGTGTGTGTTTGTGTTCAACAACAACTGCTTTCTCTTTTGTGTGAATAGGAAGGTGAATAAACAAATCATGTGGTATTGGGTTGCAAGACAATCTGCACTGGATTTCTTTGTTCATTGTTCCTAACAACAATGAACAAAGGAACAATGAAGGTGATGATGTAGTAATGGCCAGTGGAAAGCATATCTTGGGTCCATTTAAACTATCAGAAAATGAATAAGGAAATTGGAACATTAATGACAGCGGGACAGAAAATTTCATTCGAGATTTATGAATCTTTTAGAGTAAGACACCTGGAAAGATGAGGAACCATTATTAGAATTTCATCTAAAATTGAATTAGTTGGTCTCAAATGAAGGAGACAGGATTTTTTCCTCCTGGTAACTTGGGTTTGCAGAAAAAAATATGTTTAATGGGTGGTGTGGAATGGATGAAGCAGCCATCTGCAATAAACCCTGGAACTAAAAAAAAAATAATAAAAAAATAAATTAAAAAAAAACATCATTACTTTACTTCCCCTAATTACTTTTGGATTATCATCATATTATCTTATCTGAGCTTAATTTTGTATTGAGTGTCTTTTCATCTTCATCAAATTCCTGACATGTACCCTTCAAGGGGTGTGCAGGATATAATAGTACTACATGAAAAATTTGCATTAATTATTGCTAACTTCCTCTCAACAATTTTCCTCCAAATCAATCTGTTACTTATCAAGATTCCAACATTATCAGATCTTATATTTCTATCTTCTATGGCACTTTTTACTGTATCAATCTACCTATTGGCAATTTTACTTATTATTGTTTGCTTTTTGTTTCTTAGTGTGTCTGTGCGATTTTTGTGTGTTTTCTGTGTTATTTTAATTATTATTTTTAAGATAGCGTTCATATGGCACCGATTAAAAAAAAATGGTGGCCAGGTCGCCATGTTTGTTTAAGAGTTTTGATATAAAAGAGTTTATGCAATGTGCTGTCTATGAGATGTATGCTTTGCGAGGAGCGGTTGGAGTCTGGTTAGATGGTGATAGTGGAGTTAATATGTGCAGAAAGTGTAAGGAGAATGAGGATCTAAAGCGTGTTTCGGGTGGCGAGAGTGATATCGTTAAAGAAAGTCAGAATATAGAAAATAGCGATGTGATAAGGAATAGCGAGGTAGTACCAGATAGGTGTGAAAGCGTCGTTGAAAGTGTAAATGAAGGTAGAAATACAGAACGAATGGATGATTTAAATAATAATGAAAATGGTGAGATAGATGCAAGTAGTGAAATTGCATGGTTGAGCGGAGCGATACACAGAGCAAAGCGGCAACTGGAGCGTATGGAAAAATGTGTACTGAACGTACCGACTAATAAACGGCGAAAAATAAGAGAATGTTCATAAACGTAAATAAAATGAAGGAGCGAGTGCTGTATGGAGATTCGTTATTAAGAGTTGTGATAGTTGAGAGTTTGACGAAATCGTACCAACCGTGTGCGAACATAAAGGACGTCAGCGAATCTATTTGAGTGCAAAAACAGAGGGTGAAATAAATGATAGTCGTGGCAGGAACAAATGATTTGAAAGAAGACAAAATGGAAATGATAGAGGATGTGAGGGAATTACTTGAGGTAGCAAAAGAGAATAGTGAGAGAGTTAGGATGGTGAGTATTTTTCCGTGGTATGACAGTGGAAGAGTTTAGAAGGAGGGCCATAATTGCCAATGACTTTATGACTTTATGCATGGAGAGTGGTGTGGAATTTGTGGATGTGTGGAGTGTGTTCGATGGGCAAAAGAATTTATATAAGATGAATGGGTTATATTTGAATGGATTTGGTGTACGGAGGCTTGAAAAAGTGTTGATGAATGAAGTGGAAGTGGATGTTCAGGCTCAGAGAAACTAGATTTATTAAGGGGGTGTAGATATACCGACTTTAGGGAGACAGTTGAGTGTATGAATGATTATAATATGGCCGAGCGAGTACGAAGGACAACAAATCAGAATGGGATAGTTAGTATAAGGCATCAAAGTAGGGATGAGACTAATGGGCTTCTGCAATTCATATACACTAATGCCAGGAGTATTAGGAACAAGAAGAAAGAATTTTTGGCCTTCGTTGGCACTTCCAGGCCACAGGTTGTTGGTATTAGTGAAACATGGCTGACAGAAGATGATAAAGCTAGTGGGATTGAATGCGACGGGTATAGCCTGTTCAGGAGCGACATGGATAATAAAACGGATGGAGGAGTGTTATTGATGATAGCTGATGAGTTGCAGCCAAGGAGTATAGAAGTTGAACTGCAGGATAGAGAAAAGAGCACATTTGAGGCCCATTTGGTGTGAGATTATTGCTAGCAGAACAAAATATACAATTGGGTGCTGCTATAGACCAGGTGATGGAAAAGATGGTGGAGATAGTATACACAAGCAAATAGAAGAAATGAGTGGAAGGAGGGTAATTATTATGGGAGATTTCAACTATGGTAGCATTGATTGGAGTGAGGAGAGGACACATGGGAGGAAGGAATTTGATTTTATGCGGTTATTAAGGGATAACTATCTGCGACAGCATGTAATGGATAATACTAGGGGGGGTCAGAGAGTGCTTGAACCAGTAATTGCATCTGAGGATTTGGCTGTAACTAATATAACCACATTGCCACCAATTGGTGAGAGAGATCATAGGTCTTGACTTGGGAGGTGGCTAAAGGTGTGGAATTTACAATTAAGACAGGGTACATGTGGAATTACCAGGCTGTTAAGTATGACAAGCTTAGGAGTGTGCCATGGCATGTAAAACTGCAAAGGCTGGATGTTGATAGTGCATGTGAGGTGGTTAAGAAGTGTTTGCAAGAGGCAATGGTTGACTGTATACCAAGAGTCCGAATAATAAATCAAGTAGGGGTTAAATGAATGAATAACACTATTAAGCTTAAGCTGCAAAAAAAGAAACAATTGTGGAGGGAATTTAAGGAGAAAGGTGACCAGCAGGTGCAGGAACAGTATAAAGCTCATGCCAGAAAGGTAACAAGGGTGGTAAAAAAAGCAAAAGCGGAATATGAAAGAAAATTGGCCATTCAGGCTAAAGAGAATCCCAAACAGTTTTTTCAATATGTTGCAAGTAAAAGGAAAAATGTTCATTGCAGAATGATTTTAAAGAGTGACGATGGTAGGGAGGTAACAGAATAAGTTGATATAGTTGAGTTACTGAGCGAGCACTTTGCAAAAATATATCATCCAGGTGGTGACATTGCAGAAATGAATGAACCAACAGCTTATACTGGAATTCTGATGAATGAAGTAGAGGTAAATAGTCTATTACAGAACCTCAATGTCAATACATCTGTGGGATTGGATGGTATACCAGCTCGTGTCATACATGAAGCGGCTAAAGAATTGTCAGTGCCCTTGACCATTTTGTTTAATTTGAGCCTTGGGTCTGGGTCAGTCCCAATGGGGTGGAAAGAGGGGAAAATAGTTCCGCTGCATAAAGGTGGTTCCAAGGCTACTGTTGAAAATTACCGGCCAATCAGCATAACAGGAATCGTTACCAAGGTCTTGGAGAAAATAGTCAAGAGGAAAATACAAGATTGGATAGATGAAAATAGGATCCTGTATTGGGGACAGCATGGTTTTGTGAAGAGTAGGTCATGCCTCAGTAACTTGCTCATGTATTATAACACCGTGACGGCTGAACTGGATAAGGGTAATGGGTTTACAGTGACTCTACTGACCTTTGCTAAGGCTTTTGACAGGATACCACATGGAATTCTAATCAGTAAAATGCAGCATATGGGGATGGATATAGGGTTGGTGAGATGGATAGGAGGGTGGTTGACGGAGAGATATCAGAGAGTGGTTTGTTCAGGAGTAGAGTCCATAAGACGGCCTGTGACTAGTGGTGTGCCACAAGGATTTGTTCTTTGGCCACTGCTTTTTAATTTGTTCATTAATGATATAGGAAAGGATCTGAGAGGAACAGGTCATTTGTTTGCAGATGATGCAAGTTGGGTAAGGCAATAATGAATGCAGATGATATCAAAATTTTGCAGGATGATTTGGATAGATTGGAGGTCTGGGGTAAGGAGAATGGATGTCAGTTTAATGTGGCAAAATGTAAGGTTATACATTTTGGGGTGAAAAGATTAGCAGCAGTTTACTACATTGGTGGAACTGTACTCCAGGAAATTGATGAAGTGGCCTAAAGTGGCCAAATCAGCTCATCAAATCACTTGGTTGCTGAAGAATACATTGACAAGCAGAGACAAGCATGTTATTGTTCCTCTGTATCAAGCCGTGATAAGATCCCATCTTGACCACCGTGTCCAGATTTGGTCACCTAGTTTTCTTCTTGATGGGGAGGAGGTTGAGAGGATCCAGAGGCGAGTGACCAAGATGATAGCAGGTCTGTGGAATGAACCTTATGAGAACAGGTTGAGGATTTGTGGGTTGCAAAAATTGGTTGATAGGCAAAGGACGGGAGATATGATTGAGACATTCAAATTACTGAAGGGTTTTTATAAAATTAATTCAGAAGATATTTTTGAGAACAGAGCTGGTTGTGGAAGGACCAAGGGACATCCATGGAAGCTGGGCAAAAGTGTCATTAGTAAGGGTGTTAGAGCTGGGCTCTTTACTTTTAGAGTGGTGAATGAGTGGAATGGGCTGCCAGAGTCTGTGGTGGATGCTGTGACAGTGAATGAGTTTAAGGCAAGGTATGATAGGTACTGTATGAATGTCGAATAGTTGTGATGAACATGATTTGGGGCCTCCCTCGATGAGGCTAAGGACTCCCTGGAGTTGCCCGTAATAATAATAATAATACCTTGGTCTTCTTCTTCTGGATCTTTTTCCTGCCAACCTAGCAGGGAACACTTGTTTTGCTAATCTTTCCCATTTTGTTTAAGTGACCATACCACCTGACATTAGCTCTGCTGACACATTCCTGAATACCAACAATGTCAAGTTAAGTTTCCTAATATCTTCGTTTTTAATATGATATTGCCATTGATACCATCTGTTCACGCCCCTAATCTTTCTCAGGGCTCTCATATCTGTGGTCTCTAGTCTTTGATCAAGTGTTTTACTTCTAATCCAGCTCTCAGATCCATAAGTTAAAATTGGTTTGAACACTGTCTTGTATACAGCTAATTTAGTGTTTGACTAATTTCTGTCTTATTCCATATAAATTTATTCAGTTGACTTCCTACCAGCTTTATTGATTCTGTTGTCTATTTCTATATTTAATTTACCATCTTCAGTAAAATTCGTGCCTAAGTAGCTGAAATGTTTTACTTGTTCCACAGGTTCTCCATTCACAATGCAGTTGATATTTAATGTTTCTGCCTATTTTCATTGTCTTTGTCTTCTTATTGCTGACATTCATACCATATCTATTACAACAGTTATTCAATTTAGTAATTGAATCTTGCAGACTTGTAGTGGATTTATTTAGAAGTATAACATCGTTCGCATAAAGCAAAGAGCTGAAGTTTACATCTCCAATTTTGATATCAGGTTTAATACACTTTCCTTCATAATCTGATCCATATAGATAATGAATAACAGAGTGGATAATGTACATCCTTGTCTGACACCAGATTTAACATTAAACCATCTTCATGTACTTCCTTTAATTCTAATTGCTGACTTACAACTCAAATAAAGGCTAAATATTGCTTGATATAATGCTCCACTAACACCATACAACTGTAGTATTTTGAATAGCTCTCTTGGCACCTTGTCGTTTGCCTTTTCAATGTATAAAACTTAAATACAGATTTCTGCTATATTCCCATTATTTCTCAACAGTTTGTCTTAAAATGAAATTCTCATACTGACAGCCTCTATTTGGCCTGAATTCAGCTTGTTCTTCAATAAGCTTCTCTTCCACAATCCTTCTCAACTGTTTCTCATATACTTGCATAAATCTTACCAGGAACACTCAGCAGAGAAATACGCCTGTAATTCTCACATTCAGTTTTATTTCCCTTTTTATATATGGGTTCTATGAGAGCTCTACTCCAATCATCTGGAATTCATTCCTCTGTCCTGGACTTCTGAACTATGCATTGCAGCCACTGTAAGACTTTTATACCTCCATACTTCAGCATTTCTGGTCGAATATCATCTACTCCCGCTGTCTTTCCATATTTCAGAATTTTGATGGCTTTTTCCTTCAAGTATGGATATGTATTCCTGACTGCATGCCTGTTGAGTGTTTTTTACCACTGTGCTGTTACTGATTGTGTTTCATTTAGCAATTTTTCAAAGTAATTACTCCATACTTCAAGGATATCTTTTACACCAGTTTTCATGTCACCTTTATCATCTCTAGTTCCTTTTACAGCACTCCATTTCCATTTCTGAGCTTCTTCAACAACCTCCAGAATATATTGCTACCTTCTTGATATTTATTTTCTGTGTTCTTACCGAAGTCTTCCCATGACTTTTATTTAGCCAGTTTTACATAGTGTGTAGCTTTCGTACATTTGTCTCTGTATTCTCTAAGAGCACGAGCTGACTTATTTGCCAGGAACTTTTGATACGATTTCTTCTTTTTCCTTCACTACCTTTTTAACTTCATCTGTCTACAATGGAGTTCTGATTTCTGTACTTGCATACAACTTCAATACATGCCTCTCTGGTTGAATCAATTAATGTTTTCTTCAGGGCTTGCCACTGAATCTACAAGATTTGATTCCTGTTCTCAAGCTTTCATTTTTTTTTTTTTTGAATAATGCTTGTGTATTTTAGTCTACAGCTCACATCTGAGAGCTGCTCAACTTGTATCCGGTTTAAAACGTTCTTACATTTTCTTATTTTCAATATGAAATTGAGTTTTATCCTACTCAAGACTAAATGGTGATCAATTTCAATTCCTCTGTACACTCTGGTGTCCTTCACCAGGGAGAAAACATCACTATCAACACTAACATAGTCAATGAGACTGTTCTTATTCCATGCCTCTTCTTTCCTTGCGAATTTGTGCACAATTTTTATGTTGGAACATTGTGTTAGTAATAACCAGTCCATGTTCTGAGCAGAAATCCAACAGATATTTGCTATAATTATTAGCTTTGCTCTTTTCTCCAAATATTCCCAAAATATTTTTGTATGTCTGACAATCATTTCCTACTCTGCTATTTAGATCTCCAACAAGGACCAATTTTTCATTGGGTCAGTTGCTTTCTAAAGCCTCAAAAAAATTCCTCCACTTCTACCCTAGTAGAACTTTCTGTGGGACCATAGGCACAAATAAGTTTCATTGTCTAGTTTTCCATTCTCATATTTGCCCAAATCACTCTACTTGACACTGCCTGCCATTCAAGAAGACGAGCCTAGTATGTTGTATTGAATTCTATGGCTACTCCTTTTCCTTGATTGTCATTGCATGAATATAACATTTTGTATTTATTGCTCACAAAGATCTCACCAGCTTTTGCCTTTTTTTGTTTTAGTCACCCCTATTATGTTGATCAGGTACTTATCCAATTCCTCAGCTAAATCCATTTCTTTACCATTCAGCCTTCTTATGTTGATAGTACCGATCTTGAACTCTTGTAATATTGAGTTGGGATGTGTTTCAGGGTTTGTTCCAGTAGCTGACTTTTCACTGTTCACCCTGGTTCCCTGGCAAAAACAGTGGGGAACTTGTTTAACCAGGCGACGCTGAGGCGTCGCCCGGTTAAACAAGTGAAATTCATGAAATTCTATCATGGCATGAAATTCTATCATGTTGTACCATTATTTTATATTGTGGTTTAACCCAATAAGAATACAGTTTGGTCAGGTAAATCAGAAATTGCCAGCTTCTATAACCATCAGTTAATTCCACATGATCTTTGTATATAATCTTACAAAAAATGAAGAGACCAGGTGTGAGAAGCATAAAAAAAAAATAGTAAATGAAAATGAACTTCGAAATTTTTCTCAGATTGGGGGAGGGTTGATAGAACATGAGGCCATCCCTAGAGCACATTCTTTGCATTGAGAGTACTTTTTGAGTGGAATGCATTGCCTGAGAGTATGATAAATGCACATGCATGGAATAAGGTTCAGGCACAGATTGATGAGTGTTGTGATAGTATGTACCTCCCCAATAAGTCTTTGACTCCATGGTCTGGCATTAATAATAATTAAATTAGCCATTAGCAATTCAACATGTAAACTGATAGTTGAAATATTATTGTACTCCTTCATAGAAATTGTCTGTTCTATCAAAATTATTTTTAAATGAATTAAATAGATGTAATAGTTCAAAACAAAATAGCAAGATATGTTGTTTCATTTTTAAAATTTCTTTTCCTCCCTAAATTGGACAATTTCTTATTTAATTGATTCATATTTGCTTGTTGAACAGTTGTTAATTCACTTGACTGGTTATAACTGTGATATTTTATTTAGCTTCCCTGAAGAAGAAAGTCGTGTGGATAACTGGTGCTTCCAGTGGTATTGGAGAAGCCTTGGCTTATGAGTTGGCTTCATGTGGAGCAAGACTGGTTCTTTCTGGAACTAAAGAAGATGATTTGCAAAGAGTAAAAGAACAGTGTCTTAGTAAGTATATCCTGTTTTGGTCTAGCATCAAATCACATGCAAATTATATACTCAAATTGAGTATATAATTTTCACAGTGGTGGATTAATTTCTGTGTTCATAAAAATAAAAAAGACATTTTTTTAAGTTAAGGGATATTACATCCCATATTGTTTCTTAGCCGAATAAGAAACTCAAAGAGTTTCATGCGAATATAGAAACTATATAAAGTTCGGCGATTCCAAGCGTAAGCAAATACCTGGATAGTGCAGCACCTGACCCATTTGTAGTGCAAACTGAGGCAACTCATAGTAAGGGTGGAGCAAGCTCCAAGCACTATTCTTTTTATTTACGCATAATGCGAACTTATCTCCTAGGAGCTGTATTACTGTTTTACATTATGAGAGAAGGTCACTACCCTGACCGGTTTCAACCTTTATTGAGGTCTCATCAATGAGTAGGTAGACCTAGTTAATACCAAGTTTGTAGTGAATAGAACTTACATCCCTTCTATGAGAATTGCCAAGGTGTCCTAATAAATTACTAATTATATGAAGAGCCAAAGGCTTCAATTTGGCGACATGAACTTGTTTAAGGAATGCACTAGCAAATGGGTCAGGTGCTGCACTATCCAGGTATTTGCTTACGCTTGGAATTGGCAAACTTTATATAGTTTCTATATTCGGCATGAGACTCTTTGAGTTTCTTATTTGGCTAAGAAACAATATAGGATGTAATATCCCCTAACTTAAATAAGTTCATGTCACCGAATTGAAGCCTTTGGCTCTTCATATAATTAGTAATTTATTAGGACACCTTGGCAATTCTCATAGAAGGGATGTAAGTTCTGTTCGCTACAAACTTGGTATTAACTAGGTCTACCTACTCACTGATGAGACCTCAATAAAGGTTGAAACCGGTCTGGGTAGTGACCTTCTCTCATAATGTAGAACAGTAATACAGCTCCTAGGACTAAGTTCACATTATGGGTAAATACCATGAATAGTGATCAGAGATTGCTCCACCCTTACTATGAGTTGCCTCAGTTTGCACTATCCAGGTATTTGCTTACACTTGGAATCACCGAACTTTATATAGTTTCTATATTCGGCATGAAACTCTTTGAGTTTCTTATTCGGCTAAGAAATAATATGGGATGTAATATCCCTTAACTTAAATAAGTTCATGTCGCCAAATTGAAGCCTTTGGCTCTTCATATAATTAATAAAAAAAAACATATTTTATACTTTCATTTTTGCATAACACAACACAAAATTCCAGTTTTAGTGATGAAACAAAATAATATTTGCTGATAATACTGGTCATAGATTGAAACTTTTATTTTTTTTTTTGGTAACTGAAATTAATTAGGTAATACTTAATGTGTTTTGAGATACTGAATCCTAATTTAAAGTAAAAAAAATCAGTTGCATAATCATTTTTTAAATGGATACATAATATACTTTTTATAGATTTTTGGAATATTTTATTATGAATTAGTAATTAATAATGATAAGTCTAAAAATTTAAACTTTACTTCATTTTCCTTCTGTAGCTGTTGTTGGCTCTCAATCCACCAGGTAGTAGTAGTAGCAGTTGAAAATGAATTGGCATGGTTTTCTGAATCTGTTTCACATCAGGAAATACTCTTAACACCAACTTAGCCTAAAGAGTTGTCACTTGATTTTAGACATCGTAGAATTTCTCATTTCTTCTGACACTTAATTACATGATTTATTTATTTATGTATGATTTTTTTATTTATTACATTATTATTATATTATATATGTTATACACTGCTTGAAAGAGGTCAACAGACATCATAGTGTGAGGAACAAACAGCCACGATGCCCATCTTAATAAGATGTAGGACCTCCTTTCACTGCAATGACCACAGCAATCCTGCAGCGCTTACTTTACACAAGTGTGCAATATGACCAATGGAAATTTTGGATCATTCTTCCTGTAGGTATGTAATGAGGTCCTGGGCTGTTGTGGGGCAGATGTCCCTACCTCACCTGACACTCCACTTCATCCCATAGATATTCA
Organism: Typopeltis vanoorti; assembly: GCF_054136105.1. Lineage (NCBI taxonomy): Eukaryota > Metazoa > Arthropoda > Arachnida > Uropygi > Thelyphonidae > Typopeltis > Typopeltis vanoorti. The sequence goes on from NC_143558.1 coordinate 60,794,207, forward strand.
GTAGGGTTGAGA